>NC_053027.1:550179111-550396673 GCF_003073215.2 Triticum urartu
GATGAGGAGTTATAGCATGATGAACAGGAGTATATGGATCTGAGATTTTTGGGGACTTAGTCGAAATCTCATCCTCGAGTCTAGGGTTGACCCGGCACGGTTTACGAGGTGGCGACGGATCTGACCGGAATTCGACGGGAGCTTGCCGGGGAAGTGGTCGGACGGAGGCCGGGGAGGGCGGATCCGGTCGCCAGCGAGCAGATCGGTCGGATCCGGGCAACGCCGGCGAGAGGAGACGGCGGGGCGGCGAGCACCGGGCGGCGGGGCGGTGCAGCCCGAGCGCCGGAGGGCGGCGCTGGCCGAGGACGGCGGGGTCGCGGTGGGAGGTCGCCGGCCGGCGTCGATGGCGGGCGGCGGCGCCGATGGCCTCGGGTGGCCGGACGCGAGGAGGGTGTCGGCGGCTTCGGGCGAGAGGAGGCGGGGCGATGTGGGCCGAGGAGGGCCCCTCGCGGGCTTCGGCGGGCCGCGGTGGGAGGCGCCGGCGGAGCGACACGTGGCAGCCTACGAGTGGCTGCGGGCGGCGGCGGAGAGGCGTCCGACGCGGGCGGACATGTCCGGCGCGGCGCGAGGAGGATTTCTAGGGTTAGGGGGAGAAGAGACCCGGGATTTGAGGAGGGGGTTCTATTTATAGGCATAGGAGGAGCTAGGAGAGTCCAAATGAGGTGCGGTTTTCGGCCACGCGATCGTGATCGAACGCTCTAGATGATGGAGATGGTTTTGGTGGGTTTGGGCCAAAATGGAGGGGTGTTGGGCTGCAACACACACGAGGCCTTATCGGTCCCTCGGTTAACCGTTGGAGTATCAAACGAAGTCCAAATGGTACGAAACTTGACAGGCGGTCTACTGGTAGTAAACCAAGGCCGCTTGGCAAGTCTCGGTCCAATCCGGAAATGTTTAATCCCCACACACGAAAGAAAGGTAGAAATGACCACCGGAGGAGAACGAAGCGCCGGAATGCAAAACAGACAACAGGGAAAATGCTTGAATGCATGAGATGAACACGTATGCAATGCAATGCACATGATGACATGATATGAGATGCATGACAACGACAACAACACATGGAGACAAAAACCGAACCCGAGAAAATAAAATAACTTAACGCCGGAAACAGCAAGAGTTGGAGTACATATTGGGAAAGTCATATTCGAGGTGTTACAAGTTACCTCATCAAGTTCCTCCCACTCACTTCTTTCGAGAGAAAACTCCTTCTCTAGAAAGTTTCCGAATTTAGCAACAAAAGTCTTGCCTTCGGATCTGTGATAGAAGGTGTATCCAATAGTTTCCTTTGGATATCCTATGAAGACGCACTTCTCCGATTTAGGTTTGAGCTTATCAGGTTGAAACTTTTTCACATAAGCATTGCAACCTCAAACTTTAAGAAACGACAGCTTAGGTTTCTTGCCAAACCATAGTTCATACGGTGTCGTCTCAACGGATTTAGATGGTGCCCTATTTAACGTGAATGCAGATGTCTCTAATGCATAACCCCAAAACGATAGCGGTAAATCTGTAAGAGACATCATAGATCGCACCATATCAAGTAAAGTACGATTACGACGTTCGGACACACTATTACACTTGTGGTGTTCCAGGTGGCGTGAGTAGTGAAACTATTGCACATTGCTTTATCTGAAGACCAAACTCGTAACTCAAATACTCTTCTCCATGATCAGATCGTAGAAACTTTATTTTCTTGTTACGATGATTTTTCACTTCACTCTGAAATTCTTTGAACTTTTCAAATGTTTCAGACTTATGTTTCATCAAGTAGATATACTCATATCTGCTCAAATTATCTGTGAAGAACAGAAAATAATGATACCTGTCGCGAGCCTCAATATTCATCGGACCACATACATCAGTATGTATGATTTCCAACAAATCTGTTGCTCGCTCCATTGTTCCGGAGAACGGAGTCTTAGTCATCTTGCCCATGAGGCATGGTTCGCAAGCATCAACTGATTCATAATCAAGTGATTCCAAAAGCCCATCATCATGGAGTTTCTTCATGCGCTTTACACCAATATGACCTAAACGGCAGTGCCACAAATAAGTTGCACTATCATTATTAACTTTGCATCTTTTGGTTTCAATATTATGAATATGTGTATCACTACGATCGAGATCCAACGAACTATTTTCATTGGGTGTGTAACCATATAAGGTTTTATTCATGTAAACAGAACAACAATTTATTCTCTTACTTAAATGAATAACCGTATTACAATAAACATGATCAAATCATATTCATGCTCAACGCAAACACCAAATAACACTTATTTAGGTTCAACACTAATCCCGAAAGTATAGGGAGTGTGCGATGATGATCATATCAATCTTGGACCCACTTCCAACACACATCGTCACTTCACCCTTAACTAGTCTCTGTTTATTCTGCAACTCCCGTTTTGAGTTACTAATCTTAGCAACTGAACTAGTATCAAATACTGAGGGGTTGCTATAAACACTAGTAAAGTACACATCAATAACATGTATATCAAATATACTTATGTTCACTTTGCCATCCTTCTTATCCGCCAATCATTTGGGGTAATTCCGCTTCCAGTTACCAGTCCCTTTGCAGTAGAAGCACTTAGTCTCAGTCTTAGGACCAGACTTGGGCTTCTTCACTTGAGCAGCAACTTGCTTGCCGTTCTTCTTGAAGTTCCCTTTCTTCCCTTTGCCCTTTTCTTGAAACTAGTGGTCTTGTCAACCATCAACACTTGATGTTTTTCTTGATTTCTACCTTCGTCGATTGCAGCATTACGAAGAGCTTGGGAATCGTTTCCGTTATCCCTTGCATATCATAGTTCATCAGGAAGTTCTACTAACTTGGTGATGGTGACTAGAGAATTCTGTCAATCACTATTTTATCTGGAAGATTAACTCCCACTTGATTCAAGTGATTGTAGTACCCAGACAATCTGAGCACATGCTCACTAGTTGAGCGATTCTCCTCCATCTTTTAGCTATAGAACTTGTTGGAGATTTCATATCTCTCAACTCGGGTATTTGCTTGAAATATTAACTTCAACTCCTGGAACATCTCATATGGTCCATGACGTTCAAAACGTCTTTGAAGTCCCGATTCTAAGCCGTTAAGCATGGTGCACTAAACTATCAAGTAGTCATCATATTGAGCTAGCCAAATGTTCATAACGTCTGCATCTGCTCCTGCAATAGGTCTGTCACCTAGCGGTGCATCAAGGATATAATTCTTCTGTGCAGCAATGAGGATAAACCTCAGATTATGGATCCAGTCCGCATCATTGCTACTAACATCTTTCAACACAATTTTCTCTAGGAACATATCAAAATAAACATATGAAAGCAACAACGCGAGATATTGATCTACAATATAGATATGCTAATACTACCAGGATTAAGTTCATGATAAATTAAAGTTCAATTAATCATATTACTTATGAACTCCCACTTAGGTAGACATCCCTCTAATCCTCTAAGTGATCACGTGATCCAAATCAACTAAACCATGTCCGATCATCACGTGAGATGGAGTAGTTTCATTGGTGAACATCACTATGTTGATCATATCTACTATATGATTCACGCTCGACCTTTCGGTCTCCGTGTTCTGAGGCCATATCTGTATATGCTTGGCTCGTCAAGTATAACCTGAGTATTCCGCGTGTGCAACTATTTTGCACCCGTTGTATTTGAACGTAGAGCCTATCACACCCGATCATCACGTGGTGTCTCAGCACGAAGAACTTTCGCAACGGTGCATACTCAGGGAGAACACTTCTTGATAATTAGTGAGAGATCATCTTAAAATGCTACCGTCAATCAAAGCAAGATAAGATGCATAAAAGATAAACATCACATGCAATCAATATAAGTGATATGATATGGCCATCATCATCTTGTGCTTGTGATCTCCATCTTCGAAGCACCGTCGTGATCACCATCGTCACCGGCGCGACACCTTGATCTCCATCGTAGCATCATTGTCGTCTCGCCAATCTTATGCTTCCATGACTATCACTACCACTTAGTGATAAAGTAAAGTATTACAGCGTGGTTGCATTGCATACAATAAAGCGACAACCATATGGCTCCTGCCAGTTGCCGATAACTCGGTTACAAAACATGATCATCTCATACAATAAAATTTAGCATCATGTCTTGACCATATCACATCACAACATGCCCTGCAAAAACAAGTTAGACGTCCTCTACTTTGTTGTTGCAAGTATTACGTGGCTGCTACGGGCTTAAGCAAGAACCAATCTTACCTACGCATCAAAACCACAATGATAGTTTGTCAAGTTGGTGCTGTTTTAACATTCGCAAGGACCGGGCGTAGCCACACTCAGTTCAACTAAAGTTGGAGAAACTGTCACCCGCTAGCCACCTTTGTGCAAAGCACGTCGGGATAACCGATCTCGCGTAAGCGTACGCGTAATGTCGGTCCGGGCCGCTTCGTCCAACAATATCGCCGAACCAAAGTATAACATGCTAGTAAGCAGTATGACTTATATCGCCCACAACTCACTTGTGTTCTACTCGTGCATATAACATCAACACATAAAACCTAGGCTCGGATGCCACTGTTGGGGAACGTAGTAATTTCAAAAATTTCCTACGCACACGCAAGATCATGGTGATGCATAGCAACGAGAGGGGAGAGTGCTGTCTACGTACCCTTGAAGACCAACAGCGGAAGCGTTAGCACAAGGCGGTTGATGTAGTCGTACGTCTTCACGGCCCGACCGATCAAGCACCGAAACTACGGCACCTCCGAGTTTTAGCACACGTTCAGCTCGATGACGATCCTCGGACTCCGATCCAGCAAAGTGTCAGGGAAGAGTTCCGTCAGCACGACGGCGTGGTGACGGTCTTGATGTTCTACCGTCGCAGGGATTCGACTAAGCACCGCTACAATATTATCGAGGATTATGGTGGAAGGGGGCACCGCACACGGCTAAGAAAACGATCACGTGGATCAACTTCTGTGTCTATGGGGTGCCCCCTGCCCCCGTATATAAAGGAGCAAGGGGGAGGCCGGCCGGCCTTTGTGGGCGCGCCAAGGAGGAGTAGGATTCCTACTCCTAGTTGGAGTAGGTTTCCACCCTTCCTAGTCCAACTAGGAGAAGGGGGGAAAGGGGGAAGAGGGGAAGGAAGGGAGAGAGGGGCCGCACCCCAAATCCCTTGTCCAATTCGGACTGGGCTTGGGAGGGGCGCGCGCCAGCTCCTGGTCCTTCCCACTAAGGCCCATTAAGGCCCATTGCTTCTTCCTCGTATTCCCGTAACTCCCCGGTACCTCCGAAAATACCCGAATCACTCGGAACCTTTCCGATGTCCGAATATAGTCGTCCAATATATCGATCTTTACGTCTTGACCATTTCAAGACTCCTCGTCATGTCCCCAATATCATCCGGGACTCCGAACTCCTTCGGTACATCAAAACTCATAAACTCATAATATAACTGTCATCGAAACCTTAAGCGTGCGGACCCTACGGGTTCGAGAACAATGTAGACATGACCGAGACATGTCTCCGGTCAATAACCAATAGCGGAACCTGGATGCTCATATTGGCTCCCACATATTCTACGAAGATCTTTATCGGTCAGACCGCATAACAACATACGTTGTTCCCTTTGTCATCGGTATGTTACTTGCCCGAGATTCGATCGTCGGTATCTTAATACCTAGTTCAATCTCATTACCGGCAAGTCTCTTTACTCGTTTCGTAATACATCATCTCGCAACTAACTCATTAGTTGCAATGCTTGCAAGGCTTATGTGATGTGCATTACCGAGAGGGCCCAGAGATACCTCTCCGACAATCGGAGTGACAAATCCTAATCTCGAAATACGCCAACCCAACATTTACCTTTGGAGACACCTATAGAGCTCCTTTATAATCACCCAGTTACGTTGTGACGTTTGGTAGCACACAAAGTGTTCCTCCGGCAAACGGGAGTTGCATAATCTCATAGTCATAGGAACATGTATAAGTCATGAAGAAAGCAATAGCAACATACTAAACGATCGGGTGCTAAGCTAATGGAATGGGTCATGTCAATCACATCATTCTCCTAATAATGTGATCCCATTAATCAAATGACAACACATGTCTATGGTTAGGAAACATAACCATCTTTGATTAATGAGCTAGTCAAGTAGAGGCATACTAGTGACGTTTGGTTTGTCTATGTATTCACACAAGTATTATGTTTCCGGTTAATACAATTCTAGCATGAATAATAAACATTTATCATGAAATAAGGAAATAAATAATAACTTTATTATTGCCTCTAGGGCATATTTCCTTCAATAGTTGCTTCTCATAAATGTGTCAATAGCAGTTGCATAGCCTTTCACCATCATCGGATAGTTTTGTCCAAGGAAGAGCGAGTTTTCTCCAAGACTATCAATTCTGTACCAGGGAGAAGGAGTTGGCGCTAGCACACTAGTATCCATCCCGAATACCATGCAACGGGTGTTGGAATCGGTCCGGAGAGTGCGACCATGGGAGACACCTGCTTCCTTAGCAGTAACATCATCAGTGGGCTGTATACGCACAAGAAGAGGTGATCCATCGAAATTAGTTGCCAGCCGCCACAGAGTATATGGGCGCTGCTCGTCCTCATGCTCGTGATCATCACCATCGTCATCTCCCCCTTGGTTATAAATTTTTTCAAGTATATGTGGTGGGATGTTCACAGGACCTTTGAAACACAAGAAGAAGGTTAATTAGTAAAGGGCAACTTGCTAACCCGCATGCATGTGGATGAAACAATTATAATTACAGTGGAAGACAAACGTACCGAAACTATGAGGATGCCATGCAAAAACAGTGCCACGAGTGGTGGCAGCAAACACAAGGCGCTCGTATTGAATTGCATCACAGTACTCATCCATGTACAGAAACTGATTTTTGAGCAATATCCATCAAGTGAAACCATCAAGGACGGCAACAAGCTTGTCGAAGATAGCAACAACATCATAGTTGTTGTAATTCCAAGAGCGGTTGGAAACTCGACAAATTGCTATCTTCCATAGAATACAGTCACCATGATCATATTTGAACATGCATACATTACCGGTGTGCTCAACCTCTGGGCAGTGTACTGAGATTTTTGGAAGTGGAACCCGGTGACGAGTGTACACATTCACAAGTTCCCACTCACAGTTGGACCCAATGTAAACAACCCACTCTCCATTTGCGCCCGCCCAAGCCTTGGCCTCAAGCGATGGCATCTTAACATCATACATATCATTATCAAGTGGCATCAACTTGCACAGGGCGAGGCCTCCGTCGTGCCGGCGGCAGTCATCATCAGGGTCACGGCGAAGAAGATAGGGGAGATCAAACCGCTCCTTGAATCTTGGGTTCTTTGTATGTTATTAGTTTTGTCGAGAATGGACTTGAATGAACCTGCCATGCTAGTCGACATGATGACGTAGCACCGATCAATGAGTTCCTCCACCACGTCATCTTTCAGATCGGGGCAAGAATAACGGGGTCGTTTCAAGCCTATTCCCTCCATGGAGAATACGATCGAACAATGGAAGAAGAAAGGGTGAAGGGCTAAAGGAAAATGGAGGAGGGAGAGGAAGAGCGTGCGACAACAGTTCCAAATCGAGAGGGAAAGGCGAAGAGTCGGTGGACTGTTGCGAGTTTGCCACGGTTCACGAAGAGGCGCCCCGGCCTACACGTCCGTTCAGAAATACTCCTACTACTCGCCGTCGTCTCACTGATATGTTGGAACGGGACCACATGTCAATGAAACATGGTGTGTAATTTCTCGTGCAAAATGCGATCTGGCCGCGTTGGCCCGAGGTGCCGCATTAGTTATCGACCTTTATTTTTTTAATGGCGTGCCGATCAGTTTTGAAGCACGACTAACTGGTACTGTACGCAGAGAAAATATAAACTACTCTACCACTACTCCACCTCAAGTACTAGTAGTATAAAAAAGATATATAGGCTGGAGCTTGAGCGCTTTCTTGCTAAGGGCTGCCCACTTGCTTCTCACACTACCACCCTCTCTCCAGATCTAAAAAAGACGGCCCCTCTCTCCCTCCTCACCAGTGGTCACAGACCCGCCGGGGAAGAAAAGGACGTGCAATGTTGACGCACTCATCGTCGGCGAGCGAGGTCACGCACTGACGACAAGGTCGTCCTCTCAGACCTAGAGCCCGCGTGGGATGGCCTCCATCCCCAAGCTCGCTGTCGTAGTGTGTGCGGAGGACGACGACCACGAGCGAAGCCACTTCCCGCCGACCCTCAGGTATGCTACCTCTTTTCGAACCATAACCTTGTTCTATTGCCCCATCTGCCACGTCGTTGCATGTGGATCTTTTTCCACTCCACCATCTTCCCAATTTGCTATCCTCTGCTCTGCTGGCCACGCAGAAGAAAACCATAATTTGCACTATTAAAGGAAACCCTACTTCATGCAGACTAATCCATGTCTAGGTTCAACAAGGAAAGGAAGGGAGACTGTACTGTCCAAGAGAGTAGGCATAGAACCCGCATCTAGGTTGAAAAGGGGAAAATCAGTAGCTAAGGAACGAGTCTCGTGTCTCTTGGTTGAAGAAGGGTAGAAAGGCATGACAACGCAATAGAGAATGACCAGGTCGATCGGTTTGTTGTCCTCGCATAGGGAAAAGGTGACTAAAGAGAGCAAAAAAGGGACGTAATCCACATATGCTGCCTGGATATTTGTTCCTCTGGGCAACCATACCTCCCTCACCACTCTGCGTCTGTGGAGGTACATCGTACTGGTGCGCCCACTATCCGAATGGGCCTCCCATGCTCTTATTGCCGCTTTTTTTGCTGTTAGTATAACGCCAGCAGTCAAGTCAAGCAATGCTACTGCTAAAGTGATGCCACATTTAACTAATGCCGCTCTCAGTCTAATGCCACTGATAAATTTAAGCAATGCCATTTAATGTCACTGGATTATTTCAGGGTTAGCTGTTGATTGTGAATGTATTAAAGATTTTTCAGCTAAGGCATTCTAATGTTGTTGCACAGCCAGTATACCAACGATGAAACTTGTTACTACCTTCAGATTTTTGCACTTTTAATGCTTATAGATTACATACCTCACTTTCATGAGATAAGTTAATTTTTTGTACAGTGTCACCAAAATGCCAAGACGCTGATGTCATTTTATTTTGGTTAAACTGCACAGACAATTATGAAGACAAGAGGAAAGGTCAAGAGTGGGCACCTCCTCCTCCGGCTGTTCTCTTGATTCGTTCGATCAAGTTTTTATGTTTGATCGATTATCAAGATTGGGATAGCAATTTTTAAGGTCCCCCGAGTTCGAAATGATATTTACCTTGGAGGTACATGGTTTGCAATTTTTTTATACTGTCATTAGTTAATAATGCTAGTTACCTTCAGACTTTTGTATTTGGTTTAATGCTCATGCAGAGCTAGTATACCAATGTTGAAACTTGTTACTTTTTCATTTTGTATTGTTAATTCTTATAGAAACCTTCCAGTGCTAGAGTTTATTGAAATATGTTCAGTAAAACCATTGTATTGTACCCTGAAATAAACTAACTACTCTACTGTTGCACTAGCCACTGGATTAGTGTATATTTGTAGTATTCTAATGGTGTTGCATTAGCGTATGGACATAAATAAAGTGTGGCAAGCTTTCCCAGATATGTGCTCAAGAAAACTACTACCTGTTTTTCTAAATACTAGACGTTTGGGTACGTTAAATTGAACCGCGAAAACATCTTATATTAAGCAACAAAGGGTGTAGAGTTCACTCAAATTATCCCAGTAAAGCTAGTCACACATTTGTTAAAATTAATATTCATTATGTTATCGGAGGAGGTCTGTATGTTTGTCTCTAATGCCTGTCGACTACATACCTGACATCATGATGTAATGTTAAGTCATTTCCTTTTGTACAGTGTCACTGAATTGTCAAGGCGGTGATGGCATTTTATTTTAGTAGAACTACACAAAAATTCCTTAAAAGAAGAGGACAGGTCAGGAATGGCTCAGTTTTTCAGAAAAAACTATGTATGCCTTCCTGACATCAGCCATTGTTGCTTTATTTATTCCTTCAAACAGGTGGTTAGAAACAGTCTTGCTACCTTTTCCCATTATGAAATTGGAATGCTTATATTTGTGAGTCTATGCTTCAACTAGTGCCACTTTTAGAGTAATCACACTTTCAATATCTATGCAAACAGGGATGCTCGATTTTAGTGGAACTGCACAAAAAGTCCAACTGCTTCAACATTAGGAGCATGTTTTTTTCCAAACCTTTATATCCAATTGGTGGCACTATGAGATGTTCATTACGAAGGTACATGGTTTGCTACTATCTTGCTACTCTTTTTGTACTGTCATTAGATAGTAATACTAGTGGTTTGCATGTTAATTTATTGGCAGGGTGGACCTACATTGGAGGTGCAGGACAAGATTCAATGATTGGATGCTCAATTTCGGTTGTATTGATTACACCTCTTCCATCACTGCAAACATGGATATCCTTGGTCTGATGAAGAATAGGCGCTATATTTCTGCTCTGAACTAGCAAATCAATTCAGTATGAAATTGTCCAGGGCAAAACATAACTATATCAGATTGTCCAGTGCAGAACATGACAGATGCTAAGCGGAAGAGACATGTTTAAACCGAAAATACAAGGTGTGGTATATGTTTACTAGCTGCTTGATATTTGTGCAGACAGAGATGTCTACCCGTTGCTATTTGGCAAACAAACAAAGTGTCCGCAATTTTGGTTGAACTGCACAAGAGAATAGTATAGTCACTGCATGCACTGCCATTTGAAAATAGACACAGAAAGATTGGATAATCACTTCATGGACTGCAGAAAAGTAGTATTGTACTATTTATTGGCCAACACTAGGTGCTTCATTGCTTTGGTCTGATTATACAATGGGCATCATTTTGCCTAAGTTAAAGTTTGTATTCCGAAAATAGTCTCACGGTGTGATCGAGAGAAGACCAAATCATATTGCAGTGGATGTTCCTCCATCATGTGTGGTTCATTCTCATGGTTCCAGCTGTTGGTGAAACCACTTACGTTTGCAAGAGGAATTGTAGACTTCACAAACAAATTTGTCTTTCAGTCTGTACTGAATGTTGGCCAAGAGAAGCATCCATGTTAGTAGGAAGAACAGATGTTTTTTCTAGATCTCAGCTTTTGGAGCTACATATTTGTATATGATCTGTGAATCATTGAGATGCATTAACATGTTGATCTTATGTATGGGAATCGTACTAGTTAGTTTTAGTTGCGATGCGAGATCCAAAGTGGCTGATCTTTGCTTTTGGAGCTACATATTTGTATATAATCTGTGAATCATTGAGATGCATTAACAGTTACTTATTTCTGTTCGCTCAGTGTTTACAAGTTACTGATCGATCACTAGCTAGCCTACAAATGCGCTCCTGGCAGTTTTATTTGCAACGCAAGATGCAAAGTGGCAGTTTTTTGAATAAAAATGCCTACCTCTGAAGAAACTGACAGGCTACACTATCGATCCTACACGGATAAAAATGCCTACCTCTGAAGATACTGACAAGCTACACTATTGATCCTACACGGATAAAATAGCGGATCACGCACGTACTACCTCCTTTCCGGTTTGCAGGGCTCAATTCAAGAAACGACCTACTCGATCCTACACGAATAAATAGCGGATCACGCACGTACTAGTACTCCCTCCGTTTTTATTTACTCTGCATATTAGAGTTGACTGAAGTCAAACTTTGTAAAGTTTGACCAAGTTTATAGAAAACAATATAGACATTTATCATAATAAATCTATATGATGTGAAAGTACATTTAATAATAAATCTAATGTTGTTGATTTGTTATTGTATATCTTAATATTTTTGTATATAAACTTGGTCAAAGTTTGTAAAGCTTGACTTTGAACAAAGCTAATATGCGAACTAAATGAAAACGGAGGGAGTACCTCCTTTCCGGTTTGCAGGGCTTAATTCAAACCTCTCACCAACCAAGGTACTCCCTCCGTCCAGGATTTATTAGTCCCGTGAGCGAAGCAGCAAGACCAAGGCATGGCAATAATTATCGGCATGCAGAAGTTTAAGCCTAATTAATTCCAGCGATTTAAGTGGTTGCATGCGTGCCCTCGGCCGCGACTCATTGCATCCTGCTTCGCATACTACCTGCGAGCGATTCTGAGTGCCTGCATGCAGCCGGCCGTAATTAAGGCAGCTAACTAATGCGAAAAAAGATACGCTTTAAATCCGTGGAATCATTATTGACAAGGAGGGAGATGATTCGAGTGCACTCGTTTGACCGCCATGCCGGCGTGCGACCCCGACGGGACGGGACGGCACAGTCATAATTTCAGTTTCTCTAGTTTTCCACGGCAAGCTGGCGCGCTAAGCCATTATGCATTGAATTCCGATGACCGTCGCGCTACCTTCCGCCTATAAGTACTGTTTCCCGGCCTTCTCAGGTGCCATCGTGACCCAACTCGCCATATCCTCATAAGCCCCCACCGGCCCGACGTCGCTTGCCACGTCCGCCATGCCCCCGCCCGTCCGCGGTAGGCGATGCCGGAGGCGGTCACCGCCGGAACTAGTGTTCGGGTTTTCACCGGAAGGCAGATAGAGGGAGGAGGAATTCTATCTGTCTTTAGATGGCAATGCGGAGATTGAGGAGTTGTTGGAGCGTGACCGCATGGCGGAGGAGTAGGAGTTGTTGCAGCGCGACCGCCTGGCGGAGGAGCAACGTATCGCCGATTTGCGCCGCTAGTGGGACATGGAGCAGCAGCGCACCGACGCTCTGAGTCACGAGTAGAGCGCCCGCAACTGGGCTGACTACGTGGAGGCCGGCGCCCGGCAAATAGCCCTGGAGGCTGTCGGGCACGCACGCGTTCGCGACGCTGATTTTTACTACCAGCTCGTCAAGTGGGTTTCCCGCTTGGAAGCCGAAGCTTCGGTTGACCACGCCGGCATGGAAAGGGCCAACGTGCGAGCAACGCGCCCTATCGCACCTATGGCAAGTCCGAGGCGAGGCGGAGGACGCCAGTGCCGGCGTTTAGCATGGACAGCAGATGGCGGTCGGCATCGTCTAGTTAGCTAAGAGTAAGTTAGTACTTGTACGCTACTAGAGTGTTAGTGGGAGTAGATAGTTAACTTGGCTATGATGGTTGTCAACGTGGAAGTTCAGTACTCTATATGTGGATCACACCCGTTACTTTGGTCTGAATGTTGAACTTTCCGTTTGAACGTATGGAATGGGTTGTTATTTTTTTAAATGGGTTGTATTTGTCCTCCACGGTTTAGACGCTGACTTGTGGGCCTAGCAAGTTGACGCGTACACAATCAGGAGATGATTGTACGTGGAGAGAATGATAGCAGGGACCCGCCAAGGTCATGGCAGTACGCAAGCAAGTGCCTCCTTATTTCAAGACAATAAAAAATGGCTCCTCCTAGTGGATTTCTGACATCTGGGTCCCATGCCATTGTCAACGTAGTCAATAAACGAGAGAATTGCACAATGAGCGGCTGACACCAGGGACCCAGCAGCTCGCCCAGTTATTTTTGTTTTGGGTTAATTTGATAAATGCCACTCCAAATTTGGTGTATCCAAGAAATGCCACTACAATTTCCAAACTTTGAAAAATGCCATTTCATGCCATTTCTAGTGGCATTTTCCGAAGTCTGGAGTGGGGTTTTTCAAAGTTTGCAAACTGCAGTGGCGGTTTTCAAAGTTTGCAAAAATTGCAGTGGCAGTTTTCAAAGTTTGGAAATTGCAGTGGCATTTTTATGAATCGCCATAATTGGAGTGGCATTTATCTAATTTGTTTTTGAGACGGAAGCAGGGTGTCAACTGGGCTGTGCGGGACACTCTGGCCTGTCTAGACAGCCTTTTCTTTTATGTTTACCACAGACCAGCCCAGTAGTCTTTTTTTCTTTCTGAAAATGGTTAGCCCAGTTCTTTTGTGATTTCTCAAGTAAGTCGCTTTATCAGGCCTGTTGGGCTGCAAATCTTTCAAGACGAGGAGAGCTTCATTCGGCTCGCCGAGAAAATGGCCTATCGGTAATGAGAAATGGGATGTACATTTTTAAAACACATCAAACTGGAAATTATTTTCAAATATCTTTTTTTCATTTTGAGATTTTAAATTGCATTGATTTTTATGCGTGGACAATTTATTGGATTTTATATTGATATACATTTATTTTTAAACTCAGTCTGAATGTGACTCGAAATTTCGGGATTAAAAACAGTTCAGACCGCACCGACATATGCAAAATTTCGTATAATTTTTTAACCGTGGCCACAATATGGGCTGTAATGTTAACATAAAAATATGGGCTCCAAAAAAACCCGTAAGAATTAGCAAATGGGTTGTAAATTATTTGAAATAATGGCAGATGGGCTGTATATTGTTTTCCACAGATTTGAGGCTTTCCACAGATGGCATGTATACTGTTGGATGTCCATCCAACGGCCGTCGTGCTTCTTCAATCTCTGCTCTTCCTGCTCCAGCCGCTCAAACAAGCGCCGGCGGGACTGCCTGCTCCCTCCTCCCCGTGGCCGGCTGTGCTGCCGCGCAGGCCTCACCGCCCCACCGTACTCCCATCGCTGGCCTAGCCATCCCTCTACTCACCCACACCTACTGTTATTCTCCGGCGATGGCAGACGAACCAGTAAACCCTCGTACAGTCGTACTTCCCTCCGTGTGGGAAACAAAAACAACAGCCGAGTATTCCCTGCCTCCGTGTTGTTCCCTTCCTAGGCCTCGCCGTCGTCCACCGCCCTGGTGCTCTCGGCGTGGCGTGGTCAGCGTGGTCAACGACCGACATGCATCTTAAGTGGACTGTACGTGGAGAGGCTGACAGCTGGGTCCACGGCCGCACGCAAGGAAATGCCTCCTTATTATGTGCAAAATAATGATTTCTTCCACCTGCTGGGACCCACCGAAACGGCCTCTGTATTTCACGAAAAAAATGTTACCGCCGCTGACAGCTCAGACCCACCAGCTATATCTTCGCACGCAAGGAAGTGACTCCTTATTACGCACAAAAAATGAATACTCCCCTGCTAGCTGGGACCCAGTATAGTGGGCATACTAAGTTGACGGGGACGAAGGGATTTGTCAACTTAGTCAATATGCACAATTCTAGCTCGACTGACCGTACGATGTCCATCCAACGGCCGTAGTGCTTCTTCAACCTCTGGTCCTCTTGCTCCAGCCGCCCAAAGCAGTGCCGGTCGTGCCTCCTGCTCCTGCCTCCCGTGGCCAGCTGTGCTGTCGCGGACGCCTCACCGCCCCCATACTACTCCCACCGCTGGCCAGGCCATCCCTCCACTCCACTCACCCACACCCCCTGTTATTCTGCGGCGACGGCAACGCAGCCGAACCAGTGAACCCTCGTACTCCTCTCCGCGTGGGCATCCACTGTCGCGTCTTCCCCAGCTCCGCGTCGTCCCCTTCCTAGGCATCGCCGTCGTCCACCATCGTGGTGCTGTCGGCGAGGCGTGGTCAATGTGGTCAACGACCGAATTCCATCGGAAGAATACTGTACGTGGAGAGGCTGACAGCTGGGTCCACGGCAGCCGCAAGGAAGTGCCTCCTTATTACGCGGAAAATAATTATTGCTCCACCTGACAGTAGGGACCCACCGGACACACACCAGTATATCGTGAAAAAAACGTTTGCCCCTGACTGCTGGGATCCACCCGACGGGCCACCGTATTTCGCAAAAAAAACGTTCCCCCTGCTGTCAGCTCGGACCCACCGGAAGTGCCTCCTTATTATGCACAAAAGTGAATACCCCTGCTAGCTGGGACCCACCTTGGTGGGAGGCTCACTTGTGGGCCTACTAAGTTGACGAGGACGGAGGGCTTTGTCAACTTAGTCTATATGCACGATTCTAGCTCCAGTGACCGTACGATGTCCATCCAACGGTTGTAGTGCTTCTTCAGCCTCTGGTCTTCTTGCTCCAGCCACCCAAACCAGTGTCGGTCGTGCCTCGTGCTCCTGCCTCCCGTGGCCAGCTATGATGCGGCGGAGGCCTCACCGCACCCTACTACTCCCACCGCTGGCCAGGCCATCCCTCCACTCACCCACACCCCCTGTTATTCTGCGGCGACGGCAGCCTCACACCGCAGTGAACCAATGAACCCTCGTACTCCTCTACGCGTGGGCATACACTGCCGCGTCTTCCCCGGCTCCGCGTCGTCCCCTTCCTAGGCCTCGTCGTCGTCCACCGCTCTGGTGCTCTCGGTGCGGCATGGTCAACGTGGTCAAGGAACGGCTTCCATCGGACATGGACTGTACGTGCAGAGGCTGACATCTGGGTCCACGGCCGCAGCAAGGAAGTGCCTCCTTATTACGTGCAAAATAATTATTCCTCCACCTGACAGCGGGGACCCACCGGACGGGCCATCGTATTTCGCCCCCTGACTGCTGGGACCCACCAGCTACATCTTCGCACGCAAGGAAGTGCCTGACAATCGGGACCCACCTGGTCGAAGCGTACGTAGCGTTGTCATTCTGGTCGCAAAAGTGTACGTACATATATACTGGTGGATGTAGAGGCGCGCACGTGTCGTAGTAGAGGCGGACAAGGTGCAAGAAAGAAAATACGGCCACGTATGTGTGCATACGGGCGGGTCTCGAACGCCTACTCGTGCATACATACGGCGAGGGCTCGTTGACATGGCTGGGTCGGAACGGAGAAACAGCGTCGTTGGCGTGTTCATGGGGAGCCAACGGAATGCGTTGTGTTCATGGGGAGGCAACGGAACGCGCGGGAGCCAACCGGCTGGGTCGGAACGGAATGCGTGGTCGTGTTCATCGGGATGGCTTGGACGGAACAGGCGATGGAAACGAGGCCTGGCATACCGCACAACGGAGGAAACGGACCTCCTACGTTCGAAACGGGGTCCTGTTGATCGGGAGGGGTCTGGCGTACCACAAAACGGAGGAAACAGATCTCCTACGGTCGAAACGGGGGTCCTGTTCATCGGGAGGGGTGCGGCGTACCGCAACGGACGAAACGGACTTGTGTTGGAGCGTTACGGTCGAAACGGGGGTCCTGTTCATCGGGAGGGGTGTGGCGTACCGCAAAACAGGACTCCACGGGATACTGTTCATCTCCACGGTCGACCCCCTCCAGCCTCCACGAGCTACTGTTCATCCACCGTCGACCTCCTCTAGCCTCCACCTGCGACTGTTCATCCACGGGCTCCTGTTCATCCAGCCTCCACCGCGCGCAACTCCACCGGCTACAGTTCAACCAACCCTCTCCACGGGATCCTGTTCAACCACCCCTCCACGGGCTACTATTCATCCTGCCCTCCACGGGGTGGTCCTGTTCATCCAGCCCCAACCGGCTCGATCGATCGGGGTCCTGTTCATCCAGACGCAACACCACGGGGTCCTGTTCATCCACCCCCATCGGGAACTGTTCATCCAACCCCCCCCCCCCTGTAACGCTCACTGTTCATCCAGAGGCAGTATCGATCGGCTTCAGTTAGCAGCAGTAGCGAAGGAATCGCTCGATCGAGTTCAGTTAACAACCATCGATCGATCGCTCGGGTTCAGTAACGCGTAGCCTGCAGTGCAATCACTTGGGTTCAGTTAGAGCCCAACGCCTCGCTCGGGTTTAGTTAGAGCCAACGCCTCACACACACGCGCGTACGTGTACGAGAGAAACGCGCATCGCTCGGCCCCCGACCTCCCACCGTAACCGGGAACTCCCCAAAAATTTTCTCGCCCTTGCTTCTACCACGGTTTTTTTGTCATGGACGGCCCAAAGAATGTCATGTAGCTGCATCTCCGGCCCGCCCAGGATGAAAAGCCCATTTTCTGTCACGATTTTTTGTCATAGAAGTAGGAGCCCACCACATCTATGATGATACCAGGTTTTTCACAATTATCGTCATAGAAGTGTCATATGTATGACAGGAAAAAAATTCGTTCGGCCCAAAATGTCACGGATGTGTCTTTTTTGAAGTGTAGACAACCGAACAACACCAATATATACCAGGGCATTCTAGCATACTGATCCTTCTAGGTGGTGATCTCCGAATGTTGGTGCACTTATGTCGGGAGCCGTATCCTATGACCTACTGCACCCTGATGTTGGGCCTATGACATGTGGGCCTGGGTCCACATATTAGTGGGCTCAACATAAAGGTGCAGTATGTCAGAGGATCCGGCTCCCAACATAAGGGCACATCAGCGGAGCCGCGTCCTTATGTCATGTTGCCCCAGAAGTCGAAACATCACATGTACTCAAGTATCATAGTATTTCTGCTAGTGTTCAAAGAAAATGTATATATGAATCAAGATTCGACTTCTATTTTGAACAATAATTATTTCTTAAGATTAATCTATCAATTTTGTGCATATATTGTTGGCACAAATTGATGCACAGTTTTGTGGCTGCTTCCGACAATAGAATCGTCAAAATTTTGAGCACAAACATAACATGCAGACCTCATCCGACAGCTTGAAGTACACTTCAACTACATCCCGGAGATAGCCAAAGTGTTCAAATAGTGCGTCATCATTGTGCAAGCAGGCAGCTTTGAAGATGGCCCCTTCCTTGAATGCAAAGTCCTCCTTCAAGAAGAGCATGGGACCTCCCGGAGGCAAGTGACAAGACCGGACAACAACAGCTCATGTGCCATCATCGGAGGTGGCGAATTCAGTGCTAGCATGGAGGTAGATGTCGACGAAGCGCGCGAAGGGATCAGCAATGGTAGAAACATTGGACACAAAATCATCACGAGAGACCTAGCAAGGGTGGAAGGGCAGGAGAGGCGCCGTCGGGGAGCGAGGTTGGTGGGGAAAACTGGAGCAGTACGAGCTAGAAGGAGGCGATGGAGACGATGTGACGGGGTGTGCTCGAGGCCATGGCGGCATAGGATTGCTTTAGGGAGGAGGAGGCGTGAATGTTGGGGATGGGAGGACGATCAAGATGTGGAGTTGGGGAAGTAAAGCAAGCCGAAGAGAACAGAGCGCTATTGGCATGTGGTCTACCTACCGGCCCGGCGCTCGCGCTAAAATAGGGAGCAAACGAGAAGAACGAAACGACTGAAGTGATTGCACAACATATAGAATTTCGATTAATGTAATTTTTATGATGTATGGAAATATTAATTAATGTGATTGATAGACTTAATTATGGTAAGATTAATTAATTTATATTTGGTGTTTAAAGATTGATCGTGATTGATTCTTTCACATAAAGACATTGCTAAATAATTTGCACCCGCATAGAAAGTTCTGATGTGTTTAGAATTTTTTTCCTTGTGTGAGAAGTGAGGCAAAAAATAAACCAGTGGGAGGGGTGGTAGGAGGTGGGATGAAAATAAAATCGAAGTACCAAAATAAAACTGGAGTACCAGGCTACCAACTGGTCCATTAGAAGTAGAGATCTCTGCACCATGGATCATTCTGATCCAATCTGATTAAGAAAGGTCCTTTTAACACCCCCTCCCCCCCGGCCAACCCTCACCCCCCAAAAAACACTAAGACATAATATTTCTTATAATATGTACCTTTTAAAAAATTGGCTTATCAGCTTTTTTTAGGGGTACCACCATGTTTTATTGCTCAAAATCCGCACGGGGTGGAATACAAATGGGATCATAAGGATGGACCAACCAAATGTGTCGTCCGTTATCAAGAGAATAAGAAAACTTGGCTAACCTATCTGCATCGACGTTCACGGCTCTACCTTCATAAGTAAACGCACAATTGAGCATTAGAACTCTACTCTTAATCTCGCTAATAATGTTACCATATGCTGTGTTGCTTCCATTTTGAATATCTTTGACAATAATCTTCAAATCTGATGGGACAATGAAATTACGCAACATTAGATCCTCTGCAAGAGATAGCACCTCCCGGCACGCTATGGCTTCTAGCGTCGCAACGTTGTTGATCCGTGAATCACCAGGGAAGAGCTGCCAAAGAAATTCCCCTCTAAGATCGTGACAAACAACAGTTGTGGCTCCACCAATGCGACTCCGCGTGGTACTTGCGTCCGCAAGAATTTTGGCGTACCCATACGGAAGTGCTTTGGGATGAACCACAGTACTGTTTATGGTCACATGAACCTTCTGTGTCTTCCCCAGGATGATGTCAAGTTCCTCAATGAACCTACATCTGAAGAGATGGGTGGCTGAGGGACTCTAGAAGATTTCATCATCCATAGCTTTCCTTCTAGACCACCAAATCACCCACAATGTCCCGTAAAGCCTTATGAAGGCAGCATGTGATAATGTATCTATTATGGAGAAGATCCACTACTTCGTGCTAGGTTCTGTCGTTGCAGATAGGTGTTCAGCTAGCTCCCCATCAACAAGTGCCCAAATGCACCTCGCCATCAAGCATTCCAGCAAAGAATGTCGTCAAGAATCATCTGCCCACACAGGCCACAAGATGATGTGGTAGACATCTTCCGACGAGCTCTAACATCATTCGTTGGCATCGGGTGTTTAGCTAATCTCCACAAAAATTGTCTTATCAGCTGACAGGTATCCCTAGAGTAGGCCTAAGTCAAGGATTTGGCCCAGTAGGCCGGAATGGCCTGAGTTAATGCTAGGAAATCACTTAGCTAGGTCGGAGTTGTCTAAACAAACTCAGTTGGGTTGGTGTCATGAAGGCTCAATTTGTGGTTGTCCTTCTCCACAACGTCCACTCGACTGGACCGATTGTGGGTAATCAGGTCAAGCATAGGCAATTTGTTGTATAACTAGCAAAAGAGCCCATGTGTTGCAATGAGAGAGAAAATAGGACATGCCCTAACCCAATAAACATGACTCGATACCCCAATAGGTCCATGTCATTTATTTCAACATGGAATCCTATCTATGGTGCCACTTATCTGCCTTCCCACCCTCGCTGACAGTGGCCTCGGTGCTCACACATGATAGTGCGTTTGAATGTGGTCAATCCTAAGGTGTATCTCTCTCTTTATCTCCACATAAGATGAGAAGTCTACTTTCTTTTTCCCCTGTGCGGTACATCGAGGCTTGCATGCGTGGTTATAGATGGTTTATTTCACGACCACCACTGCTGCAGGAATGCCTAGCAGTGGCGGACGGCAAAAGCCCAGCAGTGGTGGGCCAGGATCTCAGGGCCACCCGCCACTGACCTCCTGCCCCTACTAACATTGCATCAGTGGTGGGCATACATTCTGGTGGTGAGCGACTATTTGTGCCCGCGAGTGATACCTTATGGTAGGCAAAAAGAAAAAATGTTGTTGTGGCAGCGTTTTTGGTCGTCGTGGCAACATTTTCAATTTGGAAGTAA
The DNA here is from genome assembly GCF_003073215.2 of Triticum urartu. NCBI lineage: Eukaryota > Viridiplantae > Streptophyta > Magnoliopsida > Poales > Poaceae > Triticum > Triticum urartu. Next base: position 550,200,410 of record NC_053027.1, read on the forward strand.
TATTAGTATCATAAAGTCATAAATAGCACACTTTAAACATGCACTTTAGTTTAACAACTCTCTAATGTATAATACTCCCTCCATTCCAAAATATAGTGCGCCCGTGCTTCCCGAGGTTCAACTTTGACCAACCAGGCTCGGATGCCACTGTTGGGGAACGTAGTAATTTCAAAATATTTCCTACGCACACGCAAGATCATGGTGATGCATAGCAACGAGAGGGGAGTGTGTTGTCCATGTACCCTCGTAGACTGAAAACGGCAGTGTTAGCACAACGCGGTTGATGTAGTCGTACATCTTCATGATCCGACCGATCAAGTACCGAACACACGGCACCTCCAAGTTATGCACACGTTCAACTCGATGACGTCCCTTGAACTCCGATCCAGTCGAATGTTGAGGGAGAGTTTCATCAGCACGACGGCATGGTTACGATGATGATGTTCTACCGACGCAGTGCTTCGCCTAAGCACCGCTACAATATGATCGAGGTAGACTATGGTGGAGGGGGCACCGCACACGGCTAAGAGATCAAGAGATCAATTGTTGTGTCTTTGGGATGCCCCCTGCCCCCGTATATAAAGGAGTGGAGGAGGGGGAGGGCCGGCCCTCTCTATGGCGCACCCTAGGGGAGTCCTACTTCCACCGGGAGTAGGATTCCCCCTTTCCTAGTAGAACTAGGAACCCTTCCAAGTAGTAGGAGTAGGAGGGAAGGAAAGGGAAGAGAAAAGGAGAAGGAAGGAAGGGGGCGCCCCCCCTCCCTAGTCCAATTCGGACCAGCCCATGGGGAGGGGTGCGGCCACCCTTTGAGGCCTTTCTCTCTTTTCCCCTATGGCCCATTAAGGCCCAATACGAATTCCCGTAACTCCCTGGTACTCCCGAAAATACTCGAATCACTCGGAACCTTTCCGATATCCGAATATAGTCGTCCAATATATCAATCTTTACGTCTCGACCATTTAGAGACTCCTCGTCATGTCCCCAATCTCATCCGGGACTCCAAACTCCTTTGGTACATCAAAACACATAAACTCATAATATAACCGTCATCGAACTTTAAGCGTGCGGACCCTACGGGTTCGAGAACTATGTAGACATGACCGAGACACATCTCCGGTCAATAACCAATAGCGGAACCTGGATGTTCATATTGGCTCCTACATATTCTACAAAGATCTTTATCGGTTAAACCGCATAACAACATATGTTGTTCCCTTTGTCATTGGTATGTTACTTGCCCGAGATTCGATCGTCGGTATCTCAATACCTAGTTCAATCTCGTTACTGGCAAGTCTCTTTACTCATTCCGTAATACATCATCCCGCAACTAACTCATTAGTTGCAATGCTTGCAAGGCTTTAAGTGATGTGCATTACCGAGAGGGCCCAGAGATACCTCTCCGACAATCGGAGTGACAAATCCTAATCTCGAAATACGCCAACCCAACATGTACCTTTGGAGACACCTGTAGTACTCCTTTATAATCACCCAGTTACGTTGTGACATTTGGTAGTACCCAAAGTGTTCCTCCGGTAAACGGGAGTTGCATAATCTCATAGTAATAGGAACATGTATAAGTCATGAAGAAAGCAATAGCAACATACTAAATGATCGGGTGCTAAGCTAATGGAATGGGTCATGTCAATCAGATCATTCAACTAATGATGTGATCCCGTTAATCAAATAACAACTCTTTGTCCATGGTTAGGAAACATAACCATCTTTGATCAACGAGCTAGTCAAGTAGAGGCATACTAGTGACACTCTGTTTGTCTATGTATTCACACATGTATTATGTTTCCAGTTAATACAATTCTAGCATGAATAATGGACATTTATCATGAAATAAGGAAATAAATAATAACTTTATTATTGCCTCTAGGGCATATTTCCTTCAACTATTGCTGTTGTCACTACTATCAAAACTATCAAACTACTTTGCTGTAGATAATTAATCTCCAAGTGTGGTTAAATTGACAACTTAGCTGCTAATACCTCCAAATATTCTTTGGTCCCCTTGTGTCGAATCTATATATTTGGGTTGAATACTTTACCCTCGAAAACTGTTGCGATCCCCTATACTTGTGGGTTATCACCCCTCCACAGTTTACGCCTCTGGTCATATCTTCGTAGTGCTTTGGCGAAGCCCTGTGTGGATCACTTCACCATCACCGTAACCATGCCTTCGTGCTAACGGAACTCTCCCTTGACACTTTGCTGGATCAAGAGTTCAAGGGACGTCATCGAGATAAATGTGTGCAGAACTCAAAGGTGCGTTCGGTGCTTGATCGGTCGGAACGAGAAAAAGTTTGACTACATCAACTGTGTTGTCCAACGCTTCCGCTTTCAGTATACGAGGGTACGTGGACACACTCTCCCCCTCTCGTTGCTATGCATCTCCTAGATAGATCTTGCATGAGCGTAAGATTTTTTTTTGAAATTTCGTGCTACGTTTCCCAACGGTGGCATCAGAGCCAGGTCTATGCATAGATGATATGCACGAGTAGAACATAAAGAGTTGTGGGCGGTGATCGTCATACTGCTTACCACGAACATCTTATTTTCATTCGGCGGTATTGTTGGATGAAGCAGCCCGGACCAACCTTACATGACCACGTTCATGAGACCGGTTCCACCGACAAACATGCAACTAGTTTTGCATAAAGGTGGCTGGCGGGTGTCTGTCTCTCCAACTTTAGTTGAATTGAATTTGACTGCGGCCGGTCCTTGTTGAAGGTTAAAACAACAAACTTAATAAATCACGGTTGTGGTTTTGATGCGTAGGTAAGAACGGTTCTTACTAGAAGCTTGTAGCAGCCACGCAAAACTTGCAACAACAAACTAGAGGACGTCTAACTTGTTTTTGCAGGACATGTTGTGATGTGATATAGTCAAGACATGATGTGATATACGTTATTGTATGAGATGATCATGTTTTGTAAAAGTTATTGGCAACTGGCAGGAGCCTTATGGTTTTCGCTTTATTGTATGAAATGCAAACGCAATGTAATTGCTTTACTTTATCACTATGCGTTAGCGATAGTCGTAGAAGCAATAGTTGGCGAGACGACAATGACGCTATGATGGAGATCAAGGTGTGAAGACGGTGACGATGGAAATCATGATGGTGCTTTGGAGAAGGAGATCAAAGGCACAAGATGATGATGGCCATATCATGTCACATATTTTGGTTGCATGTGATGTTTATCTTTTTATGCATCTTATTTTGCTTAGTACAGTGGTAGCATTATAAGTTGATCCCTTAACTAAATTTCAAGGTATAAGTGTTCTCCCTGAGTATGCACCGTTGTGAAAGTTCTTCGTGCTGAGACACCACGTGATGATCGGGTGTGATAGGCTCTACGTTCACATACAACGGGTGCAAGACAGCTTTGCACATGCGGAATACTCGAGTTAAACTTGACGAGCCTAGCATGTACAGACATGGCCTCGAAACACTGGAGACCGAAAGATCGAACATGAATCATTTAGTAGATATGATCAACATAGAGATGTTCACCATTGATGACTACTCCATATCACGTGATGATCGGACATGGTTTAGTTGATTTGGATCACATATCATTTAGAGGACTTGAGGGATGTCTATCTAAGTGGGAGTTCTTAAGTAATATGATTAATTGAACTTAATTAATCATGAACTTAGTCTTGATAGTATTTGCATATCTATGTTGTAGATAAATAGCTTGCGATGTAGCTCCCCATTTATTTTCGATATGTTCCTAGAGAAAAATAAGTTGAAATATGATAGTAGCAATGATGCGGACTGGGTCAGTGATCTGAGGATTATCCTCATTGCTGCAGAGAAGAATTATGTCCTTGATGCACCACTAGGTGACGGACCTATTGCAGGAGCAGATGCAGACGTTATGAACGTTTGGCAAGCTCAATATGATGACTACTTGATAGTTTAGTGTGTCATGCTTTACGACTTAGAACTGGGACTTCAAAAACCATTTTGAACGCCATGGAGCATATAAGTTGTTCCAAGAGCTGAAATTGGTATTTCAGACTCATGCCCGAGTCGAGAGGTATGAGACCTCTAATACGTCTCCGTGGTATCTATAATTTTTGATTGTTACGTGCCAATATTATTCAACTTTCATATACTTTTGGCAACTTTTTATACTATTTTTGGGACTAACATATTGATCCAGTGCCAGTTCCTGTTTGTTGCATGTTATATGTTTCGCAGAAACCCATATCAAATGGAATCCAAACGGGATAAAAACGGACGGAGAATATTTTTGTAATATTTGGAGAATTCCGGAAGAAAAATCCACGCGAGACGGTGCCCGAGGGAGGCATGAGGCAGGGGGGCGCGCCCCACCCCTGGGCGCGCCCCTGACCCTCGTGGGCTCCCCGTAAAGCGGTTGATGCCCTTCTTCGGCCGCGAGAAAGCTAATTTTCAGGAAAAAAATCTCGGCGAAGGTTTTAGTCCAATCGGAGTTACGGATCTCCATATATATACGAAACGGTGAAAGGGCGGCCAGAAGGGAACACAGAAACAGAGAGAGACAGATCCAATCTCGGAGGGGCTCTCGCCCCTCCCATGCCATGGAGGCCATGGACCAGAGGGGAAACCCTTCTCCCATCTAGGGAGGAGGTCAAGGAAGAAGAAGAAGGAGGGGGCTCTCTCCCCCTCGCTTCCGGTGGCGCCGGAGTGCCACCGGGGGCCATCATCATCACCGCAATCTTCAAAAACAACTTCACCGCCATCATCACCAACTCTTCCCCCCTCTATGCAGCGGTGTAACCTCTCTCTTACCCGCTATAATCTCTACTTAAACATGGTGCTCAACGCTATATATTATTTCCCAATGATGTATTGCTATCCTATGATGTTTGAGTAGATCCGTTTTGTCCTATGGGCTATTTGATGATCGTGATTTGTTTGAGTGCATGTTTTATTATTGGAGTTGTCCTATGGTGCTCTCCGTGTCGCGCAAGCGTGAGGGATCCCCACTGTAGGGTTGGCAATATGTTCATGAATTTGCTTATGGTGGGTGGCGTGAGTGACAGAAGCATATACCCGAGTAAGTAGGTTGTTTTCATATGGGATAAAGAGGACTTTATGCTTTAATGCTATTGTTGGGTTTTACCTTAATGATCTTTAGTAGTTGCGGATGCTTGCTAGAGTTCCAATCATAAGTGCATATGATCCAAGTAGATAAAGTATGTTAGCTTATGCCTCTCCCTCAAATAAAATTGCAACAATGATTACCGGTCTAGTTATCGATTGCCTAGGGACAAATAACTTTCTCGTAACAAAAAGCTCTCTAGTAAAACAAATTTAGTTGTGTCTTTATCTAAACAGACCCTACTTTTTATTTACGTGCTCTTTATTACCTTGCAAACCTATCCAAAAACACCTACAAAGTACTTCTAGTTTCATACTTGTTCTAGGTAAAGCGAACGTCAAGCGTGCGTAGAGTTGTATCGGTGGCCGATAGAACTTGAGGGAATATTTGTTCTACCTTTAGCTCCTCGTTGGGTTCGACACTCTTACTTATCGAAAACTGTTGTGATCCCCTATACTTGTGGGTTATCAAGACCTTTTTCTGGCGCCATTGCCAGGGAGCAATAGCGTGGGGTGAATATTCTTGTGTGTGCTTGTTTGCTTTATCACTAAGTAATTTTTATTTACTGTTATTAGTTGTTTTCTATCTTTAGTTATGGATATGGAACACAAAATACCAAAAAAAAAATAGTTGTACCTACTGAACCAATGGTTGAAGAACCACTCAAAATCTATCACACTCCTGAAGCTTATTACTTGGATCATCTTCGATCCCTATGTGCTCGTGCTGAAACCCCAACTAGCTTAGTTGAGGGCAAATCTTTAGATGAGCATGCTTGTTATGTGCGACACCGTATATCTGAAAAAGGGAAACTTTTACTGGGTCAAATTCATCGTTTGCAATGCTATGCTTGGAATTTATGTGAAATATATGATTTTACTTGTTGTTCTGAAAACCCTAAGAAACACCTTCCCTATAATGTGAGTTTAGTGATAATGGAATCGTATCTTCGTATGCTAAGGGTGTTTATAATTACTATGATGTTCAACAAATTGAAGAATTTGTTGCTTTTCAGGGTGCTTACGAAATTGCTTCTTTGATTGAAAAGTATGATGCTACTCTTTACAAATCTGAAATTTTTGCCATACTTAAATATTGCTATGATAATTATGCTTCTAATGCCTATGTTGAACCATATATTGAGGACTACTCCGCTGTCCAAGAAGAGATTAATATTTTGCAGGAGTCTATGGAAGAAGAAATTGATGAAACTGTGAAAAAGACGAGGAGGAGAGCGAAGAACAAAAGGAGGAAGAGCGGATTAGCTACCCGTGCCCACCTTCTAATGAGAGTAACTCTTCAAATCATACATTGTTTAATTTCCCTTCGTGCTTACCGAAGGATGATTGCTATGATGATTGTTATGATCCCGTTGATTCTCTTGAAATATCCCTTTTTGATGATGCTTGCTATGCTTGTGGCCATGATGCCAATATGAATGATGCTTATGGACATGAACTTGCTATAGTTCCTTATGTTAAACATGAAATTGTTGCTATTGCACCCACACATGATAGTCCTATTATCTTTTTGAATTCTCCAAACTACACTATATCGGAGAAGTTTGTGCTTATTAAGAATTATATTGATGGGTTGCCTTTTACTGTTGCACATGATGATTTTGATAGATATAATATGCATGTGCTTTCTGCTCCTACTTGCAATTATTATGAGAGAGGAACTATATCTCCACCTCTCTATGTTTCCAATACGATAAAATTGCAAGAAACTGTTTATACTGTGCATTGGCCTTTACTATGTGTGCATGAATTGTTCTTTTATGACATGTCGATGCATAGGAAGAGAGTTAGACTTTGTTGTTACATGATATATGTTGCTTTGTGCTCACTACTAAATTAAAAATCATTGTTAATTAAAATTGGCTTTGATATACCTTGGGATCCAGGTGGATTCACTACTTGAGCACTATATGCCTAGCTTAATGGCTTTAAAGAAAGCGCTGCCAGGGAGACAACCCGGAAGTTTTAGAGAGTCATTTATTTCTGTTGAGTGCTTTTATATAGTTTAAAAACAAAAAAAATAAAGAGGGAAACCCAAAACTTTTCAAAAAAGAAAAGCGAAAGTGAGAGAGACGAGCATTGTTGAAGTGGGAGCTAGCCTTGAACTTTGTTCATGCTCACGGAAACTTTGTGAATCTTGATTACAGAAACTTTTCAACAAAAATAATTATCCCCTTGTACAGTTCCATTGTATTATAAAAATAATGTGCCAAGGTTTGCCTTTAGGATGTTCACTTTGCTTGTTGGTTTGTACGGTGCAGGACAGAAATTTTGGCTGTAGTGCGTGATTTTACATTTTTTACTGGAACGTCAAATGGTTCTGAAACTTTTTGCACTGTCTTTATATACAAATTTTGTATTTTTCATAATTGTGGTAGAATTTGTGGAGTACCATAGGTATGGTGAATGTTCAGATTGTTACAGACTGTTCTGTTTTAGACAGATTCGGTTTTTGATGCATAATTTGCTTGTTTTGATGAAACTAACGAGATGTATTAGTGGATTAAGCCATGGAAAAGTTATATTACAGTAGACACAATGAAGAAACAAAATATGAATTGGTTTGCAACAGTACTTAGAGTATTGATTTGCTTTATTATACTAACGGATCTTACCGAGTTTTCTGTTGAAGTTTTGTGTGGATGAAGTGTTTGATGATCGAGAAGGTCTCGACGTGAGAAGAAGGAAGAGAGGCAAGAGCTCAAGCTTGGGGATGCCCAAGGCACCCCAAGTAAATTTTCAAGGATACTCAAGTGTCTAAGCTTGGGTATGCCCCGAAAGGCATCCCCTCTTTCTTCAACAAGTATCGGTATGTTTTCGGATTCGTTTCGTTCATGCGATATGTGCAAATCTTGGAGCGTATTGTGCATTTAGTTTTCACTTTTCTTTTATGCACCATGCTGGTATGAGATAGTCCTTGGTTTATTTATATAATTCTCTATGCATTTCACTTATATCTTTTGAGTATGGCTTTATAGAATGCTTCATGTGCTTCACTTATATCATTTGAAGTTTGGATTGCATGTTTCTCTTTACATAGAAAACCGCCATTTGTAGAATGCTCTTTTGCTTCACTTATATTTGTTAGAGCGTGGGCATATATTTTGAAGAAAGAATTAAACTCTCTTGCTTCACTTATATCTATTTAGAGAGATGACAGGAACTGGTCATTCACATGGTTAGTCATAAAATCCTACATAAAACTTGTAGATCACTGAATATGATATGTTTGATTCCTTGCAATAGTTTTGCGATATAAAGATGGTGATATTAGAGTCATGCTAGTGGGTAGTTGTGGATTGTAGAAATACTTGTGTTGAAGTTTGTGATTCACGTAGCATGCACGTACGGTGAACCGTTATGTGATGAAGTCGGAGCATGATTTATTTATTGATTGTCTTCCTTATGAGTGGCGGTCGGGGACGAGCGATGGTCTCTTCCTACCAATCTATCCCCCTAGGAGCATGCGCATAGTACTTTTTTTCGATAGCTAATAGACTTTTGCAATAAGTATGTGAGTTCTTTATGACTAATGTTGAGTCCATGGATTATACGCACTCTCACCCTTCCATCATTGCTAGCCTCTCTAGTATCGCGCAACTTTAGCCGGTACCATAAACCCACCATATACCTTCCTCAAATTAGCCACCATACCTACCTATCATGGCATTTCCATAGCCATTCCGAGATATATTTCCATGCAACTTCCATTATCATCATATACATGACTTGAGCATTCATTGTCATATTGCTTTGCATGATCGTAAGATAGCTAGCATGATGTTTTCATGGTTTGTCCATTTTTTGATGTCATTGCTACGCTAGATCATTGCACATCCCGGTACACCGCCGGAGGCATTCATATAGAGTCATATCTTTGTTCTAGATATCGAGTTGTAATATTGAGTTGTAAGTAAATAAAAGTGTGATGATCATCATTATTAGAGCATTGCCCCAGTGAAGAAAGGATGATGGAGACTATGATTCCCCCACAAGTCGGGATGAGACTCCGGACTTTAAAAATAAATAAAAGAGGCCAAAGAAGCCCAAAAAAGAGGCCAAAGAAGCCCACCAAAAAAATGAGATAAAAAGAGAGAAGGGGCAATGTTACTATCCTTTTTCCACACTTGTGCTTCAGAGTAGCACCATGTTCTTCATATAGAGAGACTCTTGAGTTATCACTTTCATATACTAGTGGGAATTTTCATTATAGAACTTGGCTTGTATATTCCGATGATGGGCTTCCTCAAACGCCCGAGGTCTTCATGAGCAAGCAAGTTGGATGCACACCCACTTAGTTTTCAGTCTGAGATTTCATACACTTATAGCTCTTAGTGCATCCGTTGCATGGCAATCCCTACTCACTCACATTGATATCTATTGATGGGAATCTCCATAGCCCGTTGATACGCCTAGTTGATGTGAGACTATCTTCTCATTTTTGTCTTCTCCACAACCACCATTCTATTCCACCTATAGTGCTATGTCCATGGCTCACGCTCATGTATTGTGTGAAAGTAGAAAAGGTTTGAGAACGTCAAAAGTATGAAACAATTTCTTGGCTTGTCATCGGGGTTGTGCATGATGTGAATATTTTGTGTGGTGAAGATGGAGCATAGCCAGACTATATGATTTTGTAGGGATAACTTTCTTTGGCCATGATATTTTGAAAAGACATGATTGCTTTATTAGTAGGCTTGAAGTGTTATTTTTTTATGTCAAATGATAGACTATTGCTTTGAATCACTCGTATCTTAATATTCATGCCATGATTAGATACATGATCAAGATTATGCTAGGTAGCATTCCACATCGAAAATTATCTTTTTTATCATTTACCTACTCGAGGACGAGCAGGATTTAAGCTTGGGGATGCTGATACGTCTCCGTCGTATCTATAATTTTTGATTGTTCCATGCCAATATTATTCAACTTTCATATACTTTTGGCAACTTTTTATACTATTTTTGGGACTAACATATTGATCCAGTGCCAGTTCCTGTTTGTTGCATGTTTTATGTTTCTCAGAAACCCATATCAAACGGAATCCAAACGGGATAAAAACGGACGGAGAATATTTTTGGAATATTTGGAGAATTCCGGAAGAAAAATCCATGCGATACGATGCCCGAGGGAGGCACGAGGCAGGGGGGCGCGCCCCACCCCCCTGGGCGCGCCCCTGACCCTCGTGGGCTCCCCGTAAGGTGGTTGATGCCCTTCTTCGGATGCAAGAAAGCTAATTTTCAGGAAAAAATCTCGGCGAAGTTTCAATACAATCGGAGTTACGGATCTCCATATATATACGAAACGGTGAAAGGGCCGCCAGAAGGGAGCGCAGAAACAGAGAGAGACAGAGAGACAGATCCAATCTCGGAGGGGCTCTCGCCCCTCCCATGCCATGGAGGCCATGGACCAGAGGGGAAACCCTTCTCCCATCTAGGGAGGAGGTCAAGGAAGAAGAAGAAGGAGGGGGGCTCTCTCCCCCTCACTTCCGGTGGCGCCAGAGTGCCACCGGGGGCCATCATCATCACCACAATCTTCACCAACAACTTCACCGCCATCATCACCAACTCTTCCCCCCCCCCTCTATGCAGCGGTGTAACCTCTCTCTTACCCGTTGTAATCTCTACTTAAACATGGTGCTCAACGCTATATATTATTTCCCAATGATGTATGGCTATCCTATGATGTTTGAGTAGATCCGTTTTGTCCTATGGGCTATTTGATGATCGTGATTTGTTTGAGTTGCATGTTTTATTATTAGTGTTGTCCTATGGTGCTCTCTGTGTCGCGCAAGCGTGAGAGATCCCCGCTGTAGGGTTGGCAATATGTTCATGATTTGCTTATGGTGTATGGCGTGAGTGACAGAAGCATATACCCGAGTAAGTAGGTTGTTTGCGTATGGGATAAAGAGGACTTGATGCTTTAATGCTATGGTTGGGTTTTACCTTAATGATCTTTAGTAGTTGCGGATTCTTGCTAGAGTTCCAATCATAAGTGCATATGATCCAAGTAGAGAAAGTATGTTAGCTTATGCCTCTCCCTCAAATAAAATTGCAATAATGATTACCGGTCTAGTTATCGATTGCCTAGGGACAAATAACTTTCTCGTAATAAAAAACTCTCTACTAAAACTAATTTAGTTGTGTCTTTATCTAAACAGCCCCTTCTTTTTATTTACGTGCTCTTTAATATCTTGCAAACCTACCAAAAACACCTACAAAGTACTTCTAGTTTCATACTTGTTCTAGGTAAAGCGAACGTCAAGCGTGAGTAGAGTTGTATCGGTGGTCGATAGAACTTGAGGGAATATTTGTTCTACCTTTAGCTCCTCGTTGGGTTCGACACTCTTACTTATCGAAAACTACTGCGATCCCCTATACTTGTGGGTTATCAACCTCTGACAAGTACTTTGCCTACAAGATGAAGGAGAATAGCTCAACCAGTGAGCATGTGCTCAAAATGTCTGAGTACTACAATCATTTGAATTAAGTGGGAGTTAATCTTCCAGATAAGATAGTGATTGACAGAGCTCTCTATTCACTATCACCAAGTTACTGGAACTTCGTGATGAACTATAATATGCAAGGGATCATGAAAACGATTCACGAGCTCTTCGCGGTGCTAAAATCGGCGAAGGTAGAAATCAAGAAAGAGCATCAAGTGTTGATGGTTAACAAGACCACTAGTTTCAAGAAAAGGGGCAAATGAAAAGAAAGGGAACTTCAAGAAAGAATGGCAAGCAAGTTTCCACTCCCGTGAAGAAACTAGACCTAAGCCTGAAACTGGGTGCTTCCACTGCAAAGGGAATGCTGACTGAAGCGGAACTACCCCAAATACTTGGCGAATAAGAAGGATGGCAAAGTGAACAAAGGTATATTTGACATACGTGTTATTGATGTGTACTTTACTAGTGTTCATAGTAACCCCAGGGTATTTGATACCGGTTCAGTTGCTAAGGTTAGTAACTCAAAACAGTAATTGCAAAATGAACAGAGACTAGTTAAGGGTGAGGTGACGGTGTGTGTTGGAAGTGATTCCAAGGTTGATAAGATCACCATCGCACACTCCCTTTACCTTCGGGATTAGTGTTGAACCTAAAATAAATGTTATTTGGTGTTTTCGTTGAGCATGAATATGATTGGATCATGTTTATTGAAGTACGGTTATTCATTTAAGTCAAAGAATAATCGTTGTTCTATTTACATGAATAAAACCTTCTATGGTCATACACTCAATATAAATGATTTATTGAATCTCGATCGTGGTGATACACATATTCATAATATTGATGCCAAAAGATGCAAAGTTGATAATGATAGTGCAACATATTTGTGGCATTGTCGTTTAGGTCATATTGGTGTAAAGCGCATGAAGAAACTCCATGTGGATGGACTTTTTGGAATCACTTGATTATGAATCATTTGATGCTTGCGAACCATGCCTCATGGGCAAGATGACTAAAACTCCAATTTCCGGAACAATGGAGTGAGCTACCGACTTATTGGAAGTAATATGTACCGATGTATGTGGTCCGATGAGTGTTGAGGCTCACGGCGGGTATCGTTTTTTTCTAACCTTCACACATGATTTGAGCAGATATGGGTATATCTACTTAATAAAATATAAGTTTGAAACATTTGAAATGTTCAAAGAATTTTAGAGTGAAGTGGAGAATTGTCGTAACAAGAAAATAAAGTTTCTAAAATCTAATCGAGGAGGCGAATATTAGATTTGTCAGTTTGGCCTTCATTTAAAACAATGTGGAATAGTTTCACAACTCATGTCATCTGAAACACCACAGCGTAATGGTGTGTCCAAACGTTATAACCGTACTTTATTCGATATGGTGTGATCTATAATGTCTCTTACCGATTTACCACTATCGTTTTGGGGTTATGCATTAGAGACAGCTGCATTCACGTTAAATAGGGCACCGTCTAAATCCGTTGAGACGACACCGTATGAACTATGGTTTGGCAAGAAACCAAAGATGTTGTTTCTTAAAGTTTGGGTTGCGATGCTTATGTGAAAAGGTCACAAACTGATAAGCTCGAACCCAAATCGGAGAAGTGTGTCTTCATAGGATACCCAAAAGAAACTATTGGGTATACCTTCTATCACAGATCCGAAGGCAAGATTTTTGTTGCTAAGAATTGATCCTTTCTAGAGAAGGAGTTTCTCTTAAAAGAAGTGAGTGGAAGGAAAGTAGAACTTGATGAGGTAATTATACCTTCTCTCGAATTGGAAACTAGCTCATCACAAAAATCAGTTCTAGTGATGCCTACACCAAGTAGAGAGGAAGCTAATGATAATGATCATGAAACTTCAGATCAAGTTACTACCGAACCTCGTAGGTCAACCAGAGCATGTTCCACACCAGAGTGGTACTGTAATCCTATTCTGGAAGTCACGTTACTAGACCATGACGAACCTACAAACTATGAGGAAGCAATGATGAGCCCAGATTCCGATAAATGGCTTGAGGCCATGAAATCTGAGATAGGATCCATGTATGAGAACAAAGTGTGGACTTTGGTGGACTTGCCCGATGATCGGCAAGCCATTGAGAATAAATGGATCTTCAAGAGGAAGATAGACGCTGATAATAGTGTTAGTATCTACAAAGCTCGACTTGTCACAAAAAATGTTTTCGACAAGTTCAAGCTGTTGACTACGATGAGATTTTCTCACTCGTAGCGATGCTTAAGTCTGTCCGAATCATGTTAGCAATTGCCGCATTTTATGAAATCTGGCAAATGGATGTCAAAATTGCATTCCTTAATGGATATCTTAAAGAAGAGTTGTATATGACGCAAGCAGAAGGTTTTGTCGATCCTAAAGGTGCTAACAAAGTGTGCAAGCTCCAGCGATCCATTTATCGACTGGTGCAAGCATCTTGGAGTTGGAATATACGCTTTGATGAGGTGATCAAAGCATATGGTTTTATACATACTTTCAAAGAAGCCTGTATTTACAAGAAAGAGAGTGGGAGCTCTGTAGCATTTCTGATATTATATGTGGATGGCATATTGTTGATCGAGAATGATATAGAATTTCTGGATAGCATAAAATGATACTTAAATATGAATATTTTTTTCAATAAAAGACCTCGATAAAGCTACTTATATATTAGGATCAAGATCTATAGAGATAGATCAAGACGCTTGATTAGACTTTCACAAAGCACATACCTTGACAAGATTTTGAAGGAGTTTAATATGGGTCAGTCAAAGAAAGGGTTCTTACCTGTGTTACAAGGTGTGAATTAGTTGAGTAAGACTCAAAACCCGACCACGGCATAATATAGAGAGAGAATGAAAGTCATTCCCTATGCCTTAGCCATAGGTTCTATAAATTATGCTATGTTGTGTACCAGACCTATCGTGTACCTTACCATGAGTTTGGCAAGGGGGTATGATAGTGATCCAAGAGTGGATCACTGGACGACGGTCAAAGTTATCCTTAGTTACCTAAGAGGACTAAGGAAATATTTCTCGGTTATGGAGGTGATAAAGATAAAGAGTTCGTCGTAAAGAGTTACGTCGATGCAAACTTTGACACTAATCTAGATGACTCTAAGTCTCGATATGGATACATATTGAAAGTGGGATCAATTAGGTAGAGTAGCTCCGTGCAGAGCATTGTAGGCATAGAAAATTTGCAAAATACATACGGATCTGAATGTGGCAGACCCGTTGACTAAACTTCTCTCACAAGCAAAACATGATCACACCTTAGTACTCTTTGGGTGTTAATCACATAGCGATGTGAACTAGATTATTGACTCTAGTAAACCCTTTGGGTGTTGGTCACATGGCGATGTGAACTATGGGTATTAATTACATAAAGATGTTAACTATTGGTGTTAAACCACATGGCGATGTGAACTAGATTATTAACTCTAGTGCAAATGGGAGACTGAAGGAAATATGCCCTAGAGGTAATAATAAAATTGTTATTTTATATTTCCTTATATCATTATAAATGTTTATTATTCATGCTAGAATTGTATTAACCGGAAACTTTATACATGTGTGGATACATAGACAAAACATCATGTCCCTAGTAAGCCTCTACTAGACTAGCTCATTAATCAAAGATGGTTAAGTATCCTAACCATAGACAAGTGTTGTCATTTGATGAATGGGATCACATCATTAGGAGAACTAGGGGTTGGGGCGCGCCCGTGGCGCGCCTCTTGAGGGGCAGCTGGGCGGTGCCAGCTAGTGGGTGCACCTTTCACATACATTTTTGTTCTGGTTAGCATGTCTGATGTTGTTGTTAATTAAGCAACTAACATTTGAAGCAGGGAATAGGAGTAGAAATTAATAGATATATACAGAAGAGTGCCATTATGCATCAGGTGGATGTAAACCACATGACTGAGAATAATAGAGTTTACATAGGCAACGACATAGCTTTAGGATATTCAAAAGCATGAGATAGCAGGGTCCAAAATTAAACCATCGGTTAATCATGAGCATAATTCAGAGTACTGTGCTAGATTATATTCACACAGGAACTGCGGTGTCTTCGATGGTGGATCTAGAGGCAGTGCACGGTGAGAACACGCGGTGCTTTGAAGTGACCCTAAAATGAAAAGCACAGATGTCTCCTTCGCGAATGTTGGCACGGCGACAAAACTCAGACCAGCTGGTGGTTATAGTGGCCCTCTTGTCAGTTCCTAGCATAATGCGACATTCGATGCGTAGACGGGCATCTGCAAGTCTGACCATGAGTGTGTCATTGTTCGGATCAATGTAGTCTAGCAAGTTATGTTCGGTATATTGTATCTGAAATTAATGTTACAAGAAAGCATGTGATTTAGATGAATACAGATTGTTGTGCGATATGGAAGATAAGAGTGTTTTTGCGTACCATGTCATGGCCTAGCTAAGCAAATGTTTTATTGATTGTGCACATGTAGTACTTGATGTCTGGCTCCTTGTGCCAGACCATAGCAAAGAGAGCGTCTACCTGGTGTTCATAGAGCTTAACCTCATTACCCCTGTAATAATGATCTTCAAGCTCTCCGAAGTACTGGATCCCACAAGGTGTTCCTGCAATCAATTCAATGTAGGTGAGAAGCAAGTTATGTACCATTTGCAGGAGCTGTAGGTGTGATTGTTTATTTGAGAAAAGAAATTTAAGATATATAACAGCGTAGGCGGGGCGTAGACATGAAGTCATATAAGTTAGGTGAAAATTAATTTTCGAAATGAGACAGGTGGAAGTTCTGAGATATAGGAGATGATGAAAGCAATTTGTAAAGCCTTACATGCTGAAAGTAAACAATACAAAAGAAAAGAAACATTGAGTAAGCAAAAGTACAAGAGAGCAATGAGCAGCAAAGGAAATAAATGTTGATCTAGCAGATGTGGTGAATAGTTGAAGGCAGTCGATAAAGAAGTATGGTGATACATGGTAGATTATGATCCTGTGAGAAATAAGGCATGTGCTCACCGCGGATTATGTACTCTGGATGGTCATTCTCTTCACTCTGTTCATTGTATGATACAATATAGCATTAGAAATATGAAATGTGATTTTTGCCACTGGAAATTGTGAAGCATAAGGATGAAGCTATTTACTTTAGAAAAAGAGTAAAACGGAAAGCGGCAGTGATCAATCTGAAACATATTTTGTCACTTATAAAATTTAGCAGAAAGGTAGTGTGCTATGTTGTCTGAATTAGGCATCAAAAGATAAATTTCAGAAATGAGAAACAACAGCAACAGCTTAAGAAAAGAAATACTAGTCACATATAGTAATGTTTCACTGCAGCCTCTAACTAATCGTGAAATGATTCATCAGAAACATCGGATCCATGTTGCTCGAGGCGCTCGTGAGCACCGTGTGTATCTGCCAGCGAAATCCGCTGAACATGAACTATCACATTCAATTCCTGGAACATGAGTTCATACTCTTAACTGAATGAAAACAATAAGAAGTTGTTTGGATTCTGCCGATGCCCGCCCCACCAACCATGGGCTAGCCAAAAAATTGGTGGACGTTTCGGCCGCCCCCGCCTTGCCAATGATTTGGCGGAAAACTGAACGCAAAGGGCTGACGAGCAGTGGGCGAGCCAATTTATCTGCGCCAATCGAAACAAACGCCCATTGCTCGGTCAACACCAATTATTTGGTTGGGCAAGTATAGGAACCAATCCAAATCAGATCCTAATATACAGAAAAAAAAATATAGTATTTCTTAGAAGAAGTGTACAACTCTTTAATCTACCACAAGGAGCTCCTACAAAGGAAAAGAATGAAACATAACATCAACCGGTGCTTTAAACATAATACTTCCAGGGAGATATATTATGCAGTTCAATAGAAACTAAAAAAACGAAAAACACGGATTGAATTACCTATGAATCACTGAATACAACATTGATATCTTCAAGGCAGGGCTTCACGTGTTCACACCGCACATACTGAGGTAGCTTATAATCTGTTCTAGACCATTCATCTTTCAATGTTTGCACAATCAATTATGCAAAAGATGATCAAATCTGTATGGTCTTCATAACAACTAATTCACACTTAAAAAATGTTTTTACATGTAAGGACTGGAAGCAAATGCAGCTGCCAAGCTATGATATGATCCATTCCCAAAAAATGGGGTGAAATTAGTATCACTGTGATGATAATGCTCACAAAGAATCTTTGTCCAGCGGATTAATTTTGTAGCTGCTCAACAGAAAGAAATAGGAAAGGAAAAACTATAATAAAACATTTGAACTACAAAGAAGCAATAGATATTTGTGATGGCGTCAACACCTTATTCGAAAAGAGTTGGTATACACTTTGTTTATCTAAACATATTTAGAAATTCAATCATCCATAGAGGAAGATTAAAATTGGTGTACCTGCAAAGAAGCAAAGCAACTTGTGGGAGGCGTCAACGTCGTGTCAGCCAAAAATAGCATCTCCCTTGAGCGACACTGACAACCTCGGCGCAGCTTATTGAGTTGGATTTCACAAAGGTTGGAGTGGATGCTTCGCTCATGCTATTGGAAAATGGGGTTCCTACAGAAGAATTGGTGTGTGTGGGACTGCCAACCTACAATTAACCATGATCAGAATAATCCTTTTAACCAAGCGTTGTAATTGAGGACCAAAAGACTCTTATGGTGGGAGTGTTTGCATGCAACATTTGTACTGCAGATCACGAGCATACCTTTGATTTGGTGTTCTGTATATGCATCCTACACACTGAATGAAATGCAGCGTGACCTCATTGTAATCAGTTATAGGTCTGAAATGGAAAAATTATATCCAGTTAGCATGCTTCAATGCATCACTGGAACCTGAACATAATTTTTTTGCAAAACAATACCTGACTGCAAAAGCAGTAGCACACTTCTTATGCCGCACTCCCTTGAGGCTACCAATGACAGCAACTGATGACCCACAAGTATAGGGGATCGCAACAGCTTTCGAGGGTAGAGTATTCAACCCAAATTTATTGATTCAGCACATGGGGAGCCAAAGAATATTCTCAAGTATTAGCAGCTGAGTTGTCAATTCAACCACACCTGGAAACTTAGTATCTGCAGCAAAGTGTTTAGTAGCAAAGTAATATGATAGTGATGGTAACGGTAACAAAAGAGTAACGAAAGCAAAGTAATGTTTTTGGTATTTTGTAATGGTTGTAACAATAGCAACGGAAAAGTAAATAAGCGTAAACCAATATATGGAAAGCTCGTAGGCATCGGATCAATGATGGGTAATTATACCGGATGCAGTTCATCATGTAACAGTCATAACATAGGGTGACACAGAACTAGCTCCAATTCGTCAATGTAATGTAGGCATGTATTCCAAATATAGTCATACGTGCTTATGGAAAAGAACTTGCATGACATCTTTTGTCCTACCCTCCCGTGGCAGCGGGGTCCTAATGGAAACTAAGGGATATTAAGGCCTCCTTTTAATAGAGAACCGGAACAAAGCATTAGCACATAGTGAATACATGAACTCCTCAAACTACAGTCATCACCGGTAAGTATCCCGATTATTGTCACTTCGGGGTTAACGGATCATAACACATAATAGGTGACTATAGACTTGCAAGATAGGATCAAGAACTCTCATATATTGATGAAAACATAATAGGTTCAGATCTGAAATCATGGCACTCGGGCCCTAGTGACAAGCATTAAGCATAGCAAAGTCATAGCAACATCAATCTGAGAACATAGTGGATACTAGGGATCAAACCCTAACAAAAATAACTCGATTACATGATAAATCTCATCCAACCCATCACCGTCCAGCAAGCCTACAATGGAATTACTCACGCACGGCAGTGAGCATCATGAAATTGGTGATGGAGGATGGTTGATGATGACGGCGGCGACGAATCCCCCTCTTCGGAGCCCCGAACGGACTCCAGATCAGCCCTCCCGAGAGGTTTTAGGGCTTGGCGGCGGCTCTGTATCGTAAAACGCGATGAATTCTTCTCTCCTATTTTTTCTCCCCGAAAGCAGATATATAGAGTTGGAGTTGGAGTCGGGAGGTCTCCAGGGGGCCCACGAGGTAGGGGGCGCGCCCTAGGGAGGCGCCCCCCACCCTCGTGGAAAGGGTGTGGGCCCCCCGGTCTTCATCTTTGGCGAGGATTTTTTTATTATTTATTGTAAGACATTCCGTGGAGTTTCAGGTCATTCCGAGAACTTTTGTTTTCTGCACATAAAACAACATCATGGCAGTTCTGCTGAAAACAGCGTCAGTCTGGGTTAGTTCCATTCAAATCATACAAGTTAGAGTCCAAAACAAGGGCAAAAGTGTTTGGAAAAGTAGATACGACGGAGACGTATCAGCGACATACAAATCATTCCCTAATTAACAACAAATATCAAAGTGATGATCCTTCAGAGAGGAAGGCGGTAACTTTCCTCAACAAATAAAGATAGTGTATGCATGACAAGCAAAAAAATGAAGGTTACAAGTGATGCATATTGAATAACAGCAGTTTTAGAAGAATCTGCAACATCGTTCAACTTGTAAAACATATCAAAATTGACAAAGATGTGAAACTGATACCTATTGCTGAGAGCAGATACTATCAAGTATGATTAGCCACAAAGTTCTTGTCTATATAGTAGAATGATATTACAAATCCTGAACTTATAGTATTACTAACTGTTAATTGATGGCAGAAACTTTGAAATATCATTGACCACAAAGCCCTTGACCGGAGCAAAATGCAAAAGGTGAACATAAAATTCAGTTTCCCTGAAAAAAGGGACCTCATGAGGCTATCACCTGGCTCTGTCAGAAGGTTGTTGTGCCTAAATGAAGGTGCATCAAGAAACAAATTTCAGAAATAAGAAGCAAGAGCAACAACTTAAGAAAAACTACATGTTACGTAGAGTGATATTTTCATACAACCTGAGCAGAGAGATGGCAGCCCAGCACCTGGGGCAGAAAGGAGACGGCGGGCAGGCGAGGGCGAAGGGATACATGAGGAAGCCGGCGCACCTTTGGCACCGCTGGTGCCCAAACTCCGCCGTGTTGCCGTTGTTGCAGGCCGAATGGCGCAGTGCCTCCGACCACTTTTTATCATCCGGTCACCACTAGGCCAGACCACCGCAGCCACTTCCCGCTCCGCCCCTCGGGTCAGACCGAGCAAAGTAATGAGCGTTTACTTATCAAGGAGGACGTCTGCATCCTCTTCACCAGTGGTAATGGCTCCTCGAGCCTCTGAATCTCCTCTTCCTCGCTCACCGAACGGCAGCACCGCATGGGGATTCTAAGGAGGGCGCCTTCTCTGATGGCCGGGGCTGGAGGGGCATGGATGGTGGAGGTGGGTGTAGCGGTGGCGGCGGTGGCAACCCTAGCCGCCAGATGAAAGAGGAAAGGAGAGGCGAGTGGGGATGACGGTGTTTCGCTCGACCACTTGTGTACTCTTTTTCTTTTTTCTTTTATCCCTTTTATTTTTCTGCCCAACCCATGCGTTGGACGTGGCACGTGTGAGGAGGCGTCATTGATGCATACCTTAATGGTTTTAATGATGTGATGGAAAAGACCCATCCATTAGCTTAGCATAATGATCGTTAAGTTTTATTGCTATTGCTTTCTTCATGTCATATACATATTCCTTTGATTATGAGATTATGCAACTCCCGGATACCGGAGGAATACCTTCTGTGATATCAAACGTCACAACGTAACTGGGTGATGATAAAGATGCTCTACAGGTATCTCCGAAGGTGTTTGTTGGGTTGGCATAGATCGAGATTAGGATTTGTCACTCCGAGTATCGGAGAGGTATCTCCGGGCCCTCTCGGTAATACACATCATAATAAGCCTTGCAAGCAATGTGACTAATGAGTTAGTTGCGGGATGATGCATTACGGAACGAGTAAAGAGACTTGTCGGTAACGAGATTGAACTAGGTATGAAGATACCGACGATCGAATCTCGGGCAAGTAACATACCGATGACAAAGGGAATAACGTATGTTGTCATTACGGTATGACCGATAAAGATCTTCGTAGAATATGTGGGAACCAAAATGAGCATCCAGGTTCCACTTATGGTTATTGACCAGAGAGGTGTATCGGTCATGTCTACAAAGTTCTCCAACCCGTAGGGTCCGCATGTTTAATGTTCGATGACGATTTTGTATTATCTGAGTTATGTGATTTGGTGACCGAATGTTGTTTGGAGTCCCGGATGAGATCACGGACATGACGAGGAGTCTTGAAATGGTCAAGAGGTAAATATTCATATATTGGACGATGATATTCGGACACCGAAAGTGCTCCGGGGGTACCGGGTGCATATCGGGTCACCGGAAAGGGTTCTGGGCATCCCCCGGCAACTACATGGGCCTTAATGGGCCAAGAGGGGGACAGACCAGCCCCTAAGGGGCTGGTGTGCCCCTCCCATATGGGCTGGCCAATTGGAGTAGAAAAGGAAAAGGAGGAAAGGAAAAAGGGAATAGGATTCCTCCTTCCCCCTCTTCCCTTCCTACTCCGAATAGGAATAGGAAAGGGGGAGGCCGAATTGGGAGGACCCCAAGTAGGATTCCTCCTACTTGGGGCGCCCCCTTAGCTACCTCTCCTCCCCTCCAACCTATATATATGAAGGGGGGGCACCGCAAGAACACATACCAACAATTATTAGCCGTGTGCGGCGCCCCCCTTCACAGTTTACGCCTCCGGTCATATCTTCGTAGTGCTTAGGCGAAGCCCTATGCGGATCACTTCACCATCACCGTCATCACGCCATCGTGCTGACGGAACTCTCTCTCAACAGTTTGCTAAATCAAGAGTTCGAGGGATGTCATCGAGCTGAACGTGTGCAGAACTCGGAGGAGCCGTACGTTCGGTGCTTGATCGGTCGGAACGAGAAGAAGTTCGACAACATCAACCATGTTGTCAAACGCTTCCGCGTTCGGTCTATGAGGGTACGTGGACACACTCTCCCCTCTCGTTGCTATGCATCTCCTAGATAGATCTTGCGTGAGCGTAGGAATTTTTTTGAAATTGCATGCTACATTTCCCAACAAATTTAACCAACGAGACCGATTGCGGCGGGAGAAAAAATTATATACTTGAAAACTTCTTTTGAATACGAATTATTTTTTGGGGGGCGAAAAACTTCCGATCTATTCATCTTCAATCATGGCAGTAGAACGAACACTAGAAATAAAAAAAAAAACATCCAGGTCCGTAGACCACCTAGCGACGACTGCTAGCAGTGAAGCGAGCCGAAGGCGCGCCGCTGTCATCCCCCCTCCCTCGCTGGAGTTAGGCACAACTTGTTGTACTAGACGGTCAGGAAATCGTCATGCTAAGGCCCCATAGGACCAGCGCACCAGAACAGCAACCGCCACCGATGAAGGATGACGTAGATCGAAAGGATTCAATCCGAAGACACACGAACATAGATGAAAAACAACCAGATCCGAGCAAATCCACCAAGGATAGATCCGCCGGAGACACACCTCCACACGCCCACCAACGATGCTAGACGCACCACTGGAACGGGGGCTAAGCGGGGAGACCTTTATTCCATCTTCAGGGAGCCGCCGCCGTCTCGTCTTCCTGAGCAGGACACAAACCCTAACAAATCTGAAAGGAACGACTAACAACGGAGCCCTCTCGCTGGCCCTTGCCAGGATCCACCTCGCCTCCATGGCCCTAGGGCCACCGGAGACAAGGCAGACCTGCGGTGGAGCCGGCGAGAGGCACAAACCCTAGCTTTTTTGGTGGAGGAGGAGAAGGCGACTGCATTGTCTTTGGATGTTGCGTTATGGGACTTTTTGAATACGAATTCACTGGTATAACTTTTGCTCCCGTCGCAGTCGGTCTTGTTGGTTAAATTTATGGTCAAAGTTGAAGCACGGGAATAGAGGAAGCACTATATTTTGGAATGGAGGGAGTACTTGCACATGATAATATAATAAGTGCATACAACGTACATATATATTCAATAAAGTGCTAGTTAGATACAGGTATGTGTACGCTATTGGGTGATGATTGTGGAACATTATACTATAGATAGATATGCTCAGAAAAAATTACTATAGGTAGATTTTGTTGCCCTTCCCTAATTCTGCGGAAATCTGCATCTGATTAGGTCCAATGAAATTCGTTCTACCTACCTCATTGCTGACACTAAGCGTCAAGTCTATGCCATTTTTAACAGCGTCATGTCAAATTGAACTGTGCCCTCCACATCGATGGTCAGGTTCGCCACACGCACAAACTCGGCCCTTCCCCAACATGGGCAATGTTGGAACCCCCGAGTGTAGTGTGATTCATGTTGCAAAGCACTCGTCGTGCAAATCTTCAAGTGCAACATGACCCATGTTACAAACCTTCGAGCACAACATGACCCATGTTGCGAATCTAATCACCGACCGGGTGCAAACATGACTCGTGTTACAAATCTTCGAGGGTAGCATGGCCCATGTTACAAACTTCGTCAATTGGATCAGACGGCTACCCCGTGGGTCTGCCGACTTGTCTTTTGAAAATGAGGGTAGTGTTGGAGATTACAGATTTGCCCTTTGGGCCACAACATAGAGTGAGGGGCATCACGATCTTACAAGGAGTCCGTCCGGAATTTATCTCCCAAATATCCCGACAACTTATCTCTCGTGAATATGTATGGAACTCATTCCCTAGGGCATCTTGCTGGTCTTCCGTTATGTAATCTTCGGCGACATCACCCGAGCAGAGCACTCCCCGTAGACCCTGCAGCCTTGGTGACAATGTCCCTGACGCAAGGGGGGACTCTTCGCAACATGTGCCGGGTGACAATACCCCAGGTAGAGTGTGCCGGTCATTGGGCGTCGTGGTGGCATCGACGATATCTGGACTGAGTAAGGTTGATGCATCAGTACAGTTCTAAAGATGGAGCAGTGGTAGTTGGCGGCGGCAGCCTCTGAGAGCACGACGGACCAGTGTGTGCCCCAGACCCGGCAAGTGGCTAGGTTGGGGTCTCAGGTCTTAGATGTTAGGCTTAGCTACGATGTCTGTTTGGTATTAGACCCAGGCTATCTGCGTCCTTTTATCAACTGGATAGGTGTAGCGATAGTTTGTGCTTAGACACCGGCTTTGGTCTTACTGTTGTACGACTTTATAACGTCTTGTGAGAATAATTAATAAAGTGATCGTATGCATCGTTCAAATGCAGAGACCGAGGATCATTCTCCTTTTTAAGAAAAAGAAAAAGAGCGTGCCGGTCATGCACGCAGGGGGGATTCTTCTTGAACCGTACCCTCCGTGCCGGGCATGCCCGGGCGTGTCGTGCCCCTGCGCGCCTGGCGCGGAGTCTTGCATCATGTCGTTCCAGGGTAGCGCGGGAACCTTCCTCCAACAGTTCTGTGGTGCTAGAGTCGTTGCACAACAACGTCATAGCCTTTTCTAAATAAAAGAAACATCAACAACGTCATAACTTTTTTCTCAAGCTAGTTAGGTTCTGTAGTGCTAGAGTTAACCTTTTTCTCAAGCTAGTTAGGTTCTGTAGTGCTAGAGTTTTTTTCCGAAAAAATTTCGAATCTATTCATTTTCAATCATGACAGTGCAACAAACATCGAAAATAATAAAAAATACATTCAGATCCGTAGACCAGCTAGCAACGACTACAAGCATTGAAGCAAGTCGAAGGCGTTCCGCCGTCATCGCCCCTCGATTGTCGCTGATGAAGAATAACGTAGATCAGAAGGATCCAACCCGAAGACACAGGAATATAGACGAACAACGAAGAGATCCGAAAAAATCCACCAAAGATAAATCTGCCGGAGACACACCTCCACACGCCCACCAACGGTGCTAGACACATCGCCAGAACGGGGGCTAAGCGAGGAGACCTTTATTTCATCTTTAAAGAGCTGCCGTCGTCTCGTCTTTCTGAACAGGACACAAATCTAACAAAACTGAAAATAACGGCTAGAAACAAAGCCCTCCTACCGGTCCTTACGGAGATCCACTGCGTCCCATAACCCTAGGGCCGCCACGACGGCGCCCAAGAAAGACAGGAACCCTAGCTTTTTTTCTAGGAGCAGGAGCCGAATGGAGGTACTGTTTCCAGTGATCGATGTACCGACGGAAATTCGTGGGAGGTGTAGTGCTAGCTAGAGTTGTGAAGCTAGGTCCCATGGACCCGATTGCTAAAGCAGGAAAAAGCTGCTGCATCAGTAGAACTACGGCTTCAACAGCAAACCAGTCTCATATTCGATATGATGCGACCACGGCCTAAAAGCATCTCCAGTCGTTCGCCTTCTAGGATGCATAAAAATCGTCTTTTAAGGACGAACCGACGATACAATCAGCGTTGGGACGGTTTCGCGCCAAGTCGTCGTCCTCAGGCGTTGATATTGGCTCACTTTTCAGCCCCATTTCGACGAATAAAGGGTCCATATGAACGACAATAGGCCCATATTCGACGTGGTTCACCGTTGTTCGGCGTTCAATTATGCACATAAAAAAATTATCACATATTTCATCACAGAAATATCAAATACTTCAACAAAATATTACAACAACAAATAATTCAATACAAATTATATAGTTCAACAAATAAAAATTCATATTTCATCACACGTCACGCCCGGCGTCGCCCTTGAGCCTCCATAGATGCTCTATCAGATCTTGTTGCAGTTGATAATGCACCTGTGGGTCTCGGATCTCCTGACGCATACTAAGATAGGCAGTTCAGGTTGCCGGTAGCTGGTGATCAACTTCGGCTAGAGGACCCTGCCTGTAGTATGGTTCAGTGTCAAACACTGGGTCTTCTTACTCGCTCTCGATGATTATGTTGTGCAAGATGACACAGCAAGTCATAATCTCCCACATTTGATCTTTCGACCAGGTCTGAGCGGGGTATCGGACAACAGCAAATCGAGATTGGAGCACATCAAATGCCCGCTCGACATCCTTCCTGCAAGCCTCCTGAACCTTCGCAAACCAGAAGTTCTTACCTCCTGGCACAGGGTTTGAGATCGTCTTCACAAATGTCGACCATCTCGGATAGATGCCATCAGCTAGATAGTACCCCTTGTTGTAGTGCCGCTCATTGATCTCGAAGTTCACCGGAGGAGAATGACCTTCAACAAGCTTGGCAAAGACAGGAGAGCACTGCAGCACGTTGATGTCATTGTGAGTTCCTGGCATACCAAAAAAGGAGTGCCAAATCCAGAGGTCCTGTGTGGCCACCGCCTCAAGTACCACACTGCAACCACCTTTGGCGCCTTTGTACATCCCCTGCCAAGCAAATGGGCAATTTTTTCATTTCCAATGCATGTAGTCGATGCTTCCAAGCATCCCAGGAAATCCTCTTGCTGCATTTTGTGCTAGGATCCGAGCAGTGTCTTCCGCATTGGGTGTTCTCAAGTATTGCGGTCCAAACACTGCCACCACTGCCCGACAGAACTTGTAGAAGCACTTTATGTTGGTGGACTCGGCCATGCGCCCATAGTCGTCGAGTGAATCACCGGGAGCTCCATATGCAAGCATCCTCATCGCTGTCGTGCACTTCTGGATGGAGGTGAATCCAAGGGTGCCGGTGCAATCCATCTTGCACTTGAAGTAGTTATGGAACTCCCGAATGGAATTCACAATCCTGAGTATGAGCTTTCGGCTCATCCGATAACAGCGTTGAAATGTTTTCTCGCCGTGAAGTGGAGCATCGGCGAAGTAGTCGGAGTAGAGTATGCAGTAGCCTTCGAGACGATGTCGGTTCTTTGCTTTCACCCACCCCGGCGCCGAGCCACCTCGCCGCGGCTTTTCATTGCTCGCCAGCAGCTGGGCGAGGGCGGCGAGCACAATGAGATGCTCTTCTTCCTGGACGTCGGCCTCGGCTTCCTCCTCCAGCAGCGCGGCGAGCGCTTCCTCGTCATCCGAGTCCATCGCTGAAGCAGGCAAATCGCCGAACACCTTGCGTCCGGTGGGCATGTACCGCCGCTAAACTGCCGCTCCGCGGCCGGAAACGGCGGCCCGAAATGCCCAGCTGCTGTTGGAGGGGCTGCCGCGGCGAAGCTCTGCTATTTTTCCGGTGTCGAATGGCTATCTAGTGGGGAAAGGCGGCGAGCGACGCCGGGATATAGCTACTGGCGGCCGAGGGCGCGGGGGGTGGGAGGCGAGTCGGGAAAGAAAACCTTGACTTTTTCCCTGACGGCGTGGGCCAGCCGCGCTTTTCCCTTGCGCCGGAGCCCCCAACTGCCCCCCAGTGCGCCGGGTTCGGCCTGTGACCGCCGGGCGAAAAAAGGGCCGAATCGGCGTTTTTCGGCGTCTTGGGGGTACGACTGAGGCATTTTTTGGCACCGACGCCAAAAAAATAGCCTGAGGAAGGGGGGACTGTTAGGGGCGCGGCTAAAGATGCTCTAAGCACCCTCGCGAATGAAAGCTGACGCGATGGATCCACGGCTGATGACGCGTGCTGATCCCACGCAGGATCGATCGAGTGGCTGGGGAGGCGGCTGATCCCGCGCAGGTATCGGCCGGATGATGTGTAGGATCGGCCTTGCCCAATTCTGAACCATACCTGAGCCCTGCAAGGAGCGACAGCGGAACGTTTTTTTTTTTTTTTTTTTTTTTTTTTTTTGCGGAGAGACAGCGGAACGTTCTTTGTACAAAAGTCCTTGCCTTCCGTAGTGGCATGATATCAAGCCAGTCGTATTAATTGGAAACTCTATGTACACACGTATTGGAAACGGAAACAACAACGCAACGGGCTTGGAGACAGCGCAGCGACCGACTCCTACTACATGTACAGGGCGGGACGTGGGAACTCCATATATATTGCCAACAGCCCTAGGCTCGACACGAGACGTACGTCCAAAGTGGAAACCCCCGATTTACATCGCTTCGCCAACTTGTAATCCAAGCCACAGCTAGCCACCCCACCTCCGGCGCCGGAAGCCGACGCCAACCAAGCCAGATCGACCGATGGAGACGGCAACACCGACGACCGAGCAGACGGCGCCGCGGCCTAGCATCATCGAAAAGGTCCGCCGCCACGCAATCTTCGGCGGCGTCCTCGGCTCCGCCGTGTACTTCTCCCAGGGCGCTACCAAGTCGCCCAGCGGGAGCCGCCTCTTCGGCGGGGCTCTGGCGGTCCCGAGGAACGTGCTCAAGATCGGCACCTTTGCGGCCTGGTATGGCGCCGCCAAGTCGGTCAGGTGCGCCGTCGCCCCGGACTACCCCTTTGAAACCACGGTCGCCTGGGCCGCCACCAACGCCCTCTTCGCCATGCGCCACGGGAGGCGCGCGGCCTGCCGCTCCGGGCTCAAAGGTGCGGCCCTAGGCGTGGTCGCCGACATGGCCCAGTATGGCGTCAAACGCTTCCTTGCCTCACGGCGGTCACGGGCAGAGGAGCGCCGCATAGCCCGTGAGTCGGCTGCTTGCCCGGCTGGGATTCCCGCCGACGCATGTCCTGCTTACTTTGTTTGTGTTTTAGGAGTGCTTTGCATGCTTGTCAAACTGTAATTTTTCATCCATAAGTTAGAGTATATATGAAAGCGAATATATTCTTGTAGAATGTTTTACTGTTACAAGGCATCGGCGCAAGTAGCTATAGCTAGCATGTGATCCAATGAAAAATTCTGCGCAATAAGTGTAAAACAAAGTATTTTGGGAACTGCACGACACACCTAACTCGGGGTGTGGCTATCTCATTATATAGAGGTACCCAAGGGGTACAATACAATGTTACAATACAGATATACAGAGGCTACGTATATACAGTCTAACACCCTCCCTCAATCTTAACTATGTCCTGAAGTACAAAGCAAGTTAAGATTACGCCTACAGCCTACAAACTGTGGTTGTGGTAGAGGCTTCGTGAAGATGTCAGCAAGTTGATCCTTTGATGAGATGAACTTGATACAGAGTAGCTTCTGTGCAACACGTTCCCGAACAAAGTGATAATCCACCTCAATGTGTTTTGTCCTCGCATGGAACACTGGATTAGAAGAAAGATGTTGTCACACCACAGGACCGGAGGACGAGCTTGAGGAACACGCAACTCTCTCAACAGAGACTGTACCCATATGATCTCAACAGTTGCATCAGCAACAGCTTTGTATTCAGCCTCGGTACTACTGCGAGAAACAGTTGCTTGCTTGCGAGCATTCCAGGCGATCAAGTTAGGACCCAGAAACACCGCATAGCCCCCCGTGGATCGCCTGTCATCCGGACTACCAGCCCAGTCGGCATCAGAGAAGGCCGAGAGCTCATACGACGGTGCAGGCTGAAGATGCAGACCATAGGCAGCAGTAATACTGACATAGCGCAAAATACGCTTCACAGCTGACCAGTGAGACATCCTGGGTGCATGCAAAAACTGACAGACACGGTTAACTGCATAGGAGATATCAGGCCTGGTAATAGTGAGATATTGCAGACCACCAACGATACTGCGATACTCAGTAGCATCATCAGATGAGAAAGAGTCACCATCAAGGGCAGACAACCGATCAGTAGCAGACATCGGAGTGGAAACAGGTTTGCATTTGAGCATTCCAGCACGACGCAACAAGTCCAAGGAGTACTTCTTCTGAGTGAGAGTCAGACCAGCAGAGGACCGTGAAACCTCAAGACCAAGGAAAAAGTGAAGAGCACCCAAATCCTTGACAGCAAAATCATCACGGAGAGCAATCACAAGGCGATCAGCAGCAGCAGCCGAGGAACTGACAAGGATGATATCATCAACATAAACCAAGATATACATCGTAACCTCAGGGCGCTGGAGGAGAAACAGTGACGTATCAGCAGTGGAGGGAGTAAACCCAAGAGCCCGAAGAACAGATCCAAGGCGAGCATGCCATGCACGAGGAGCCTGTTTGAGTCCATACAGTGCCTTAACCAGACGACAGAGATGGTGAGGTCGTGTCGGATCAACAAAACCAGGCGGCTGACGCATATAAACCTCCTCCTCCAGAATGCCATGGAGAAAAGCGTTCTGCACATCAAGCTGACAAAGGAACCATCCACGAGTAACCGCAAGAGACAGTAGTAACCGAATGGTAGTAGGCTTGATGACTGGACTGAACGTGTCTTCATAATCAAGACCATACCTCTGCTTGAAGCCCTTGGCGACTAACCGTGCCTTGTAACGTTCAATGGAGCCATCAGCATGTCGCTTGACTTTGAAAACCCACTTGGAATCAATGATGTTGACGCCAGACTTTGGAGGAACAAGACGCCAAGTATCATTCTGTTGGAGGGCATGAAACTCTTGTTTCATTGCAGCA
Source organism: Triticum urartu (assembly GCF_003073215.2). NCBI lineage: Eukaryota > Viridiplantae > Streptophyta > Magnoliopsida > Poales > Poaceae > Triticum > Triticum urartu. Next base: position 550,231,248 of record NC_053027.1, read on the forward strand.
CGCCAATGAGGAATACTCAACGCAGCCTGAAAGTGACGAGGCGCTGCAATGGGATCGCCAGCAGTGTGAGCCATACACGCAGCGAGCCACGCAACCGTGCCATCCGTCCACTTCTTCGGGCGAAAAACACCGGACTGGCTCCGTGTGCGCGGCCGAAGTGCGACAGCAGAATCTGCAGGCAAAGATGGTGCAGCAGAGGACGTGGACGAGGCCGGAGCCGAGTCCGGCGAGTCGGGCTCATCAGTGGCCGAAGTAGGCGACGGGACCGCTGAGCTAGCGGCAGTGGCAGCCGGCCCAGGAGACGCACCCGCCAGTGGCCCGGGCGAGCCATGCAGGGCTGGCGATGCCCGCGAGCCAGGCGAGCCGGGCGAGACGGCCGCTGGTGTGGACCAGGCCCGCGAGCCGGGCGAGGCGACCACTGGTGCAGGCAGGGCCCGCGAGCCAGAGGGGGGTGCTGGCGCTAGCGTGGCCGGGTCCAGCATGGAGTCAGACGGCCCCGGCACCCGAGATGCAGTCGGGGTGGCCACCTCAGGCGACAGGAGAACGGGTTGGCGGGTGCCGCCCGTCATGCATGGCGCATGCACGTCCCGACCAGGAGGATTATCCGCGACCTGTTCATCAAGCAGCTCGAGCCGAGCGCCGCGTCCAATACGTGCAGCATGATTAGGGAGCAACGCAGGGGCATATGCAACATCCACAAACTGATCAGGCGTAGGTGTAGACACAAGCACTGGTGGTGTGGAAGTGGAAGTGGTAAGGTCCGTCGGAAGTGCACGAAAAGGAAATACATTTTCGTCAAACACAACGTCACGAGAGATGTAGACGCGGTTGGTAGGAACATGTAAGCACTTGTACCCTTTGTGAAGAGAACTGTACTCGAGAAAAACACACTTCTTAGACCTAAACTCTAGCTTGCGCTTGTTGTATGGACGAAGGTGAGGCCAACATGCACACCCAAACACTTTGAAGAAAGTGTAGTCCGGAATCTCATTAAGCAGGAGCTCAAGCGGGGTTTGCATATTCAGAAGCCTCGAGGGAAGCCTGTTTATAAGAAAACAAGCTGTAGAGAAAGCATCACTCCAGAACCGAAACGGAACAGACGCATGAGCTAGCAAGGTTAAGCCAGTTTCAACAAGATGACGATGCTTACGCTCGGCAGCACCATTCTGCTGATGTGTGTGGGGGCATGACATGCGGTGCGAAATCCCAAGTTTGTTAAAAAACGAGTTGAGGTTGTGGTATTCACCCCCCCCCCCCCCCCCCCCCCCAGTCGGATTGGACAGGGATGATTTTCTGCTTAAGAAGACGCTCAGCGTGTGCTTGAAACTGAATGAAGACATCAAACACATCAGGCTTACGCTTAATAAGATATAACCAAGTGAAACGGCTGTAAGCATCAATGAAACTGACATAATAATTGTGACCACTAATAGATGTCTGGGCATGGCCCCATACATCAGAGAACACAAGCTCAAGAGGATGTTTCACAACACGACTAGACTCTGAAAACGCAAGCTGATAACTCTTGCCCTGCTGACAGGCATCACAAATAGTTTCAGCTGTTTTATTGGACACAACTGGTAGATCATGACGATGCAAAACATGTCGAACTATGGGAGCCGCCGGGTGACCAAGGCGCGCATGCCAGTGTGTAGGCGACACACGAACACCACTGAACACCTGAGGAGAAGACGGCGTGGAAGATGAGCGCGGCGCATCAAGTGCATACAGGCCATGGCGAAGACGACCGCTAAGCAGAACGGCCCTCGTGTCCCGATCCTTGATAAAGAAACGAAAATGATGAAACTCAGCAAGGACATTATTATCTCGAGTGAGTTGAGGAATGGACAACAAACTACGTGTAGCAGAAGGAACACGAAGGACATTAGATAGATGCAATGTGCGAAAGTTGTGTGCAAGGAGAGAAGCCTGACCAACATGGGAGATGCGCATACCTGCTCCACTAGCGGTGTGCACCTGATCATCACCGCGATATGGCTCCTGAGTAGAGAGCTTACCCATCTCACCGGTTAGGTGGTTGGTAGCTCCAGTGTCCATGTACCATGCTGGATCAATGGAGTATGACAGAGTACGACCATGATCATGACTCGTCACGGCAGCGGCGGCCTGCTTGTCGTTCCCCTTGCCGTTGTTGCCGAGGCCCAGAAAGTCCTGCTTGTAGCGACGATGACAGCGAGAAGCAATGTGGCGCTCCAAGCCACACAACTGGCAGGCCTGTTGGGCACCACAAGAAGAACAACACGCCATTGGCCGGTTACCACCTGTGATGGTCGAAGCGCTGCCCCTCGAGGCTGGTGATGAAGGCAACGCCGGTTTGCCTCCTGACGATGATGACCGCTGAGGCTTGCCACGTGTTGCGGCATTGGAGGAGGCAAAACTGGGAGAGGCTCGGCGCGCCTTAATGCGCTGCTCACGGCCAAGCAGACGGGCATAGAGCTCACGAGGTGGAAGCGGGTCATCGCGTCCATGAACGTTCTCGATGAGATTGTCATAATCATCATCAAGGCCATTCAGTACGAAGGTGGTGAACTCCTCATCCTGCAGCGACTGGCCGACTGAGGCCAACGTGTCGGCAAGACCCCGCATCTTGTTGAAGTAGTCGGTGATGCTGAGGTCGCCAAGCTTCGTCTCACCCAACTCGGTGCGTATAGAGTGAGCACGCGCCTGAGACTGAGAGGCAAAGCTGGTGTGAAGCGCCGCCCACGCCTCCCGGGACGTAGCGGCGAAGATGACCAGCGACGAGACGCTCGGGGTGAGCGAGGACTGGATGGTGGAGAGGATGGCCTGATCCTGAGCCACCCAGGTGTGGTATGCCGGGTGGTGGGGGGTGGACACGGTATGGACCCGTCAACATACCCCTCCAAGTAGCGGCTCCGCAGAAGAGGCAACACCTGGGCACGCCAGGACAAGTAATTATCCGGCGCAAGCTTCACCGATAGCAGATGTGAAAAGTAGAACGGCGACGGCGCGACGACCGGGTCGGCATGAGCAGCAGGCACCGAATACAGTGCGGGGAACCCGGGAGGACCAGCGGCAGAGGCGCCGTAATTCGACACGGCATGGGCCCCATAGGGCGAGACGACCGCGGCCCCGGGAGTCTGCTGTTGTGGCGCGGCCGCAGCCCCGTAGGATGGCTGCAGCGAGGCAGCCGCACCCCCTGCATAGGAGGCCGCGGCCCCATGCGGTGCTGGGTAGGCCGCGTAGGGTTGCAGGGGAGGCGACGGCGACGGCCCGTAGGGGTGGCTCGGTGGCGCCGCCTGGGGTTGATGCGGAGGCGGCACACCAAACGCCGGCCATGAAGACGGCGGCAGCGGCGGAGCACCAGGGGCCATCGGGGAGCGCCATATAGGTGATGACCGTGGGGCGAGGGCGTGGCAACGCCGTAGGACGGCGGCGCGGCGACGCCGTAGAACGATGGTGGTGCAGCGGCGTAGGACGGCGGCGCGGCAGTTTCTGCCGCGATCGGGGCTAGGTCACCCGAGGACTCGCCATGCGGGCGAGATCCGATCGGAGACCCAGGCGGCGGCGGGGCCCCATAGGTCACCGCGAGAGGCCTGGAGGCGAGGAACGGCGACGTAGGGGCGAGAACCGGCGCGACGGCGGCCGCGGCGGCGGAGGTCGGCGCAACGGCGACGGCGGCGGGAGCAGCGGAAGACATCGTAACCTAATCTGATACCATATAAAACAAAGTATTTTAGGAACTGCACGACACACCTAACTCGGGGTGTGGCTATCTCATTATATAGAGGTACCCAAGAGGTACAATACAATGTTACAATACAGATATATAGAGGCTACGTATATACAGTCTAACAATAAGAAACTGTGTTTCCTAGTCCATCCACTCTTCCAGTTCTAGGTTTTTTTTTTTGTTCTCATGCGAAACAAAAAAGAATAATTGCGAGGCTCATGCGAAACAATTGGAAGAAAAGTTGGGAGGAACCAGCAGAATCGTAGCCCTTCTTTCAAATTTTATAAATCCTTATTAGACCACATCCAGAAACAATTTATTAAGGAGTAAAAAAATTAGCATCTGGCTCTTTCGCAATAATTTTAATTTTAACTTCTCAAAATTATACATAATACTGCCACATTGAACTCCAAAGCACTCAAGTAATCTAAATTGTTACGCAATTAACCTCAATCCTCGTCGCAGAAGATGACACCTTGCCCTTGATGGAGCCCAATGCCTCCGGATACGTATGGCGGGCAGCTTTGCAGCCTGGTTTGGGGTCGTCAAATCGATTAGGTTGGCCGTGGCCACGGATTACCCCTTTGAAACCACGGTCACCTGGGGCGTCACCGACGCCCTCTTCTCCATGCGTCATGGGCTGCGCACGGCCGGCCGCTCAGGGATCAGAGGTGCGGCTGTCGGCGTGCTCGTCGACATGGCCGAATATAGCTATAAACGCTCCTCCGTTGCCTCACGGCCACCGGCAGACGACTGCTGCATCCCCCTTGAGTCGCCTGCTTGCCCGGCCGGGGTTCCCGCTGCCACACGTCGTGTTTGATTCATCTTAATTAGTTCATGTTTACTTTGCTTGCTATATATAAAAAAACGAGTATAAAACCAATGTTCTCTGGCTTCTCATGCGAAACAATATTACCAACTGTATTTTGTATGTATAAATTCGGTGCAGCAATAAAAAAAACTGCATCACTCCTTTCCTTTTATCTTCTCATCTCAAAATACAAATTTGCACAAGCTAATCTCTTCAGACACGATTAGGATAACTTGATTATACATAATATTGCCACATTAAACTCAAAAGTACTCAAAGTAACTTTTTTTTAATCTAAAAAACTTTCAATCTATTCATCTTCAATCATGAAATACAATAAACACCAGAAATAATAAAAATTACATCCGGGATCTATAGACCACCTAGCGACGACTACAAGCACTGAAGCGAGCCAAAGGCACGCCGCCGTCATCACCCCTCCCTCGCCGGAGTCAGGCAAAACCTGTTATAGTAGATAGTAGGGAAGTCGTCATGCTAAGATCCTATTGAACTAGCGCGGCAGAACAACAACCACAGCCAACGAAGTGAGACGAGTCGTCTAGTGATCGAACACCAGCGCGCGCCATCACTCCATGGTGATGCATACCAAGACACATTGTGCCTCCCGGGTCACGAACGAGGGAGTCCAAAAGTACGTATAACGCGCGCGTGCTTCCTTTCCTTCGGTTGCTACCGATCGATCGACACCCGCTCGTACAAAGTCCTTGCCTTCCGTATAGGTGTGAGTCAAGCCAGTCGTATTGAAAGGAAACTCTATATACGCACACGTACGCGTATTGGAAACAGCAACGCAACGGGCATGGAAACAGCGGACAACCGACTCATAGCGCATGCAGAAGGCAGGAGCGACGTGGGAACTGCCATCTGCCCTAGAGTCGACTCTAGACGCCCGAAGCGCAAACCCCCGATTCGATCGCTTCGCCATTTTGTAATCCAAGCCACAGCCACCCCCACCTCGCTCCGCCGCCAGAAGCCAGCCGATCGACCGACCGATGGACACGACAGGGCCGACGACCGAGCAGCCGCCGCCACCTAGCGTCATCCAACAGGTCCGCGGCCACGCAATCTCCGGCGCCATCTTCGGCTCCGTCTGCAACTTCCTCCTGGGCGCCACCAACTCGCCGAGCGGGAGCCGCCTCTCCGGCGGGGCTCTGGCGGTCCCCCGGAACGCGCTCAGAATCGGCACCTTTGCAGGCTGGTTTGGCGCCGTCAAATCGGTCAGGTGCGCCGTGACCCCGGACTACCCCTTTGAAACCACGGTCGCCTGGAGCGTCACCGACGCCCTCTTCTCCATGCGCCACGGGCTGCGCGCGGCCGGCCGCTCCGGCCTCAGAGGTGCCGTCTTTGGCGTGGTCCCCGACATGCTTGAGTATAGCTTACAACGCTACCTTGCCTCACGTCCACGGGCAGACGAACGCTGCATCCCCCCTGAGTCGGCTGCTTGCCCGGCCGGGATTCCCGGCGCCACACGTCTTGTTTGATACTTTGATTGATGTTAGTTTGTGTTTGCTTTGCTTGCTTGTCAAACTGTAACTTCTCATCTATAAATTAGAGTATAAAACCAATATTCTTGTAATGTTATTACTGTCACAAGGCATCGGCCCATCACTCTGGTTCTCATGCGAAACAACGGGGCGAAACTTTCGGAGGAAGAAGCAGAAGCGTAGCCCTTCTCTAAAATTTGAACTTCTTAAACCATGCATCTCCCCCAAACAATTTGCGCTCCATCTCAACACACCCAGGTCAAGAAAAAAATGACACTGGCGCCAAGCTTGGGCGACCCACTACCAGAAATTATCTAGTTGCCGACGGCCTCATCTATGCCGACGGCGCCCGTCGGCATAAATGGACATATGCCGACGGCCAAGGGCAAGCCGTAGGCGTAGAATAGCCGTCGGCATATGTGTATCTATGCCGACAGGGGCCGTCGGCATATTACGACCGTCGGGACAGCTCGCGGTACGCCTACGGGGACCGTCGGCATAGAAAGGGCCCACCTACCCGATTAGCGGCGACCGTTTGACGGCATCAAAACTACGCCGATGGGGGATAACGGCGGCCGTCGGCATAACTATGCCGACGGCTAGGCCGTCGGCATAGAATTGCTAACATCACCGATCCGCGTCGTCGACACGTCATCGATCCGAGGGAGTGAGGGCCTGTGGTGTGGCAGAGATATGCCGACGGCATAGCCGTCGGCATAGTCCTAGCCCATGCTATCTGCCACGTCATCAATCCGCGTGCAATGCCATGTCATCGATCCGTGGGATCGTAGCTCCGTGTGCGCAGCTAAGCCGTCGGCATACCTTTATTTTTTTTATTTTTAGTTTATATATTTATTATTTTGTATTTTTTCACAACATAAATGTGCCTTATCTAAACAAAAAAAATGCCCCGATGGTATATCGATTGCCCCCCTCACGGACGTCACTGCCGTCGCGTCACGGAGGGGGGAAACGGTCGACATGGAGGGAATCTGGTTAGAGGGGGGATTCGGGGTGGCCTTCGGGTGTAGCTATGCTACCGAAACATCGCATGGGTCCCGATGCATGTGTGAAAGTGTTCTGGCATGCGTAGACGCCCGTCTTGGGGCTCCATGGTGTGGCCCCCTCCACGGAAGGCAGAGCCACCGTCACTTGGAGGGGGGAAGGTGCGGGTGCGGTGAAACCGGAGGGAATCTAGTGTTGGGTTGGGTCCAAACCGTGTTCGGGGATGTTGCTATGGGCTGACCTATCTTAACCACGTGGAAGAGTCCACCGGTCAAAGCCCGTCCGGCGAAAGTAAAAGGGCTAGATCTACTGGTCAACTCGGATTCGGGGTGGCCTTTGGGGTGTAGCTATGCCACCGAAACATCGCACGGGTCCCGATGCATGTGTGAAAGTGTTCTGGCATGCGTAGACGCCCGTCTTGGGGCTCCATGGTGTGGCCCCCTCCACGGAAGGCAGAGCCACCGTCACTTGGAGGGGGGAAGGTGCGGGTGCGGTGAAACCGGAGGGAATCTAGTGTTGGGTTGGGTCCAAACCGTGTTCGGGGATGTTGCTATGGGCTGACCTATCTTAACCACGTGGAAGAGTCCACCGGTCAAAGCCCGTCCGGCGAAAGTAAAAGGGCTAGATCTACTGGTCAACTCGGATTCGGGGTGGCCTTTGGGGTGTAGCTATGCCACCGAAACATCGCACGGGTCCCGATGCATGTGTGAAAGTGTTCTGGCATGCGTAGACGCCCGTCTTGGGGCTCCGTGGTGTGGCCCCCTTCCACGGAAGGCAGAGCAGCCGTCACTTAGAGGGGGGGATGGTGCGGGTGCGGTGGAACCGGAGGGAATCTAGTGTTGGGTTGGGTCCAGACCGTGTTCGGGGATGTTGCTATGGGCTGACCTATCGCAACCAGGTGGAAGAGTCCACCGGTCAAAGCCCGTCCGGCGAAAGTCAAAGGGTTTGATCTACTGGTCAACTGGGATTCGGGGTGGCCTTCGGGGTGTAGCTATGCCACCGAAACATCGCACGGGTCCCGATGCATGTGTGAAAGTGTTCTGGCATACGTAGATGCCCGTCTTGCGGCTCCGTGGTGTGGCCCCCTCCACGGAAGGCAGAGCCACCGTCACTTGGAGGGGGGGATGGTGTGGGTGCGGTGGAACCGAAGGGAATCTAGTGTTGGGTTGGGTCTAGACCGTGTTCGGGGATGTTGCTATGGGGTCTAGCAATGCCACCGGAGTGTCGCACCGGGCCCTCATACATGCGGGGTGGTGTGGTGGCATGTCCGAAGAGGCGGGACGCGTCTCCGGGGCGTGGACCCCCCTCACGGACGGCGATGACACGGTAGTAGACGTTCTGCGGTAACGATGCGGCGTCAATATTACTAAATACTCGGAGCGTGATAAAATCATGAGTTTTTTTGCACAACGCGGGCACATGTGCTATAGGAACGATGTTATTTTTTCATAATTTTTGGTGATGGAGAAGTCCCCGAAAAATTCCCTCTACGCGGATTGCCCTTCGCGCATCTACGGCTGTGGCCGACGGCCTCCGGGGGCTAGCATGCCGTCAAATCTTGCGTAGGCGGCCTCTCACAAGTCTGGAAGTGTTGTGGCGGTTGCAAACGCCCGGCACGCGTGTTCGGGGTGTGCCCCCCCTCACGGACGGCGCCGCCGCCGGCACCTGGAGGGGGGAAACGGACGCGTGGGGTCTACACGGAGGGGATCTTGCTGTGGGTCTGGCCCGGATGTTGCTCCAAAGTGTTCCTATGGGCTGACCTAACACAACCGGGTGGGGAGGTCCACTGGTCAAAGCCCGTCCGTGAAAAGTCAAAGGGCTAGATCCCGTGGTCAAACGCTACAGGGTTAGGCGGGATGGGGGCACTAGGAGGGGTAGCAATGCCACCGAAGCATCGCACCCGGCCCTCATACATGCGGGGTGGTGTGGTGGCATGTCCGAAGAGGCGCGACGCGTCTCCGGGGCGTGCCCCCCCCCTCACGGACGGCGATGACACGGTAGTAGACGTTCTGCGGTAACGATGTGGCGTCAATATTACTAAATACTCGGAGTGCGATAAAATCATAAGTTTTTTTGCACGACGCGGGCACATGTGCTATAGGAACGATGTTATTTTTTCATAATTTTTGGTGATGGAGAAGTCTCCGAAAAATTCCCTCTACGCGAATTGCCCTTCGCGCGTCTACGGCTGTGGCCGGCGGCCTCCGGGGGCTAGCATGCCGCCAAATCTTGCGTAGGCGGCCTCTCACAAGTCTGGAAGTGTCGTGGCGGTTGCAAACGCCCGGCACGCGTGTCCGGGGTGTGCCCCCCCTCACGAACGGTGCTGCCGCCGGCACCTGGAGGGGGAAACGGACGCGTGGGGTCTACACGGAGGGGATCTTGCTGTGGGTCTGGCCCGGATGTTGCTCCAAAGTGTTCCTATGGGCTGACCTAACACAACCGGGTGGGGAGGTCCACTGGTCAAAGCCCGTCCGTGCAAAGTCAAAGGGCTAGATCCCGTGGTCAAACGCTACAGGGTTAGGCGGGACGGCGGATCTGGGGGGTAGCAATGCCACCGGAGCGTCGCACCAGGCCCTCATACATGCGGGGTGGTGTGGTGGCATGTCCGAAGAGGCGGGACGCGTCTCCGGGGCGTGGCCCCCCCTCACGGACGACGATGACACGGTAGTAGACGTTCTGCGGTAACGATACAGCGTCAATATTACTAAATACTCGGAGCGCGATAAAATCATAAGTTTTTTTGCACGATGCGGGCACAATGTGCTATAGGAACGATGGTTTTTTTCATAATTTTTGGTGATGGAGAAGCTCCGAAAAATTCCCTCTACGCGGATTGCCCTTCGCGCGTCTACGGCTGTGGCCGGCGGCCTCCGGGGGCTAGCATGCCGCCAAATCTTGCGTAGGCGGCCTCTCACAAGTCTGGAAGTGTTGTGGCGGTTGCAAACGCCCGGCACGCGTGTCCGGGGTGTGCCCCCTCACGGACGGCGCCGCCCGCCGGCACCTGGAGGGGGGAAACGGACGCGTGGGGTCTACACGGAGGGGATCTTGCTGTGGGTCTGGCCCGGATGTTGCTCCAAAGTGTTCCTATGGGCTGACCTAACACAACCGGGTGGGGAGGTCCACTGGTCAAAGCCCGTCCGTGCAAAGTCAAAGGGCTAGATCCCGTGGTCAAACGCTACAGGGTTAGGCGGGACGGGGGCACTGGGGGTCGCAATGCCACCGGAGCGTCGCACCGGGTCCTCATACATGCGGGGTGGTGTGGTGGCATGCCCAAAGAGGCGGGACGCGTCTCCGGGGCGTGAACCCCCCTCACGGACGGCGATGACACGGTAGTAGACGTTCTGCGGTAACGATGCGGCGTCAATATTACTAAATACTCGGAGCGCGATAAAATCATAAGTTTTTTTGCACGACGCCGGGCAGATGTGCTATAGGAACGATGTTATTTTTCATAATTTTTGGTGATGGAGAAGCTCCGCAAAAAATTCCCTCTACGCGGATTGCCCTTCGCGCGTCTACGGCTGTGGCCGGCGGCCTCCGGGGGCTAGCATGCCGCCAAATCTTGCGTAGGCGGCCTCTCACAAGTCTGGAAGTGTTGTGGCGGTTGCAAACGCCCGGCACGCGTGTCCGGGGTGTGCCCCCCTCACGGACGGCGCCGCCGCCGGCACCTGGAGGGGGGAAACGGACGCGTGGGGTCTACACGGAGGGGATCTTGCTGTGGGTCTGGCCCGGATGTTGCTCCAAAGTGTTCCTATGGGCTGACCTAACACAACCGGGTGGGGAGGTCCACTGGTCAAAGCCCGTCCGTGCAAAGTCAAAGGGCTAGATCCCGTGGTCAAACGCTACAGGGTTAGGCGGGACGGGGGCACTGGGGGTAGCAATACCACCGGAGCGTCGCACCGGGCCCTCATACATGCGGGGTGGTGTGGTGGCATGTCCGAAGAGGCGACACGCATCTTCGGGTTGTGGCCCCCTAACGGACGGCGCCGCCGCCGACACCAGGAGGGGGGAAACGGATGTGTCGGGTCTACACGGTGTGGATATGTAGCAGTGGGTTTGGCCCGGATGTTGCTCCCAGGTGTCCCTCTGTCGATGACCCCCTCCCCCTTCACTCACCTGACGAACTAAGCTACCCCCGCCCCCACCCCCACCCTCACCGTCGACGACCCCCTCCCCCTTCACTCACCTGATGAACTAAGCTCCAGATCGAGCACGTGATCGAGGGCGGCCATGGCACTCCCATACCCGCGACCAGGCCACGGCCTTGGCGGACGAAGCTGCTCGAATTCGGCGCCTCCCCTCCCCTCCCCTCTGTGTGGTTCCGGGAGAGGAGAGGGCTGAGCGGTTTAAAAAAATAAAAAATCTATATGAAATAATAATACATAAAAAAGGAAAATTATAACTATAAAAAAATTTAAAAATCTATATAAAATAAAAAAGAATAAATATATAACTATAAGAAAACGTTAAAATTTTTATATAAAATAAAAAAACACTATGCCTACGGCTAAGCCGTCGGCATAGGTGCCACGTGGCATCACTACATATGCCGACGGCTTAGCCGTCGGCATAGTTGCCTTATCGATATCCAGTCAACCCCCTCCACTCGTTCGTCCCCGGCCAGATCCCGCGCGCCCCCGAGCCCGACCCGCGCTGCCGCCGCCGCCCGCCGCTGCTCCCCGCCGCCCGCCTGCCGCCGCTCCACCCGCGCCACTCTCCCCTTCCCTCGCCCATCCCCCCTCCCCGCCGTCCTCGCCGTCTCCACCCTGCCTCCCCTGTCGCCGTCTGAAGCCGCCGTCGCCCCGGCCTCCCCCTACCGCGCTGCGCCGCCCCGGCCTCCCCCGACCCCAACGCCGCACCAGCCTCCCCCCGACCGCGAGCCGGCCGCAGCTCCTGCCGGCCCGCGCGCCCGGCCCTCCCCGTCCCCGGCCGCCCCGCCTCGGCCCTCCCCGCCGCCCCTGCTCGCCCGCTGCCCCGGCCGCCCCTGCCTCGGCCCTCCACCGCCGCCCCCTGCTCGCCCGCTGCCCCGGCCGCCCTGCCTCGCCGTCCCGGCTGGCCCGGTGAGCTTTTTTTTTCATTTTTTTGCATTTTTTACTACTTGTTATGGATGAATGGATGGATTGATGTATATTGGATAGTTATTTTACCATGATGATCTTGCTAAAAAAATGTTGTCAAATGTTGTCAAATTTGAAGAACAAAATTGGTATATTTGAGATGTTGTCAAATAGCTATAGTTTCATTTTGTGATGTTGAAAAAATTGGTATCTGATTAGTAGTTATTTTATCATGATGATCTTGCTAAAATAAATTGAAGAACAAAATTTGACACTTGATGAAAATTAGGATTTGAAGTATCATGATGATCTAAAACCTTGGCTAGATGTCATTAGCAATATGATTTTTTTTCATAGTTTGAAGTGTCAATGCTTTATGTGATGTGGTGCCGTCAAATTTTTTGACTCGGTAAAATTTACAGGCTTTGTGGTATTCATCTCCCTGGAGCCTTCGTCGTCTGGGTTTGGTCCGTGATCCTGCCGCTGCTAGACTACTTCCTCTACAGCGGAGGGTGAGCTACGAATCCACCTTCACCTCCTAGCCTCTTTTAACTAGATTAAATTTTCACATCAAGTCACGTAACCTAGGTCTCCCATCCAAAAGGGTTGCATCGATAAATATGCATTCAATTGCATATTTATCACCGCAGCTCTTTCGGATTGTCCAGCGCTTTCCACGGACAGCCCGAGGATGTGTAGATTGGGTACGTTGTTCATGCTCTACCCCGTTCCGAGACAGGATTTCGGCGGCGCCTCCCTATTGTTCTCTAGATGCACATTCTCTCGGCATTTTGCCGAGACGTGTATCTGGAGAACAGCGGGGAGGTGCTGCCGAAATTTTGTCTCGGAACGGGGTAGAGCGTGGACAACGTACTCAATCTACACATTCTCGGGTGGGATTAGGACCCATCTTTACCTATTAGAGATGTAGGTGGATTAAACGCGGTAGAAACTGAAAATTTGATGTGATTAATTTAAGTGAATCCTTAATTATGTTGTGTGGGTTGCAAAAAAGCAGAGGATGGCAGATAATCAGTGGATGTACAGTGGTTTTATCCGTCGGAATCGAGTAACATCAGAGTGGATCGCGAAAACCGATGTGTATTTGAAGGAGATATTCCTTCGTCCAATGAGAATTATCCCACCATGCCCCTGTGTGAGATGTGCCAGACGTCACCGTAGAATTCAGACGGACATGAGTGAGCATCCTTCGCACGCACGGATATATGCCAAACTTTGACATGCCGCCGATAAATATAGCCGAGCAGGACCGTGGTAGAGATGATAGAGGCGAGGGTCCCGATCTTTCGATGAGATGATAACTATCGATTTGGGGAGACGACTTTGACGATCCGACTACAAACGTGCATGACGTTGCGCCTTAGCAATCGCTAAACCAATCTCCTGAGGTTACTGACGATGTTGGAAGCACGGTCAGCCTGACCACGAAGGTCTATTCCTGCAAGCAATCGAAGAACGAGCAAGAATATGATAAAGCAATCTGAATATTGCAAATATATATGAGGTATTGATAATGGTGGGGATCCGTAAGCGGTCTTGGTCTGGTCGTTGGACACAAACGAAGTACACGAAGTTGCAATGGCTAACTTTTAACTAAACAAATCCCAAGTCTAAACGAAGCCTTAAGGGCTATATATATAGGGAAAAGAGAGGGGATTTTGTCCACCCTTGGCAAGGTGGGACTAAAACACCTCCTAAGTCCTTTCCCCTATAATATGGACTCTAAAAATAGATTACATGGGCCTGGCCCAAAATAAGGTGGCGCAACACCAATAATAAGCTATGGAGGAAATTTATGAAAGGCCATCTTGTATATTTCGTCCATCTTCTTGTATGTCATCATGGTGGCTTCAAAGTCCGGAAATCTCCACTTGAACCTCCGTTCTTGTTCTCTTTGCACGCACCTTCATCTCCGTGCTTGACCATGCTCCAATGTTCATCCTTCTTGTCCGTGCTAGGCCCTTCAATTGCAAGCAACACAAATGTATCTAAGTTAGGCAGCATCATATTCTCATGAACACTAGAAACATTACCAAGAAACGAAAGTACCTGATAATTTAATTGGCGTATCTGAGCTCTAGCAACTGTTCCAAGAGGTAAAACAACAGGGGATATGGGTGTAACTGTGGTAGCCATGTCCTCATCATCCTCCCCTTCTTGAAAACAAAGCCGTCCTCGGCGTTGCTTAATCTGAAATATGGCTAACAATAGAGACAAGGTGTACACGTTGTATATGTATATGTCATCCATTTTAACTGATCTCAGTTGTGGCACATGTGACACAGTTATACAAGAGCACCCTTCAAAAGTCGTGAAAAATAAAGCCAATATATTATCACAAGAAGTCAAAGGCATGAAAATATTGCAACTCAGTTTGCACATATAAGTGAAGCTCTTATTCATAATAAAAGATTTGGCAATGCTCATCATTAAACCATCCCAACCTTGATGAACCATCACCAAGATTAGAGGTCATATCAAAATGATTAAACATTGGCACAACTATTTTCAAACGTATTTGATCCAAATCTGATCTTTTCACTGATTCACATGGTTCTTTTGCATCAATAGTTAATTCAATGGGTTCACTCAAAATTGTTTGATCACATGGCAAAGTCAAATCATGAACATAGTCCTCTAAAATAGCTGGTGTGATCAAAGTAGTGGGTAGCTCATCGCATGGTTCATTTAAATTGACAAGGAATTCATCATACTCATGTGGAGGTGGAAGATCGGTACCTTTGTCATTACCTCTTATGATCAACAAAGATGATGTAGGCACTCTAGGTGGCGACACGTCACATGGTGGAGCTGATGTAGTGCTCTCAACAATGGATGTTGTTGCCATAGGAGACGCAGTGGTGGAAGGAACAACCTCGCAACTCGTGGGATTTGCACCTTCCGCTGTTTTATCTTGTGGGCAACATGTCTTGTTATCTCCTGTTCAGCTTTGCAAGCAAAACGAAACAACTGGTCCATAGGATAACATGTTTCATGAATTAGTATCTTCCTGAATGTCACGGTTTAATCCTCCCCAAAATCTATCCATAAATTCTTCTTCACTTTCTTCTAAAGAGGAATGCAACAAGGTAGTTTGTAAATCATCATAATATTTCGTTACAGTGTCACTACCTTGTTTTAAATGTTGCAACTTTTTAATCATGTACGAGTATAATAAGCGGGGACGAATGTATGTCGCATGGCAAGTTTCAAATCATCCCAAGTAATAGGTATATAATCAGGGTGTAACCGACAATATTCACTCCACCAAACTAAAGCATAACCAGTGAAAGAACCAACCGCAACCTTAACTTTTTTACATTCATCAAAATTATGGGAAGCAAATATAATATTTATGTCGAACTCCCATTCAATATATAAAGCAGGTCTAAAACGGCCATTAAATGATGGTATAGAAACATTAACCTGATCATGTGCATTTGGATGTTTATGCACCTCTCGTGATCGTTGTGGAATTTGCATAGGTGGTGGCACGTCTCCCGCGATCGACAAAGCCCATGGATTGACTCTAGATCCTGTCATGATTAGTAGAAACAAGAAACAAAATCCAAAAATAATGTTCCTATAACTACTAGGATGTGGTAGTAAAACGCTCACAGTAAAGCAAATATCAATGTCTTACAATGTCTTACCATGCAGCAGGCGGTGATCGGCAACCAGCGGTGTCAAGTAACTCCAAAAGTTGGCTAAAGCGATTGCTAGGTGAACGTATGGATAGACGGTGTAGAAATATGTGGTGCTGGGTTGGCTTTATATATGTGGGAAAAAAATGCTACAACCACGTTAATTAGTGCAAGCTGAAAATTCGTTCAAAGTGGTCGAGTGCTGATCCTAGGCTAGACCGTGCTAGAGACGCGAGCCTAAGACATAAATGAAATCACACGACCAATATCAGGATAGGCTTGAGCTGAAGCAACAATGACAATGAATACAATAGCTGACTTGTATTCTCCCCTTTTTGTAAACCTTTCCAACAGAACCAAAACTGAGCAACATGTATCCTTCTTTGAGTTCCTTCTTTTTTTTGCAATCGTACCAAGTGATCCCTCCAAATATTCTCCACGTTACTTCTCTCTCTCTCTCCTGCTGGTTTTTTTTTCTATCTTCCAAACTCTGACTCTTTTTTTTACGTTGGATTAGTCAATAAAAAAATCCACCAACGTGAATTGCTAGGACTCCAAACCGAATAGGTTTTATTATTTGTTTCTTTCTTTTCAAGAAACGTCCAAAATATGGAAACCTCGAACCGAATCTGTACTCTTTAATTCCTCCCCTCCTGTTTCTTTTTGGCTGATCAAAATTTGTGGGACTTGTTTCCACGCATATCTAACAACCAAAGGAAACTTTCTCTCGTCTCCTTTTATTCCGCCAACCTCCTCTTTTCTCTCTCTCTCTCTCTTTTTGCAGCGATCTCCACGGATCCAAACTAGTACTATGATTCGGTTAGCCAAAAGAAGGATTCAATCAGATCTGCACTTTCCTTTCTTTGCCTTCAACGATTAGGAATCTTTCCAAGAACTACGCTGCTATTTTTATTTCTCAAATCTGCACAAGATTACCACGTGATGCCTTTACTTGGAAACGAAATCTTTTTTTTTCACTCCAACGTTGGTTGCTCGTTATCTTCTTTGATTTTTCTTCTCCTTCTCACTCTCCAACAAAAATCCAAACGTCCAATACTTGGAAACAGACCAGCACGTCCTCATTTGCTTTTTTTTTCTCCTTATTTACCACAACAAACAGGGATTTATGGACACAGATCGGCGTTTGCCTTTTCTTTCACGGATGATCCCTTCTTTCCTTAAAACCAGCCACGTACTGTTTCCAAACGAACTTGCCTTTTTTTGGGCGACCAAATGTTGCCACGAATCTGCTAGTAGCTCGGTTTGCAACGAAAGGAATCCCAACGAGGCAACAACACGAATTTCCTTCCAACCTAGAAAACAGATCAACGCTGGACTCTCCTTTCCTTTTTTTTAGCGATTCTTTTCGTTTGCTTAACAAACCAGGAAACTTTCCAAGTAATACCACGTCCTCCTTTTCTTCTGTAGTGGAAGATGACAACGAGGTGAATGATGGTGTTTGCGGAAGCGGCGTGAACAAAACGTGCTCAGGAACTCGAAACTCTAAAATACTAGACCTAAACCAGCAACTCGACACACGATGCAACCGAAAATTCAACAAAACAAAAACTAAGTGATAATAGCGAAAGGCTCAGACTGTCTGGGATATGACGAACTAATCTAACTTTTTTGTGGCTTTTTTTGTGGACTATAGGTATGAAGAACAGATGCAATCTAAACTATGAAAAACCTGGAAATCTCACCGAGCAACCTGAAAACTGATACCACTTGATAGAGGCGAGGGTCCCGATCTTTTGATGAGATGATAACTATCGATTTGGTGGAGACGACTTTGACGATCCGACTACAAACGTCCACGACGTTGCGCCTTAGCAACCGCTAAACCAATCTCCTGAGGTTACTGACGATGCTGGAAGCACGGTCAGCCTGACCACGAAGGTCTATTCCTGCAAGCAATCGAAGAACGAGCAAGAATATGATAAAGCAATCTGAATATCGCAAATATATATGAAGTATTGATAATGGTGGGGATCCGGAAGCGGTCTTGGTATGGTCGTTGGACACAAACGAAGTACACGAAGTTGCAATGGCTAATTTTTAACTAAACAAATCCCAAGTCTAAACGAAGCCTTAAGGGCTATATATATAGGGAAAAGAGAGGGGATTTTGTCCACCCTTGGCAAGGTGGGACTAAAACACCTCCTAAGTCGTTTCCCCTATAATATGGACTCTAAAAATAGATTACATGGGCCTGGCCCAAAATAAGGTGGCGCGACACCAATAATAAGCTATGGAGGAAATTTATGAAAGGCCATCTTGTATATTTCGTCCATCTTCTTGTATGTCATCATGGTGGCTTCAAAGTTCGGAAATCTCCACTTGAACCTCTGTTCTTGTTCTCTTTGCACGCACCTTCATCTCCGTGCTTGACCATGCTCCAATGTTCATCCTTCTTGTCCGTGCTAGGCCCTTCAATTGCAAGCAACACAAATGTATCTAAGTTAGGCAGCATCATATTCTCATGAACACTAGAAACATTACCAAGAAACGAAAGTACCTGATAATTTAATTGGCGTATCTGAGCTCTAGCAACTGTTCCAAGAGGTAAAACAACAGGGGATATGGGTGTAACTGTGGTAGCCATGTCCTCATCAAGAGAGGAGGTGATGCGACAACGCATCGATGGATATGAGGACGACGGGGTCAGGGACATGCTAGATGATGTCATTGTTGCAGAAACGGAAAATGCGACACCTTCAGAGAATGAACCGGAGGAGCCGGAGGTAACCGCAAAGGCCTTCTTGGAGGTCTTGGCCTCGTCGAAGAAACCTCTTTATGCGGGTGCGAAAATATCTCAGCTGGATGCCATCTCGCAACTGATTGCAGTCAAGGCTGAGTACGGCTGTTGCCAGAAATGCTTCGAAGCATTCCTGGGAGTATGGGCTAACAGCCTCCCTGAGGGTCATGAACTGCCGAAAAGCATGTATGATACAAAGAAAATTATGAAGGCACTCTCTATGGATTATGAGAAAATATATGTTTGCCCGAAGAATTGCCTTTTGTTTAGGCACGAGTATGCGGATGGCAAGTACTATAGGAAGTGCGGTTCATCTCGGTACATTGAGGTGGTCGGTGAGGATGGTGAGAAAAAGCAGCTAACCATCCCCGTTAAGGTTCTTCGGTATCTTGATTTTATAAAAAGACTGCAGCGCCTTTTCATCACGAAGGAGTCTGCCAAAATGATGAAGTGGCACAAGGAAGGTATAAGGTACAATCCAAAAAAAACCATACATCCATCGGGAGGGGAAGCATGGAAGTCATTCGATGAACAATACCCCGAGGAAGCAGCCGAGGCTGGGAATGTCAGAATAGCCATATCAGGTGATGGGTTGAATCCATATGGTATGTCGTCCAATCCATACAGCTGCTGGCCTGTGTTTGTAATTCCGCTCAATCTTCCTCCCGGTGCCCTAATGCAACGGAAGACCATGTTCTTGTCGCTCATCATTCCGGGGCCTAACTACCCGGGGAAGCAATTGGGTGTGTTTATGCAGCCGCTTGTGGATGCTTTGCACCATTCTTGGTACTTTCCGAGGTTGACATATGACCGGGATCTGCAGAGAAATTTCTTGATGAAATTTTGGTTGCACTATTGCATGCATGACTTTCCCGGCTATGCTCTATTCTGCGGATGGTGTACAAGTGGTAAGATGCCATGCCCAGTGTGCATGCAGGCTCTGCGAATGATTTGGCTGAGTAAGGGTGGAAAGTATGTAGCCTTTGACCTGCATCGACAGTTCCTCCCTCCAGACCATCCAGACAGGGAAGACAAGAAGAACTTCACGAAAGGCCGGGTTGTTCATGAAGTAACCGAGATTCCAACATTTTCGGGGGCAGATGTTCTTGCTCAGCTAAAAGCTCTCAAGCCTAAAGTCAAAGGCAAAGGCAAAGCCAAAGCCAAAGGCTTCGAGGGATATGGTGAGACGCACAACTGGACGCACATTACCCCCTTCTCGCAGCTTCCCTATTTCAAGGACCTCAAACTTCCTTACAATATTGATGTGATGCACACCGAAAAGAATGTGGCAGAGTCCCTTTTCCACACGATCCTCAACATTCCTGATAAGACGAAGGATAATGTAAAAGCTAGAGCCGATCAACAAAGAATTTGTGATAGACCACGCCTGAACATGAAGCCTCCCACAGTCGGTCGAAAAAACTGGTTCATGCCAGATGCTGACTTTGTCCTTAAACCGCCAGAAAAAAAAGTACTTATCTGGCTGAAACAAATTTTGAAGTTCACCGATGGTTATGCATCGAATATAAGTAAGGGAGTCAATCTTTCAACGGGCAAAGTGACCGGCCTGAAGAGTCATGACTACCATGTATGGATTGAGCGGATAATGCCGGTGATGGTTCGAGGCTATGTCCCCGAGCATGTCTGGCGAGTGCTTGCCGAGCTTAGCCATTTCTTCCGCACGCTCTGTGCTAAAGAAGTAAGTAAAGAGGTGATTGAAAAATTGCATAAGAAGGCACCGGAGTTGATAGTCAAGCTAGAGAAGATCTTTCCGCCAGGCTTCTTTACTCCGATGACACATCTCATTCTGCACCTCGCGAATGAGGTATTGTTGGGGGGCCCTGTGCAAAAACGCTGGCAGTACGGCCCTGAGAGGCAGAACAAGCATCTCCGACGGAAATGTGGAAACAAAGCTAAGATTGAAGCTTCCATAGCTGAGGCAGTTATCCTAGAGGAGGTGTCAGACCTCAGGACATCATACTATCCAGACCACGTTCCCCATCTGCATAACAAGGTGCCTCGATACAATATAGAAGAGCCCAAGTATCAACCCAGACTCGATCTATTCAACGCGCAAGGTGGGAGGGCTGGGGCCTCGAAATCTTATAACATGCCACGACAAGAGTGGGAGGACCTCATGTTCTATATCTTGCACAACATCAAGGAAGTTGAGGAAGTGTGGATGAGGTAATACCACTACACCATTCCTTTATGTCTTCCACATCATCATGTTTCATGTTCACTTAGTCCCGGTCTAACACCGCTTATCTTTTTTTAGTGATTTCGTTCAAGAGGAATGGACGGGAGTGAATCCTCCTACTGAGGCGGAGGCACTTACTCTTCTCCGTCATGGAAACCCTGGACGTAAAAATTTTGTTGCTTGGTTCATGGACAAAGTAATTTTCCACACTCCCCTATTAAATACCTACTTCAACATTTATTAGTTAACCGAACTAATGCACGCAACAATTTCCATTATACTTGTAGGGAAAAGATCCGAACATATCTATGGATGATGAATTGAGATGGGTTTCCATGGGTTTTGACCCTGCCGTCATGACATGTAAAAAGTATGATGTGAATGGGTATCGCTTCCATACAGAGGAGCACCAAAACAGCCACCCCGATCCCAAAACTATAAATACTAGAGTGTACACCCCCGGTCAAAATTCAGTAGACTACTACGGAAGGGTACAAAATATATACGAGGTTAAATTCCGCCAGGGGCGTGAGACCCTAAGTCTGCCTGTGTTCAAATGCCGATGGTTCGATCCGCGGGAGGGGGTAAAACATACGCCTTCCATTGGTTTGGTCGAAGTTAAACCATCAAACGTCTATGCCGGAGCCGATCTCTTCATTGCGGCTACCCAAGCTACACAAGTATATTATCTGCCTTACCCATGCCAGAAAGTGTATCTAAAGAGTCGGGAAGTTGTGTTCAAGGTGTCGCCACATGGTAAGCTACCAGACCCGAATAAAGACGATTACTACAACATTAACCCCATGACATACGAGGGAGTATTCTATCAAGAGCAACCTGATGATGATGATGATGTGGTTAGAAACGACGACGCTAGACCATTGGGTGATGATGGTGTGGACCCAAACGTCGACGAAGCACGGAATGATGGTGAGACCATTGTCAATGAAAATGACATACTTATGCTAGAAAAGTTAAACGAAGACGCTGACGACGAGGAAGAGCCTCCACCTCCGTCGGACAACGAAGATGATATGATTGATAGTGATGATGAGACGGACCGAGAAAGAGGTTACAACAGTGATGATTCATATGGGTTCTAGCAGATGTACGTTTTAAGTATTTTTTCTATAGTTTAGGAATATGCCTTTTTATGCATTTTTATTAATGTGTTTATTATCATGCCTTTTCCTTCATTTCATTAATTTAATAATTGCTTTTTCTCTTTTCAATGCAGGTTCGTGGAACATGGGCAAGGGGAAGGCCGATGGCGTGGGTTTCCTACGCAAGGTCGTCGGACTGCCTAGTCGGAGTGGTCGAGCACGTAATCCTCCCCCTCGGCTACTTGACGATGACTCCTCACAGGGAGGTCGAGGGAGAGGTGCCCCTAGAGGAGGAGGGGGCGGGGGGGAGCCTCTAGAGGACGAGGTGCTGGGGGGAGAGCCACTACAGGGGGTCGCGGCCAGAAAGAGCGCACCCTCACCGACTTAGGGGTGTTGTCTTCGAGGCCCTCCTCTAGTGAGGTACCCTCCTCTAGTGAGGTACACTCTAGGGAGGAGGAGGAGGAGGAGGTGGTGGTGGAGGAGGAGGAGGAGGTGGAGGAGGAGGTTGGGGAGGAGGTTGGGGAGGGGGAGGCAGGCGAGGAGGAGGGTGGTGGCGGGGATGATGGTGGTGATGGGAAGGGGGTTGACAAGAAGGGGTGGCTGCGTGGCAACGCAAAGCTACCAAAGCAGGTTCCTGCTACTGAGGAGCCGAAGTGGCTCATTGAGCCCACGGGAAAAGAGTAAGTGGTTCATTATTTTGCTTGTCACATGCTTATTCCGGTTGTTATTTATTTTTCTTGTCACATGCTAACAGTTCATTCTTTTGCAGCAACTGGATATATTCTAAAGGGGTCCGTATTCCCAACGGCCTCATCACCGTCTTGCTAAAGTTATATTGGCCGGGGTTGTACTGTCCTGATCCAGTCAGGCAGCCGGACCGTCGGGTTTTGGCCACAAGCTGGGACCACTGGGAAGCGGCCTGCCACGCGGACCATGAGACCCATGCCAAGGCCGTGATCACTACTTTCTGGGTGAGTTCTCTTCAGAAGCACAAGTCCATTCTAGTTTCATGAATGATTTAACTCATGGCTTCTTCCATTCTTGTTTCATGCATGATTGTAGAAATTCTATCGAGTTCTTCCGGAGCACAGGGCTAGAGCGGACCAGATCGTGTTGCGCCAATGCAAGAAGAAGGCCCGCCAGATGCAGTACGAGGTGCGCTATGTGGCCATCTCCACATACTACCATGACTATCTTGGTGTGAAGATGACCAAGGAAGAAGCGCGGAGGATGGGCATTACCTTGGAGAGGCCCGAGTTCTTGGCGGTAAGTATAAAAGATTTTTCATTATGCTTTCATATATTATGCTTTCATTACCTTGTGGTACATTATGCTTTATGCTTTATGCTTCCATAACACCAATTTGGACACACCTACATGCCATTATGCTTTTATTATGTAGGTGTGTCCAAATTGGTGTTATGGAAAAGACGAGTCCTGGGCGGCATTGGTGGATCTTTGGTGTGATGAGGCTGGAGCCTGGGCGGCTATGAGAACCAAAAATAAGGCTAACCGAGGGACGGAGGGAGTACATGCTCAGGGAAACCGAAACCACTATCTCCACAAGGCAGTTAATGTATGACTAACCCCATTAAACATTCTTCTTCTTCTATTTACCATCACTTTCTTATGTATGACTAACCTCTGTTTGGTGGTGCAGGAGGAGAAACTGAAGCGGCCGCTCTCACACATGCAGGCGTGGGAGATCGCCCATACGCGGAAGGACCCCAAGCCTGGCGAGCCCAAGTACTACGGCAAGAAGAACGCGGGGAGGAAGAAGGCCTACTCCGAAGCGTATCTGAAGTTACATCCTGACACACCTGACCCCATTGCGGCGCCTCTGGACGACATGGCGGTGGTGAGGATGGGGCCCAAGGAGCACGGTCGGGAGGCGGTTCTCGATGCTGTGATCACTCCTAGTATCTCCTACACACAGCTTCGTCGGATCGACCCGAGCCTGAGCCAGCGCACGAGCCAGCCAGTGACTAGTACACAGTCCCTCTTTCAGGAGCAACAATCTGTAAGTATTTTCCCTCTTATCTTCATTTCTCACTTCATTTTCCGCATTTAGTAGTTTTATGAGTTCCATCATGTCATACCGTAGGCCTACATGGAGTACACACGCCAGGAGACCATGGCGTGGCATCAGAGGCTTTATGAACACCAAGTGCAGAGGGATAGCCAGATACAGTAGGCTTTTCAGGATATGGCGGCCGGCAGGTGTCCTCAGTTCCCTCCAGCACAATGCCCTCCAGCACAACCAGTGCTGATGAGCTTTGAGGAGTTTGTGGCACAGAACGCTGGCCCCTCGCCAGTTAGTTCATCCCCAATCTATTCACCCAAAGCATGTCATGCCTTTCAACACGGTCATATATCCCGTGCATATGTCTTTTCAACATCCAGGGAACAGGTGGATCTACCGTTGGCGGTGGTCTTCGCAGCACTCCGGAGACACGGAGCCCGACCACTCCGATCCACGGAGGCGGAGGCGGAGGTGGAGGCGGTCTTGGCGGTAGCGCTGCCGCTAGTAGTGACGACCTGGGCTTCGGCGGTCTTGGCGGTGACGACCTCTGTGGTGCTCGACGTCCTGGTGCTTAAGCCTTTGGATCACATTGTGGCGGTCTTGGTGGTGATGATACTTATATGCTTGTTATGTTTCTTATTATTGTTTGTGAGATTCTTATGCTTGGTGGTGATGATACTTATATGTTTATGCTTTGCGATGCTTCTTATGATGTGTGATGATGAATTTGTTGTGTGATGCTGCTGGGCCAGCTGTTATGTGATGCATATATTTGTTGTGTGATGATGTATATATTCAAATGAATTGAGCTGAAACAAAACAGAAAAAAAACAGACAGAAACTATGCCGACGGCTAGGCCGTCGGCATAGAGCTGCCGTGAGCTCCCAGTGGCTGCCACGTGGCAGGTCTATGCCGACAGTTTCAAACTAAACCGACGGCTAAGCCGTCGGCATAGGCCTGCTCCAGGAGCTCCCAGTGGCTGCCATGTGGCAGGTCTATGCCGACGGCTCGGCATAGTTTCAAACTAAGCCGACAGCTAGGCCATCGGCATAGACCCGCCCCAGGGGTGACGCCTGCTCGCCACGTGGCACGTCTATGCCGACGGCCTAGCCGTCGGCTTAGTTTGAAACTATGCCGACGGCTAGACCGTCGGCATAGACCTGCCACGTGGCGAGCAAGCGTTGGTCAGCACTTGACGGCGGCCGCCGTTAGGTGATAACGTTGCCGACGGCCGGGGGCCGTCGGCATAGATGTACGGACACCGTCGGGATAGGGCCTATGCCGACGGCCTTTCTATGCCGACGGCCTTCCTGGCTACGCCGACGGATATGTTGCCGACGGCCCTATGCCGACGGGGGCCGTCGGCATAGGCCTGTCCCGACGGCCATTCAGGGCTATGCCGACGGCCCTGGCCGTCGGCATAGGGTGCGATTCCGGTAGTGACCACCCCCTCGTAACCAACCACCCACAATTGTCAGCACCTCGTGAAGACTGAAAAGAGAAAGACGTCCAGCCTCGTGGTCCGGCGCTCGCCAGCGGCGGCGCGACCACCATCCGGCGGGCTCGCGCCGAGCGACGGTGGTGTTTTGTTTTCCAACATCCAGTCTGTTGCAAGAAAGATTTCTGCAACATCAATCATGTTGCAAAACTTTCTTCTGTAACACCATATAGAGATGAAGACAAAGAAAAAATATGCATCATCACCTTAGTTGCAAAGTTTTTCTCAACAATACTTTTGTTGCAAAAAAAGTGAAGACTGAAAAGGAAAAAAAATCTTGCAACACACCCTATGCTGCAAAAACAAATCTCGCAACACAATCTATGCTGCAAAAAATTCCGCAACACAAACTCTATTACAAGTGTTTCGGCAACAAGATCATTGTTGCAAAGAAGAGAAAGACGTCCAGCCTCTTGATTTTGTCACATCTGACGGCTCGCGAGGCGACGGATCTTTCAAAAAGATTCGCCGGCCGACGCGTAGCATCCCCCTTTTAGTAAAGGAGATCAAGGATAATCTAGAGGGATGTAGTTCTTGTATTACTCATATACGGCGTAGTTAAAACCGAGCTAGTCATTTTATGGCCAACTTTGGGAGATCACAAGTTCAAATGTGTGGCTTCGATCTGGTCCAGAGGAAGTCATTGACATCATATGTCGTGATTGTAACACTTGAATTCAAGTAATACAAGTTTTTGCAAAAAGAAAAAAATCAGTCGACTGGCTATTCTTGTTTACTCAATGTTTCTGTAATAAAAAAATTACTGACTTGTTACATGCTCAATAGGATGGACACCATGAGAAACAGCTGCCGCACACACCACACGGTCAAGCGAAACCACAACCACAAGGGTTCTTCTTGATTAATTTCATTTCGGTCCGCTAGACCGGAAAACTCATGACAAAAAATGATTTGAAAAACTAGAATGCCCACCAGAATACATCATTATCACGTCCCACCAATCAACCAGTTTACATTGACAATGTAGCTCAGGTCAACGTCGTGCACCCATCACTTCTACTTCGGTACACCTCCTAAACAAATAGATGGTCGAGATTAACTCATACCCCTTCAAAATAAATGGTGAGATGGTCTTTTTTAAAATACCTCACTGTGCCGAGACCTCGATACGCGGCCTGCGTACGGTTGAGCGCGTCGATATGACACGCTGGGTCGACTCACTGGGCGCGAGGACACTAGCTATTTCAGAGCCTCGCGGCATAAAAATCCTGAGAAAGGGAGCAAGTTTGCACCAGGAATCAAACTCGTAACCTATTCCTTGTGATTACACTGGTTACCACTCAACTGTGCCGCCACTGATGATAATCAAAAACACGAAATATATAAGAACACACGAAAGACCAATAATACTACATTCACGGACAAATACAAGGGACTTTCACGGGGTGGAGAATATGCGCTAATCTAATTGCTGATTGGGTTGAACTATTTTACTTTCATATATAGCTGGAGATCCGTAGACGATCTGAGCTATGGACATGATTCATGATTTGAGCACTTTTCAACTAGGAAAGGTTACATTAAGGACTAGCTGCTACATTATTAAATAAAAACATTTTTTCAAGAATATTACTAAACTTCTTTCTTTGCTTGATATATTAATCTTGGGGATTTTCCAGTAATTTGTCTACTACTTCCAAAATTCTCAAATCTTTATGTTTGAATATTTCCAATTTTCTTGATGTTTTACAATTGATGTATTTCTTCTATTTTTCATTGGTCATTATTTCTTGGGAATTTCAGTTTGTCTGTGGCTTCTGAATCTCCCAAAACTTTCATTGTTCCTTTGAATATTGCCTATCTTTCTAACATGGTATCAGATACCGCACCTTCCTTCCCGCAAAAAAAAAAGATACCGCACCTTCCTAACCTAAACTTCCCACTCATTTGAGCTCGAGCTGAGAATAGCTACGTCCATATTGCATTAGCTATTGTTCACATCGTGATTTGTATTTTTTGTTTCAAGATATGTTTTTTGAATTTGGATCTAAAAATTTGTGTCAATGGTACTCCTCAATTTTTTAATGCTTATTACGTCTTTAAAAAGTTATTTTCTAATTCTTCTAAAGAATGTCACAGAGATCAGGTGCATTAGTGCACCAAATGCTCCGGTGCATTAGATATCTTCCCGTGATGCTGGTTGAGGCAATAAACTCCTTCCATCGCTGTTGCTGGCGAGAATTTCTCCTGGCATATACTCCTACAGTTAATATCCGGTAAATGCTCTGGTGTAATCACTAGTTAGTGTATATACAGTATCCTAGGCTTAGCTGTATCAATCAAATAGCATTGATCTGATTATTAGATGTACAGTACGTGCTGTATAGGGCTAACACTAATATAAATAGAGAAGACGCTGGCTGGTGTAGACCTATACTATTGGTCTTCCTCTCCCACAGACAAACTGACAGAGTGAGATGGCCTGAGGGAGGGCTCATGTCATGATGTCTTGCTTTGCCTTGAGAAGCAAGCACCGTCGCCGATGCCTTTCGCCGGCGGCTACAGGCGAGCTGATCCAGTGATAATCATGGATTCTTTGTCTCCCTCACCGACTCACTCTGCGCCTAACAACTCCACGGCTTCGGCGCAGGCCACGCGTTCGACGGAATGTCTGAGAAGGTTGATGATGAGGAAAGCGTGGAAACGGCTGTGGCCGGTGGTGAGGACCGCCTCGGCGCCCTCCTGGACGAGCTCCTCCTACACGTGATGTCGTTCCTGGCTTCCCGCGAGGCCGTGCGGACGTGCGTGCTCGCCCGGCGCTGGCGCACCCTCTGGAAGTCCGTGCCCGCGCTCCGCATCGACGACCCCGACACCTGCCACGGCACGAAAGGCTCCAGCACGTTTGTGAACAACCTTCTTCGCCTCCGCGACCCGGTGCCTCTGAATGTGTGTGACATCAGTTCCCATAGCTGGGGAATGGATTGGTCCGGTAAGACGTTTCGAGGAATAATCGAACCGTGGGTCCAGCATGCTGTGTCGTGCCAAGCTCGGGAGCTTCGAATCTCCTTTGTCTGCCATGCGGCCAACATGACTCTCGTCTCCTCGCACTTGAAGAGGTTACGGTTCAGCCGCATGACCTTCTCAGGATGCTCTCTGGATTTGTCGAGCTGCCATGTGCTAGAGGAGTTGGAGATGTCAGGTTGCGACATCTTCGTGGATGCTATCCTGTGCCTTCCATTGCAGCATCTTAACATCCACGACGGATGCTTTGGTAGTGATTACCGGACTCGTATTTCTGCCCCGAACCTAGCTCATTATCTTGAAGCTGACTGCAATGGAAGGTTTGATTCCTTTGCTTGATAGCATGCCATCATTGGTAGCATCAGTTGTTACGCCTGGCGAGATCGACGACGAGTGTGACTCTGATGACGGATCATGTGAGACTAAGGATGCGTGTGACTGTGATGACGGATCATGTGGTGCATGTACCATGTAATGTGTTGTCGGAATGATTACAAACACCCTACAGTTTGTTTGTGAGAATTACATTATGTATGCCGGTACTTGGTAGTTGGTACTCTTTTAGTTATTGATACTACTTGAAACATGTATGGTTGAGTTACTCTGTGAGCCATTTAAATTTATGCAATGCTTGAGTTGTATTTCGGAGCAGGCCAGGGACTTGCTAAACCCTCTTCACTTTGTCCAGTTTATATTTTCTCCCTATGTTTAGCAAGTTGAAAACGTTGTTGCTCAATGACTGGTGTGTGGCTTGTGACTTCGGTTGGGTTCTCCAGTATTCACCAATTCTAGAGACGCTTACGCTTCAGCTTGATTCTGAACTCGTGGGGTATTTCAATTTTCAAGTATGATAGTTTTTTGTCTTTGAAGCTGCCATATGATGTGCCTTTTGTTGACTTCAGGAAAGCATTATGTTTGCTGCAGAAATATCTCAAACCAGATAAAAGCTGTAATTCAAGGGCGCAAGTTTACAACTCAAGGGAATAATCACTGTTGTCGCGCATCTCAAGGTAGTCAAAATTATGTGTCCGGAAGGAAAATGTAATAGTTGACCCAATAGCGACCGTAGTGCACCAATCTACGTTTTTTTGCTTATTAGAGGTGACCCTGTCTGCCGGGGAAGCAACCAGCAGAGAGAATAGCACTGCAATAAAAAAAAGTTTCTGAACTTTATGCATGATTAGCAAAGATAGCTCTAGTCCATGCTAATGTAGCCCGGACTGGAGGTAGAAGACTTTAGTAAGTGTACACTTTTTTCCCTCATAATGGGACAGTTTGAATGCACCTATTCGTATGAACTCATATGCTATGCTGCGTGGGCATGGCTTGTTGCTTGGGTGCAGCTGGAGTAGGATCGAGTGTCACTGTGCTGTTAGCAGTGCACTCTGTTTATTTCCTCAACTCGGCGACAGGTTTGCCAGCTCAAGAACTATGCACATTTTTCTTAAGACGTGTGTGTGTGGAGCCTTTCTAGTGTAGTTTCAGGCTCGGCGATGCAAATTCTGACTCGGAGCGTATGATTCTACGGATGCAACTGCTATGCAATCCAGTCTTAAGGTGCCACCTAGCAAAACCAATCCTGAAATTTGATCCGAAACTTAGGCTCGATTCCTGGTACTAGTCTATGGAGCGGGTCTTGGGATTTTTTATGGAGGTGGCAAAACAAGTACTAATACACAACCCATTGATTTTCTCAAAAGCTAATCTTCATAAACTTTAAGAAAATTTGTAGAGATCCCACAAAAAAACTATAGAGAAAATTTTCTATATCTACAATACCAGATATATACCTTATGGAACGTATTTCATGATGATTATAATAATATATTGATATTGATTTGGTATTCCAGATGTTTTAAAAAATCCTATAAATATTGTCAAAGTTAACAAAGTTTGACTTTAAAAAGTCTAACACAAAGCTTAGCAGCACCAAGGGAAGGAGGCAATAGTCTAAGACATTCAAAAATGAGATCCTCAACTATCTTTAATACTTTTTTTTCAAAAGCTGAAAATATATTCTAAAACTTATTTGAAAGACTGAAAATAGTTTAACACATTGATAAAACATACGTTCGCCATGTTTCCGAATTTTGTATTCAAATTAGACTTTCAGCTCCAGAAACAAAAGAAGTCAAAACATGTTATGAATAGTAATTGTCTAAGGTTGGGCCACGAATTTTACCCATTAACATGATCAATACCAAATTTATTGAATTTTGTTTCTCAAGCTATGTTCCAAGTTTGGACTTGGGTTTTTATGACATTGTATTGCTTCTATGTCGTACAAATTTTAAAAAAAAATCAACCAGTTTCACCACAAATTGTGAGTGCACTAGCTATGATCTCCTGCTCTGGCCACCCTTTGTTGCCTAGATGCATCTTCACATGCACATCTAACCAAAGATTTTATGTTTCAAAGAAATTTTTGCTTTCCACATATCCTATATACATAAGAAGTTCATTCCCACTACATGATTTATCTTAATATGCAAGCTGTCCACATCAGCAGATCAGCCACATCATCATTCCATAACCGGCTTACAGATGGGACCGATGAAAAGATCAGTAGGCCATCTCAGCGATCAGTTACCAGTGTTACCGGAGGACCGAATGGACGCTCACAGCGGTACAGAGAGTACAGAAGGACCTCCCTCCCGAGTCCGACCCACCACGTGCCGTGGTGCGTGAACCCACCAAGTCAAAAAAACCCGACCTCCTCCTTGACGCCATCAATACCTGCAAGATCCGGAGGAGCTCCCTCAAGCCGTTGCTGTGCTCCTGGCCCTCATCGCGTCGGCGGCCTCGGACGCGGCTGATGTGGCCATCGTCGCCGCAGCCCCGGTTCTAGCGGGATGAGCTGGGCATGGAGAGGCTCGCTTCGCCACCGCCATTAAATCCTGCAAGAGCCATCCCAGCGCAGTCGATTCAGCCTATGCGCATGTTGCTGGTCTGCTTGGCGCCCTTGCACAGCCGGACTAGGACGCACCGAACGCGGCCGTCCCCGCCCCAGCGGTGGCCTCCGTTCTAGCGGGATGTCCTCGGGAATGAGAACCTTGCAGGCATCCCCTTGCCTCCTCGGCGTCGCCATCAATGCCCAAGGTACGTGAATCTTACTCTGTTCTTCAGACTTTTTAGACTGCAGTTTTTTATCCCTGACATTTCTTCAGTTTCATCAGACTTCTACTACCTACCGTCAACCATCGTGTGTCACACTTGCAGAGTCCTGAAGTGTAATAATTTCTTGGCGCTTACTGGTAGCTCTGAGGTGCTTTCTAGCTTCAATAGGGCGAGGACAGTGACCTACGGACTGGACTACAGCAACAACGCTTCTGCAATTGAAGCCCTGTTGTTCTTCTGTAGATTTAACTTTCCTCACACCAACCGTACACAGTCCACTGCTTTAAGCCCTTTACGGCCCAATTCTAGAATCATCCTACACTGTTTATCTTCTCCGTTGCCATTTGGGACCAGGGAAAACCTTTTTGCTGCAGGTAATTAATGCATGACGCTCCACTTCCACTCCCCACTATATATCTCAACAAGAAACTGATGGATCCCCATATAAAGTGCTTACCCCCTTTGGTACATCCTCCAGTATAGTTGGATGTTTGCCATGGGCACTCATACTTGCCGCTGGTGAACAACTCCCTCCCCTGTCCTCTACATTCGGACATTCCCGATGACATATTGCCGGTTGAATCACAAATCTGGATTTATTCAGGTACTAGATGACTTGAACGCCCGAGCCATAATCTTAGTTGTTCTTCCCTCGCTGCATACCCAAGCGTGTCAGGTACACATTGTTCCCATCCATTGCTACTTCTTCATCTTTGTGTACTTGATTAATATTTAGATCTAATTTAGCTTGATCGAACACATAGCCTTGCATACATTGCCTATTCTGGATTTTATTGCTTGATCCAGATCTGAATTTCATTTTGCTTGATTGAAGAATATATCCTGGAATTGTATCTTCTTACCCTATCATGTCCATGGTGCTACTAAGGCCACAAGCTGACTACTACTGCCTTCAGACCCGCATTTCTCCTTTTATCTCATATATGCATGTGCGTGTCATCAAATATTTGGTTCTCCTTTCGGTTTTGCGACTCATTCATATCAACGGTTATCAGTTTGATGCTGAACAATCTATTAATTTGTGATGCTCCTCCTGGCCTATAGGTATTCGACTAAATGTTGTTGCGTAAATTTATCTCGAGTTAATTTGTGTGTCAATCAATTTGATACTTTGTATGCCTCCTGTATTTTTATCGAATCGAAGGTTAACATAGTTTCCTGACTTTTATTTGTTGTTTGTTGTCCCCTTACAGGAATCCTCTCTGTTTTATTGTAGGTTAATTGGCTGCTACCTTCTGACCGACCAATGTTGTTATTGACTAGCCTACAGGTAATAATATCAATGTTGGCAGACAAAGTTTTTTTCTACTAACGTGTCTCTAGACCCTCTGTAGTTCAAATACTCTATTTTTTAGACATTTGTGTTGTATTGTTGAAAGGAAAACTACTTTAGATCATCCCTTGCCTTTCTAAGAGAACTACCGAATGTACAACATGGTTGTTGTACTGTATCAGAAATGCAGATTGTATGTACCAGTTGTTCTACTGATGTGCATGTGATCTCACGTTTAGAATCGTAAATGCAATCATCCTTACATCATTTATGCTATTCGGCAATATACTGGAGGCACTTGCTAATTCGCATGGCAGGCTATTATATGTACCAATGTATTTGCTACACCATCAACTACCCTTTTTCCAGTGACTATATATCTATTTTTGAAGGGTTCCCGCAGCAACGCGCGGGGAATCATCTAGTTCAACAAAATGCACCACCCTAGATCTGATCATTTGACCCGGGGCCAAAAGCCTGACCTCCAGGTTGGCTCAGGCTCCACTTTTCTGCCCGAAGCTTGAAAAAAATCCCAAACTGACATAATCTTTTATTCAAGAAATAGGAATAATGTAGTATATTTTACCCACAAAAAATCTAATCATAGCATTAAACTTTTGGATCCAAATCGGTCCTTTACGAAGCAGCGCATAAACTATGGTTTAAGCTTTTGTCACTCTAGCAACCCATCATCTAATAACTACTCCACAATGTATCCCCTTAGGCCCAAATATGGTGAAGTGCCATGTAGTTGACGTTCACATGACAACACTAAGGAAACCACAACATACATATCAACAAAATATCGAACACATATTAAATTCACATAATTACTTGCAACATGTTTCTCCCATGACCTCAAGAACGAAAGTAAGTACTCACAAATGATAATCATGCTCAAGATCAAAGGGGTATTAAATAGCACAATGGATCTGAACATGTAATCTTTCACCAAATAAACCATATAGTAATCAACTACAAGATGTAATCAACACCAAATAAACCATATAGTAAACCATATAGTAATCAACTATAGTCACCCACAGGTACCAATCTGAGGTTCCGGTACAAATATTGAACACAAGAGATGAACTAGGGTTTGAGATGAGATGATGATGTTGAAGATATTGATAAAGATTGGCCTCCCAAAGATGAGAGGGGTGTTGGTGATGACGATGACTTCGATTTTCCCCTTCGGGAGGGAAGTTCCCCCGACGGAATCGCTCCGCCGGAGGGCAAAAGTGCTCCTGCCTAAGTTTCGCCTTGAGACGGCAGCGCTTCGTCCCGAAAATCCTCTCCTGATTTTTTATTCTAGGTCAAAATAACCTATATACCAGAAGATGGGAACCGGAGGTGGACTGGGCTGAGCACGACTCACCAGGGCGCGCCTGGGGGGCCTGGCGTGCACTGGTGTCTTGTGCTCACCAGGTGGCCCCCTCCGGTAGTTATTTGCTCCAATATTTATTAAATATTCCAAAACATTTCTCCGTGAAGTTTCAGCTCATTTGGAGATGTGTAGAATAGGTATATCTGACATAACTTTTTCAGGTCCAGATTTCCAGCTGGCGACATTCTCTCTCTTTGTGTAAACCTTACATATTATGAGAGAAAAACATTAGAATTACTTCCAAAAGCATTATTATACATAAAAACATCATAAATAACAGTAGAAAATCATGATGCAAAATAGACGTATCAAGGCCGCTTCCTATTAATGTGATCATGGATGATCAATGCAGCCGCCACAATCTTTTTATCATCTGAGGACGAATAATCCCATGAACAAATTAAGTGAAAGAAAAACCCGTCCCCGCTATTCATGATACCTTGTGAGCAACGTGTCGAACACCTTGCAGTCGTGGTGGAGACGTGACCGGAAAGAGCAAGTCGAAGAAGCGAAGCAAGGTTGGTGTTGGTGGGGTGGGCGTCGTGGGGCAAAAACTACCGAAACGCGGCCGTGGGGTGGCAATGACATGGCATGGTTGTGGGACGGACGACCTTGATGGAAGGTGACGCCGCCGAGAATGGGATTGCGGCGAGGGCAGAGGGCGGAGGCCGAAGGGAGGAGAAGGGGAAGAGACAAGTGGTTGTGTCCCCAACAGGCGGGCCAGGAGGGACTAGGGTGCGCGCCGCGCCTGTCAGCACATGTCTGTTCGGCCGCAAACGCGACCTAACTTTGGGCTGAAAATGGGTCAAAAGCGGATCAAAAATAAACAACGGTCCGTTTATTTCTATGCGTTGGGTGGCATGTTTTATTTGTGTAGGGCTGTAGGCCATGTACAACACGGCGCTTACAGCGGGCGCTTAGGAATAGAATGTCGGCCGTTTTGCTCGTACGGAGAGATTTTCCTGGCACCTCCCAGCTAGCGATGCCAGACATGGCAGCCGGTGCTTCGAGTGTATTTAGCGGGTTGAATAGTTTGTTTGATGTGACGGATAAAGCGCCTCGGTTTTGGAGACGCAGGCTCTTACGTGAGCGCTATATTTTTTTTAATTATTTTAATTCTTTTTTTAACTTTAGAAACTTTTTTTAAATTAAAGAAGTGTTACATCGTCCACTAAACTCTTCACAATAAAAGCCGGCGGCTCATCAAACCACACCGAAGGTGGATCCGACACCGTTTGCCTAGCTAAAACATGAGCGACAGAATTTGTCTCTTTAGGACAGTGAACAAAAGATATCAAAGTATAACATATAGTAAGGACCAAACAATCCGAATAGATCGCCGCTGCGTCTGATGCCGTAGGTCCTTCATTTTTTATGATATTAATTCTTTAAAAGTTTAACTAAACGCCTATGCATTGGATATGCCCTTACGACCTTACCATTAAATAGACACGGACGGACCATTTAGGAGCGTTGGAGTTGGGCTAAAACGAAAGGTACCTCCCCCAAAGCCCCCCCTGTTTCCAGGTGAGCGAAAAAATACCCCGCTTCGGTGCTTCCGTAGCCTTGTCGCTGTTTCCTCCCGCGAGCCATCCCCGGCTTCTACCGACCCCGCCGCTTCACCGCCGTCGCCGCCGCCGCCATGAACCAGCCGGTGCAGAAGAACACCCTCTACGTAGGTACGCGGCAGCACCGTCCTCCCTCACTAACCTCTTCTCCCCTGCCGTTGTCCTCGCCCGCCCGCCCGCCCGCCCGCCCGCCCGCGCACTCGCTCGCCACCTGTTCGACGAAATTCGTCAGCGAGATGCACACCTCCCGGGGGTTCTCCTGGCTGCTTCCCCGGCTGCGAAAGGGCCTAGTCTTCTCTGGTTCCCCGGCCGAACTCCCGTGCGATCGAAAACTAAGCCGAGCTCCGTTCCCTGGTTTCGTCCGTCGGCGCAGGTGGGCTGGCGGAGGAGGTGGACGAGAAGATCCTGCACGCGGCGTTCGTGCCCTTCGGGGAGGTCAAGGACGTCAAGACGCCGCTCGACCAGGCCACGCAGAAGCACCGCTCCTTCGGCTTCGTCACGTTCCTCGAGCGCGAGGATGCCGCCGCCGCCATGGACAACATGGACGGCGCCGAGCTCTTCGGCCGCGTCCTCACCGTCAACTACGCCTTCCCCGAGAAAATCAAGGGAGGGGAGCAGGGATGGGCCGCGCAGCCAGGTATGCCACGCTCCCTGTACTTTCTCTCCTCTGTTCAATTATGCCCTGCTTTCGTGCTTGCCTGCCTGCTTGCTTGACACTAGGGTTAGGGCTGCCAGATGTTTTTCTTACCTGGCATGAAGTTGGAAGATTAAGGGCGAGGAATTTTTAGGGCTTGCGATTACAGATTTGATATGGTGTTAATGTCCGCGAATTATGCTTTTGTATTGTGGTTTGTCTTTATGTTTTCATTATAAGGATTTTCTCCAGTTCAAATTGGTAGAAAAAATGGAATTGTCCATGTGCATTAAGTTCTTGTGCTGACCAACAAGTTGCAGGTCTTACATAGGGTTTGGATTTATTCTAGTGTGGCCGGCAATTGGTTTCTACTTAGATCTTTCTGTATTGGAAATATGTTAGCTCTTGCTGGTAGGAACAATGTTCAGAATTTCAACTATATAATCTGAATAGTCCAAATGTGTCCATCTGGTTCAGCTCTAGTAGTCAGCAATCAGAATTGTAGGTCCTCTGCTAATCTCATGTGCATTCTTCGCTTATAAATTTAGCCATGATCCAAACATCTCAATCTAGTATCTAATTTACTATGGATGCTCCCATATTTAAAATATTAACCCATGCCTGCTTTAGTTGAAACCGCATTGTCTAAAATGTCATATTTAAATTTATGATCTTATCACGCAAATACTGCTATTTGATTTAGTTGGAGTCGTTGGCTTTGCAGAAGCAAAGAGAGCTAAGTGTTATATAAGTATGACTATGAGCTCTAGGTTCTCAGTCTGTCTGGAGCTGTATGTAATTAGGAAGATATTGATGAGAAAACTTTCAGAGTTCAGAGTTTTTATATTATTATTACTACCCCTGTTCGGAAATAGATGACATCCTTTTACTCCTAATAAGAAACTTTTTTGACTGGTCAGGTGAATATAGTATCATTAGGTTTGTCATGAGAATATTTTCATAGTATCATAGTTCTCGAGAACTCTTTCCAGTAGATATGAAAAGTTTCAGTAAAAGTTGCATGCTGCATACTGGGCCCACGTTCTATACGAATAGAGGAGAGGATGAGCACATGCTTATGGATAAGTCAAACTTGCAATTTTTGCCTTTTATTCGAGGATACCAGTTTTGATTTTATTGTGAGAGGAGCACTAAGACGCCAGTGCTAATGTACAAGGAGTGTTTGCAGATCATGCAGTTGGCATTCCTACAAATTCAAATTTTTATAGAATATAATTTTCTGGCATACCAGCTAGCTCCTCAGCCTTGGGTAATATTGCGCCCTATTTAGTCGCCTAGATTTGGTTGTCAGCTTTTGCCTCTCTAAGACAAACTATATTCTTCATATTCAAAACAAGTGACCTTAGTTGATTACAAGTGTACCAAACTACCAGTAAATATTTTGCCCCTCTTATTGTCTCATTAATTAGCAAGGATCCTTAACTAGTTTTAGTGGTTGTTGGAATTATTCCATCTGTTAGTTTTTAGCAATGAAAAAGTCGATACATGGCTGTAATGTGGAGGCATCACTACAACTGGTGGAGCCACGTGCCTCCGGGTGACAGGACAGTGTGATGGTAGAATGGGTGCCTAAGCCACTTAGAGGAAAGCCTTGTCCTAGCTTATTATTTCATTTAAATTTGTTACCTTGGAAAGCAAGATAGAATCTTGATCATTAGGATTTGATTTTTCTTTTTGCATCTCTGATATGGGTGGCTCTCGTATTAGGCCTGATCTTTGCACTAGGAAATGATAACTTGTATTGCTTGATGACTAAAATGTCAACAGCAGACAGCAATGTGATAGCCTTGGACAATGAACTCGACAAACCAAACACTTGATGGATCACAAGCTCAAACCCTAGGGTAGGAGCAAAGCTCAACTAGTTTCTTCTCAAATCAAGTTTGAGAGCATCAGGTAGTACCCAATTCTCATGAAGATTAGGTGGTGAGTCAAGTAGGATAAGATTCACCTGTATTTGGTTGGCCCCAAGCTCTTTATCACACCATAACCGACTCTCTCCTTGCAGCTCTGATCAATCCACCCGTCATTGCAAATAATTGCTCCTTACCCTTTGATTGTATGTCCATTTTTGCTTGATGTCTGGCTCACCAGATCTGGTACATGAAAAATCCATTCCATGAGCCGTTGTAATTGGTCCTACTTGAGTTGGTTGTGTACTTGTGTATCAATCCACCCATCAGTCTCCCTATGTAAGGGCTAAAGCAAACACAGAAACCAATCCTATGTTTTTAAGGCGTCTTTAAGGCGACGCCCCCCCCCCCCCCCCCCCAGCGCTTTGCAAATATGTCCGCTTTAGGCGCCTAGGCGTCGAGGCGCCCCCCCAGCGCCTTAAAGCAAAGCGTCGCCTTAAAAACATAGAACCAATCTCTCTTCTTCCACGTCTCTTTCGTTCTCTACACTCATGCCACATGCTCTGTGGCCGTGGTTTTATGGCACAGCGTCCCACTGAGCACAACTTCTACCTTTGCTGGGGTTCCAGGCAAAATATCATGGGTAGCAGATTACACTAAACTAAGGTTGAACTTAACGATTCCCGTGTAATGATAGAACTGCAGTATAACATGTCTATCAAGGAAGAAACTACAAGGAAGCCCTTCATCTAGGAGTCACAGTTGTTCACACTGCATGAAATTGCATCTCTAGTAGACTTGGTATTCACTATATGAACAGACAAATTATATTGCTGTGTTAATTGTACTCAAGCTGAGTTTGTTCTTTTGTGTCAGAATTTTTTATGTATTATGTAATCTTAGGCTCTGTTTTGAACACAAGATTCTTGTAGGATTTTCTTGCGTCAGATACAACTGCTGAATGCAAATCTGATTATGTGGTTGACTCTTGCATTATGTAGATTATGATCCCTTTCTGTCTATGCTTTTGTTTCATACTCCCTCCTTCCCATAATATAAGAGCGTTTTTGACACTTATATTATGGGACGGAGGGAGTAGCAGATATATGCTAATTTGGAGGTTTGGCTTCATGACAACTTTGTCTACACTGATTGCTCACTAAGTACATGTCTGTGTTCAGTTTGGGCGGATGCGGATACTTGGTTCGAGAGGCAGCAGCAAGAAGAGGAAATGAAGCGCCTTCAGACAGAGCAGAATGCAGCAATGAAAGAAGCAGAAAGGCTTCACAGGGAGAAAGTAGCCGCAGAAAAGAACGGGGAGACGGATGAAGCAGATCCCATGGCCGTGGCGGAAGCTCAGGCTGTGAACTAAAAAGCTCTTGATAAATCCGTCGATGCTAACATTGGAACAAATACTGTATGCATGTGCATTTGCCAAGTACATGGTTTTCATAGTCGATCGGTGTAGCTACCTTGCGCGAACTTGCTAGGGCTGGTTGGTAGCTGATCCCACTTCCTGAAGGGATGCTTCCGTTCATTCTGGCCGTGTAACATGGAATTTTTGTTAGTAACATGGATGTTATGTGTTTCAGTTATGCTGCTGTTACAGGTGATTGGGTTGAACTATTTTACATTCGTACCTAGCTGGAGATCCGTAGACGATTTGAGCGTCAGACATGATTCATGATTGTGCATTTCAAACTAGGAACCTGACATTAAGGACTAACCGGCTACATTATTAAAAAAACATTATTTTTTCTTATTTCAAGAATCTTACTAAACTTCTTTCTTTGCTTGATATATTACTTTTGGGGATTTTCCAATAATTTGTCTACTAGGAGTACTTCCAAAATTTTCAAATCTTTATGTTTGAATATTTCCAATTTTCTTGATGTTTTATAACTGGTGTATTTCTTCTATTTTTCATTAGTCGTTATTTCTTGGGAATTTCAGTTTGTCTTTCACTTCTAAATCTCCTAAAACTTTCACCGGTCTTCTGAATATTGCCTATCTTTCTGATATGGTATACTTTTTGAATTTCTTTTACTTGTTGTTGGCAATAATTCTAGGGGGGTTTCCCAATAGTTTGTCTTCTAAATTCCAATTCTCTGAAAAAACAAGATTTTGGTTTTACATTTTTCCTCCCGTGTTATACCATTTGAATTTATTTTACTTGTTGCTGGTCATTATGTTTGGGGAAGTTTATGATAGTTTGTCTACTAATTTCAAAATTCCTCCCCTGTCACATTTTATTTTCAAAGTTCCTAAAATTTCCACGGCTTTTCTGTTTTTATCAGTTTGATGTTCCATCGACTCGCAATTCAGACCAGCGGAAAGCCGGAAAGAGTGGCAAAGAACTCACGGCAATCTGGCCATGCGACGGACGCCGTCGTCCACTGTTGGTGCGCTTGGCCCATAATAGGGTTAAAAATTTCAATGAAATTTCACATATTTTAGTGGGGGCCGGAAAAAAAATTAACCCCAAAATTCCGAGGTAGATCCAAACCGATTTCAAAATAAATTTAAATTTTATTAGAATTCGTTAAAATAAGTGAAATTTGAAATCTCAATATCCGAAATAATTTCCAAAATTTTTGTATATTTCAGTGAGGTGCGAAATTATTTTGTTTCTGAAATGAAAAACCTCAGGCCCATTCTCGCTCGAGACTCGAGAGCGACCTCCCTCCGAACATCCTCTCGCGACAAAGCAGTGTCAATGTCAATGTCATGGCACTCTCTTCAGTTTATTGGCTTAATCAGCCGGATGGATTGTGCACGCGTCGTTCGAGGGCGTCCTCGTCCTCGCCTGGCCGGAACCCGGAAGGAAGGAGCATTGATCTGACCTGCCTCATTCGACGGTGAGGACGAGAAGCACGCACGCACCAGCACCAGTGTCCCGCGGAGAGAACCCGGCCATCGTCAGGAGCAATGACTCGGCCGGCGTGGCACGTACGGCGCCATCAATCGTGACGCGAAATGGTAACTGCACTGCAATGCTATGCTCTCTAGGCCTGTGTAAGAGGGTGAAACCAATCCCGAAATTCGTTTGTTTGTTGTATACTAGCAAAAGTGCCCGTGCGTTGTAACGGGAGAAACAAATTATCACACTTAGCGCCCCATCCTTGTTACCACTTATTTTCTTTATCCTCATTGTCGGTCACGTTGTCCATTACACGGCGAACGTTCCACCTAAGCTTGGAGCTAATGAAGAATCGTCTACATACACAGACCAGCGAACAGTCGCGTTTGAGATCCCGGCCACATCCGCGCAATCTAATGATTGCGCCTTGTGTTTGTGCTATCCATATTTTACATCCTAGCAGTTCAGTACCAGTCCGTAAAGGACACAAAAAATCTTCAAATTTAACTTTAGTTTAAAACAACCAACACCTTTTTTGTGGGGTAAAACGATCAACACCAAAGAACAGGGGAGGTTGCGAGTTTGATTCATGTCACGGTCAACTATTTTTGCCTCATCTCCTAAATGGGCCGGTGGGTCTGATTTGTTGGACCGGATCGCACAGACAGGTTGGGAGAGCACTTTTTTTCATTGGTGGAATGTAACACAGACGAACGGGGCAGAGGCCCGGCGGCCCAGGACAGACGATCTGTAGAATAGCCTAGCCGAGTATGGAGAAACGCTATGGACATACCAAATGGGAGGCCAAATAATATTATACCTCCATTTATATAAAAAAAATAGCATATATGCCCGTATGTTACAACAGAAAAAAAGTGATACAAATTTAGTGAGGATTGTATGCACAAACATAACGTTCAATGTGTTATAAAGTTGGCGCAAATTTAGTAAGTATCATAAGTGGGTCTGCTGCAATCGAAGAAAAAATAATGTGAATTTAGTGAGGATTGCATGTAGGAAAAAAATGCCACATCATTTTTATTCATAAGATATGGATGAGGCCAGTACGCCTGTCATTGGTTTAAATTAAATTCCATGCCAACCAAATATGGCGACCACAAATCCCGCACGTCCTATCCATTTGGTAGGGATCCTCCCTCAATCCTCCTATAATTACCGTATATTTCCTTATTGTGTATTTCTTCTCTTTCTTTCCTTATATATCAAGCATATCATGAATCTCAGTGGCCAGCCGGTTAATTACCACATAATGACCCTATATTTCCTTTCTCTCCCTTCCCTTTGGCCTTCCATCTTTATTTCTCATGCAATATCCATGCCTTATTCTTTTCTTTATTTCCGAAGCAGCTTGATGCCTGACAACCTAAGAACGTATATAAACTGCAAAAAACTAATGTAAAATAGCAAGGTGGGACTATTTAATAATATGTAAACAATTATGAAAAAGCCTCCAACCTGCTCCTTGTCCGTCCCGTGGGCCGCAACACCTGTCTCGGCCCAGCATTCCGTGCCCATCAAGCACCCAACTCCCTCGGCCCGAGTATGCTTGTTTCCTATTCTTTATGTTAAGGAGCCAGACGCCCAAATAGGCACATCCATGAACCTAGCTAGACTGGTTTGCTATGTTGGCATCTTCACGGCAAACCATGGTTCGAATCCCAGTTTTCTTATCCCGACTTTGTTTTTCTATTTTTATTCAAACTAAAAGCGTAAAATCACAGAAAAAGGTGTATTGTGACGGTGAACCCACGGAGTCAATCCGTGCTTTATTATTACTAGCAAAAAGGCCCGTGCGTTGCAACGGAAGAATTAACTACCACACAACATAGCCTAATAAGCATGGCTTAATGGCTCATGGATAAACCCCTCCCCGTGTTATTCCATATTCTCTATCTCCACACAACATCCAATTCATGTGCTTATCCTCCTTTTCGCCCTCGTCGATGGTGGCCATCTATTTGATCACAACGCATGGTCAATCTCAAGGTGATAGGCTCTGCTTCTTTTGGTATACACATTTGAGTAATCCATTCGTGTTACCCAAACAGATTTGTTGCAATTTAGATCCAACGAATCACAA
The DNA here is from genome assembly GCF_003073215.2 of Triticum urartu. Lineage (NCBI taxonomy): Eukaryota > Viridiplantae > Streptophyta > Magnoliopsida > Poales > Poaceae > Triticum > Triticum urartu. Next base: position 550,274,403 of record NC_053027.1, read on the forward strand.
AAGGAACTGTTAATGTTTTAATTGAACCAGTGCTTTATTAGAACTTCTATTGTTTATTTTCTAGGACATTGGTTTTGCAATTCAATACACTCCATCCATTTGATCACAACATGTGGCCTGTTACCAGACAATATTATATCAATTATTCTACTAAATATATGTTTTAGTCTAAACGGTGGACAAAGGAACAAACATATATATCCGAGCCTATAGTTGTATTTGTGGCAGGCACCCTGAAAGAAGAAAACGAATCAGTCGCATCTGTCTATTTTTCCTTGTAAACCATCTGCAGCACAAACACACACAAATATTTAGCTAAGCAAAACATGGTGTAAGAAGCCCAACTAATAGGTTAGCCAACGCATAAAGCGGTGTGCATTGCAGACAACAACAATCTTGGACGTCAACACCTGTCCTAGCCATGCCATATACCAACCCTTGTGTAGCTTCCCTCATCTTCGCCTTGCTTGCAATGCAGTGGCCGTTGTTCATCATGTCGATATTGTGATTGACCCACTCGGATCTGTCCAGTGGGAGCTCTAACTACTCAGATGTTTTAGTTCGCTAAGTTTGAAAAGTCCACAACGTCGAGGTGGAGCCACCTCGCTGCCAATTCCTCCTCGAATCACTTTGCTTAGTTACAAGGCCGCGTCACACTCATTAATAAAAAAACTGCCAGCGGTTCAGTAAACAAAAGTTGACTAACAGAACATGTATATACCTACACTACATGTAAATAGGGTCTTATATATGAACCGAGGTTGATGGATAGACAAAAAGTATCGCGAACATTGCCGAGTAAGTAGCACTGGATCAGATCGCTGGAGAGTAATATTACTATAGACTGTATGAAGACTACATGTATTTTCAGCTGGGCAACTAACAACGTCACGCTATTTTCCGAATAGAAGTCATCAAGATACCCATGTTAAACCACATGGATATTGCTCAATCAAAGCCACACAAACAGCTTGAGCCTTTGGGCATCAAAGTCTTTACATTTTCCTTGAAAGAGTAATAGACTAAATATCCTACCTTGAGAGGAAGATAGCTTGAAAATGTGCAGACCACCTCAGGGGTAGCTGGTTGGTCATGTTATTCAACATGTACTACTTAAAATTGCATCCGGTTGCTGCCATTTTTGTTTGAAATAACATAAGCACTACACCTTTTTTTCCTGGCTAATTAAAACAGCTACAGAAAGAAATATGTTGTGCAAACTCTATGAGCCAATTGTGCATTTAGACGGAAGCTTCATTAGGGAGTTGAGATTCCAATGGATGTACTACCAAGTGCCAAATTCTTGAAGCACTGTGATTTTTCTAGCAAACTGAACTAACCATAACTTGATAGCATGGCAATTTGATCAGCTTCTGCACGATGCCATAGCAAGATCAAGCATGCTGATTTTCCTAACACCGTTTCAGAGCTGCCAACTGCATAGTTGCGAGAAATTCGAGTCGACTGGGTTGAGTATCGCGGTCCAAAGAAATTTTGGTCAACGACCCTGGTACGATACGTTGGATCATGGTATGTGATGGAAAGATCTGGACATTCCATTCAAAAAATACAATCTGTGCTGACATAGTTGCCAATATTGGAGCGAGAATCCAGCCAGAAAATTTTATGTCTGCTCTAAATTTTTACATTAAATTGTCATCCATCTCAGCAACTACTAACAAAAATGATTAAAAAAATGGGGCCACAAGTGTACTGATGAGTACGCCCTGATTTTTCCATCTGTCTTTTTCTTTCACACCAAGCGATTCTGCTCCAGGAAGTATCCCAAATCATCTCAAAATAGAAATCACAAATCCATGGAGCGGACATAGTCCCCCGTGGATCCATCTTGAGGACTAATCATCCAGAGCTCTCCTCGCTCCAGCGTCGGATTCTCAAGCGGCGCTCGTGTACGCCATATCGTCAGATGGAAGTGGGATGGGAGATGTCGCATAAGGCAGCGGAGAGCTCAACGACCGACCGCTGATAGGCGAATGGCAGATGGCGGAAGGATGAACGGCGGCAGTCTTGTGGTGGAGCGTGATTTCCAGGTGCTCGCGTAGTCAGCACCCATTGATCGGGGTCGTGACCAACCCATTGATCCTTCTCGATCCGGCCTTGTCCCCGATCCTCCATTTGGGTCGATCGACCCCAGATCAGGGGACGCATCACCGACCCACGAACCAGCCAACTATGGGCCACTACTTACATGTGAGAAAGCTTCAATCAAGAGAGCAGTAAATTGAGCGACACATTATAGCAAGAACCCAGCGTGGAATAGGAGAAGATCCCGGTGGCGTGCTGCCCAACTTCCGTTCTCTCTCAGTCGTGTACTCTCTTCCATTTCCCTCCTCCTCAATTCTCTCCTCTGTAGCCCTCCCAGCACACACCGCGCACACGGTCTCATCCACGACGGCAGACACATCCTCCACCGCATCTTGCCGCCAGACGTATCTCCTCTGCCCAGCCTCTCTCTTGTCACTCGCGTCCTTGCCTTTCACTTCGCCCATCACGCGCCGCCAAGCCTCATAACACAAGGTCGCAAGCGGCCAGCCCAGCTCCAGCAGGCCCGCCAGAAGACACACGGGCGCTAGGAAATCACAGAGGCAGACTGCGCCGAAGTCGCTGGCGATCGATGCCTTTTTTTTTCTTTTTGAGATCAAGTCTAATCGTTTTCGGGTGTGCTCGATATATGGATCTCTCCTAGCTCTCTTGCGTGTTCTATCAGGACACGGGAAGGTTCCTTTTTTTGAGAACGACACGGGAAGGTTCCGTGATGTGGGGAAATCCACGATGAAAGGTTTGGGGGCCTCGGTATATCGGACCGCACAAGTTTTTTTAAAGCGTGATTGACGTATTAGTACCACCTCGTTTATATTATGATTTTGTCCATACAAATTGTAAAAGCGTATTATGACATGAGAAGAAAACGTATTGTGACGGTGAACCCATGGAGTCAATCCGTGCTTTATTATTAGGGATAGATATAGAAATAAGGATAGATTAGGGATAGATATGCAAAACTAACAAGACTAGGTTTTCGGGCCGTCGCTCCGGAGCACGGTTGCGAGGATACGGCGGTGCCGAGGTAGGAGCAGAGCTGTCTTTGCCCGGGCTTGCAATTTGCAATGGCTACGCGAAGCCTTGCACGCCACCCACCACCTTCCATCCCGGGCAAGACTTGGCGCCGACTCCAATCATCATCACCCCGCCAGCCGAGTAGCGCGACGGCGCGCGACCGAGTCGAGTCCAGCCGGCCGTCCACCAGAGACAGACACACACACGGGTCTGGGAGGTCTGGTCTCGTGCGGGCGACCGACCCGATCCCACCCAGCGGCCAGCGCCGCACGTACGTACGTGTACGTACGTTCCCATGGGAACGCGCGGGGCTCGGGCGGAATAATCCGCGGGATTCCTGGGATAATCCCCTTCCCTCGCCCCGGGGATGAGACCCGACCGTGTCATCTGCCATGGCCCCCCACGTTCCGTTCCACACGGCATCTTTCTCCCGGGCATCCTTTTGCACGACCCACCTCGCCGGTTATATATTTCCCGATCGCGCCCTCCTATTCCCACTCCAGATGCTAATCTCTTCGGCTTATCCATTCCTCTTCATCCGCTGGTGACGATTTGACATTGACAGGGAAACCAAGTGACGCCGCTAGTGATGAGTGTTGCGTGAATCGCACACCAGGGATTTGACTTGCTTCTTCTTTTCTTTTCTTCCACTAGGATTCGCTTCTTCCCGTGTGCGCGCACAATCGATTGCGTTACAACCTTATGTACTCCCTCGGTCTAGAATTACTTATTGATCTAGACGTATTTTTCAGTTCAAGAGGCACTCATTTCTATATATTTATGCGATAATTAATTTGTGACAGAGGAAATATTATATTACTTAGCTCGACATATATTCATTGCGGCCTTTGCGAGGCATACGGCAGGGTGTATTTCATTAGAATTTGTGCAGTGAGAGTGAAGTTTGTTTTGAACCCTGAGGTTGTACAGCGCGACGCAAACAAGCCTCAACTTCTAGATCCCTGAAGCTCATACCCTATACTCTTCGATCCCGGTCAATTGTTGCCCTGAATCCAGCCTATATATGTTTGGAAGGAAAATCCCGGCGGGGATCGCTCGTCTCCTCACTGACCGCATGGGCCTGCATGCTTATGTGGCAAGTACACCTCCTTCTTGCTCCTCTCTGAAATTTTCTCGAACACCTTCCATGCGTCCACTGTGGCACAAGACCGCGGTGGCACCGTAGCTTCCTGGGACGCCAAGCCGCTTGGAAGCAGTTGCGTGCGCGGCTGCAAGGACGGCGGCCGTCGCCCGCCACACTCATCAAGTCAGGCCGCTCCCAGTAGACAGACCGCAGACATCCGGGGCACGTCTTCCGTGTCCAGTCAGAAGCTCCGGCTCCCCATCCTCCGCCGCAGCGCACTGCTGGTCTACAACCTCGCCCGCGACGAGACTGCTCACCCTCGACGCCGTCAAGTCTATTCTCGCCGGAGGACTCGAGAGCTGCTCGGATGTCGGCTGCGTTCACGGCAGCACAACCTCGAGGCGAGCGGCGGCGCCGGCGAGTTCGACTCCGCCGCCACGGGTGCCATGAACATGGCGCGGCGTGGCGAGCAGGAGCAACAGATGGAGTTGGTTCTGTGGGGCGGCCGTTAAGGGTGCAGCAGCAGGGCGGCGCCACAGTTCATCTGACGCCCGTAGGCATCGACGATCTCCCCTCCCTGGACCCGTTAGCCGTCGTCGTCATGCCATTCATTCAGCAGGTCAAGCCCAGCGTCGGCAAGCAGCAAGACTAGCAGCAGTATTTGCTTGTGCAGCAGGGCAACAGCACATCGGGGCTGCGAGCTAGCGTTCGGTGCCGCGTGCTGTTGCGGTTGTATGATTCATACGTACATGGCGCGGGTGCGTAGTTCTCCCCGACACTCGTCTGTCATGCACCTGCAGGGACTGGTGGAGTGGTGGTACTACTGTTCGTCGTCGCTGTCTCTCGGCACCATCATGTTTGGCTTTCCTGCCGCCCTCCTCAAGTAAGACACACTAATAGATTAACACCTCATTTGAACCACTTGTGTTGGCCAAAGATCAATCGAGATGACAGAGGCATGATCGGTCAGCTTAATTGTCTTGGGGGTGTACTGTACTGGAAGAGGAGGCGTTGGCGGCCAACGGTGTCTACACGATTGTGCGACTCGGGGCATGAAGACACCCACAGACGTGTACAAGGAGACGCACTCCTGTCCAAAACCACAGTGCTGCTGCCGCTCATGGAGGACCTCCTCGCTGGGAGCGGTGCGTCCTGATGCACTTGGGCAAGCGGCGGCGACAGAGGATTAATCTGACAGATGGGCCGACGTAGTCAGTGAGAGTAGCGATTGATCCCGGCCAGGATGGTCTTTTTCCCAATGCGCCAAACAGATTCAGGGTCTGAATTAACCGGGATCGATGAGTACAGGGTATGGACTTCAGGGATTTAGACGTCGAGGTTTGTTTGCGTCGCGCTCTACAATCTCAGGGTTCAAAACAGACTTCACTAGTGCGGTGAACATATCAAGCCTAGGTATTTCACCTGATCAATACCCTCCTTGCTTTGCTTTTCTTTTAGGAAACAAACAAGGGTTGCATGCCCGCCACGCGTGTCATGCGCCATCACATATCGTTGTAGCTCGATAGTCGAACTATTTTTCTTGTCATGAACTGTGATGTGATAACATCGATTTCTACCACACATGACAAAAATTGTTATGAGATAATGGTGGATGATATGATTGGATCTATCTGAAGTCAACTGGTAATCTAAGTCGAAACAATAGGAACAAAAAAGCGACAAAATGAGGGTTGCAACTTAAGAAAATACAATGTCTCTGCAAACAAACAAAAAACATGTGCGCCTTGTAAACCCCGGCTTTCATGCATGTTTTTCTTAGGGGTAGTGAAGTTCATTGGACCAACCAAACATCAGCGACGTTGATCGTGTCATGAGCTCCCCTTGGTATGATTGGGAACAAGTCACTATGTCTCCTTTCCACCTTGCTCCAACTACCCGTACAAACTTGTATTGTTCGTTTCCTATGCGACGTCCAAACACCTTTATGATTTGTATCCCACGGCTTAGGCATTTCACGACATTAATCCCATTATCTTTTTGTCTAAACTCATGTTTTTTTGCAAATAACTCATGGTTAAAGCTTTATTAGTGCCAGATCAAAGTTTGACGCTCCGGCGCCCTTCGTCTAAAAGAAGAAGATACTTGTTAGGTCATATGAAACCAGAAAACATTCCTTAGGTCAAACAAATAAATAAATCACTGGGTTTGGTAAGACAAGTTTATGGTCCACTAAGCCTAGTTATAGTGGAAGTAACTTAGCTAGTAACATAGCGCACCCTTGGAAATTTTTGCTTATGTGTCATGTAGTTAATGAGAAGTGGTAACATAATATGTTACTATAACATAGCACTTTCCAAGACAAGATGAGTCTACAAGCTAATTAATGAAGTCCTCTATGACACTACTTTGCACTATAAAGGTAGTAATTTAGACTAGTGTCATATGCATTACACTAATATAAGTTACTCCCCACTATGACCAGCCTTAATGAAGGTGGTCCCATGCAAGATTGACCTTTATCAAATCAGAAAACATCAAAAGAGCGAGCGTCCCTGACCTCCAAAATTCCTGTTGTCTTCCCCCCTCCGGCCTTCCTCTCTCACGACCGTGCCAGCTCGCTCAGACCCCCTCAGTCAATCGGTGTAAACTATCTTGTTGTTGTTTGACAACGAACTTGATAAGGCTAGCTATTAGCTAATCCTGTTTCTTGAAGAGATGTTGGCCGTGTACCTCATAACATGGAATTTGTATTACGGTAACATGGATGTTCTGTGTTCAGTTATGATGTTACATGTAATTGTGTTGAACTATTTTACATTCATATCTAGTTGGAGAACTATTTGAGCTAAGGACATGATACGTGATTGTGCATTTCAAACTAGGATCCTGACATTAAGGACTAGCTGGTAAAAAACACCTTTTTTCTTATTTCAAGTCTTAGTACTAAACTTCTCTATTTGGTTAATATATATTTTTTGGCGATTTTCCAATAATTTATATACTAGTTCCAAAAATTTCAAATCTTCATGTCTGAATATTTCCAATGTTCATAATGTTTTATACTTTCTGTATTTCTTCGATTTGTCATTGGTCATTATTTATTGGTAATTTTTGAGTAGTTTGTCTTTCGCTTTTAAAATTTCCCAAAATTCATCGTTGTTTTGAACATTGCCTATCTTTCTGACATGTTATGCTCTTGAATTTCCTTATTTATTGTTGGCAATAATTCTAGGGGATTTCCCAATAGTTTGTATTCTAAATTCCAATTTCCCGAAAAAACAAGGTTTCAGTTTTACATTTTCGAACATTTCCATTTTCCTCCCATGTTATACCTTTTTCAGTTTGATGTTCATTTTCTTACCAAGCTCTACAGTCCATCAGACTTCCAATTCAGACTGGTGGATCGGACATGCGTGGTCCACTCGAACCCACAATGATGTACTCCCTCCATTTACTATTAGAAGATGTTCCAACTTTTATCTGGATCGGATGTATAATGACACGTTTTGGTGTGTTTACTCACTCATTTCAGTCCGCATGTGGTCCATATTGGAATATCTATAAAATGTCTTTCTGTTGGAAACAACATGATTTTCTGTTGTACTTGTATAAAAAAATTCCCCTGACTTGAGCGCAGAAAATACTAGAGTCAAAAAATTCTAAAACTTTCTGGAAACAAACATGACTTTCTGTTGTATTCGTATAAAAAACCGCCAAGGAAAAACTCCGTTGACTTCGGTGCAAAAAAATCAAGGACAAAAGGTTAACTTGCACTGTATCTAGTGTTGATTTTGCTAAAAGAAATTTACCCAGGATACCATGAAAGTCATTTCTTGGTGGAATTTTTTATACACTAATAGTCTAATACAACAGAAGGTTGTCTGTTTTCAAAGAAAATTCATAATTGTTGACCTCTTTTCTTTTTGGACTTCAATAAGTTCCGAACGTTCAGAATTTAAGCATGCTATAATCCGAACTCTTTTCATGGCAACTTTAGATAAGGCGATGTTGATAAACATGGCAATTTTCTGATAAAAAAATGAACTGGAACGAAGTTGCCATGTGTTAATTAATAACAAAAGGCAAAAGTCTAAAAAAAACCTTGATTTTGTTCTCCAAGTCTGAATCAAACCCTGAATTGAGAATCCTTGGAATTGTCACCTTGTCTTTGTTAATCCCGGTTTATCCCAGCCCATTAGTGCTAATAGATGGTTTGGGCGTCGGGATTGCTGGCGTGGCTGGGATTAGGGGTTAATTGGACGCCATGATGGACGGACTATGGGCCCTACTGTCCTCATAAACCCCACCACGAACCTGCTCCTTCCCCTGTTTCTCTCCCTGGACGTCACCCGTTCCTTCCCCAGCTTGCAGCGGCAATGGCGTACATGCATTGATTGATCACAGGGACGGCAAGACGATCACGGCGGCTGGAAAAATCTCTGGTAATCCCCTTCCATCTTCTATTCGTCTTCTCGTCCTTGTTTTTTTCACCAATGATTGTCTCTGGTTAGGGTTTGTAGGCGCAGAAAAATCTGGTTTTTAGGGCATTTACTTTGTGCAGAAACAATAGATTTTTCTTACATCTAGTTCGGAGTACTTGTATCACTCGTTGATTTTATCAAAAAATCTGTGGCAATGCAGGTTCCTCATGTCATCATGGATCCTTGCGACAAACTACATGTGCTGTTTCATTTTGGTGGCCAATTTGTTCGAATTGGGCCTACTTTAGACTATGTTGGTGGAGATGAAGCAAGTTCAGAGATTGAAAGGGATAGATTGTCTTTGCCAGAGATCAAAGGCTTTCTTGGTGATCACATACCAGTGAAAGAAAGCATGAAGATTCACTTCCTGATGCCTGGTAAAAAACTAGTGGATGGCCTATTATTTTTGTGTGATGATGCTGGTTGTTTGAAGATGTCTGAATATATAACTGATGAAGGAGTGGCTGAGGTCTATGTGGAGTATTTTGGGGAGCAAGATGATCAGAGTGCAAGTGACAGTGGTAGTGATTTTGAAAATGAGATGGACAATGATTTAGAAGGAGAGACTGATGTAGAACCAGATGCAGTCATAACTGCAGATGATGATGTGCAAATAATTAGTGTGGATCCATCATCATTGACCGCAATAGAAAATGTGCTCGAACCAAATGAGAGTGCTGTTATTACCCAGGTGATTAGCAGCCCTACAAATCACAATTTCTGTAGGAAACAGAGGACTGAAAGTTCACAAGTTCAGATATTGAGTTCCCAATTTCAGATACAAAGTTCTCAGGTTCAGATATATAGCTCTCAGGTCATTAATCCAGTAATAGATAGTGGTAATGCAGCAGCTCAACAAACACAAGAACATGACAATGATGACAATGGCTCTGCAGTTTCAGACAGTGAGGAGGATGATAGTGATTATGTGGCAGGAAGTGATGACAGTGGACTGGAAGAGGAATATGTGGAACTAAGGGAACAAGCAAAGGCTTTTAAGAAGAGAATTAGAGACTCAAAGAGATGGGCTCAGAGAAATCCATCTGGTGTTGTTCCAATAGATCTAGTGGCAAATGTGGAAGAAGTGGTAGGAGAAGACCACTTTGACTCAGATGATGAAGATTACTCATATGATGAGGAAAGTGATCATGAAGGAGAATTTGTTAGGAGGAAAACTAAGTTCCCTAGGTACAACCCTAAGGTAGATATTCCACTATTCTGCTTGGGAATGGTTTTCAGGAGCAAGGAACAGATGAGGAAGGCACTAATAAAATATGGACTTCTGACATTTAGAAGTATAAACTTCATGAAGTCAGAAGAAGGGAGGATCAGGGCTAAGTGTGGATGGCCTGGATGTCCGTGGACTATATATGGTGCTTATAGTAGCAGGTGTTCTAGATTTCAGGTGATCACATATGAAGATCAACATGAGTGTGCACCTAACAGAGACAATCACCTTGTCACAGCAAAAGTTATTGCTAGGAGATATGAGCACATCTTAAGAGCCAATCCGACATGGAAAATTGATAGCATTAAAGCCACGGTTCTGAAAGATTTCTTTGCGGATGTTTCAACATCAAAGTGCAAGGCTGCTAAGAAGATAGTGTCAGAGAAGCTACTTGCCGGACTGAAAGATGAGTACACCAAGGTGTTCGACTACCAGCTTGAACTACTTAGGAGCAATCCTGGGAGCACAATCCTTGTTGGCTTGAACCCTGAGTACATGGATCAAAATATTTTCCAAAGCTTCTATGTATGCTTCAATGCTATGAAAAAGGGTTTTAAAGCTTGCAGAAGAGTTATTGGGCTTGATGGCTGTTTTTTCAAAGGAGCATGTCAAGGTGAGCTTCTATGTGCTATTGGTAGAGATGCTAATAATCAAATGTATCCAGTAGCTTGGGCAGTAGTGGAGAAAGAAACTAGTGAATCTTGGGAGTGGTTTGTTGGCCTTTTGATAAAGGACTTGGATATTAATGATCAAGGTGAAGGATGGGTGTTCATATCAGATCAACAGAAGGTATGTTGTTCACATAGTTGTCCATATTGGCTTTTTGTTAATTATTTACTTGTTAGTGATATCCTATTAATTACTAGTTTGTTTAGGTTCATGCTATGTTGGTTAGGTTCACTCGTCTTGTCGAAGCATGACGTACTCACTTTTATGGTAGGTTGCTTAGGTTCACTCTCCTTGATGAAGCGTGACCTGCTCACTTTTATGATAGGTTGCTTAGGTTCACTCGCCTTGTAGAAGCGTGACCGACTCACTTTTATGCTAGGTACACTTTTTTAGGCTAGGTTAATTTGTCCCATCTACATTTGTCCTATGTACCTATTGTAATATATTTTTTGCAACTTCAATGTAGGGCCTTATCAATGCAATGCAAAACTACGTACCAAAGGCACAACATAGAATGTGTGCTAGACACATCTATGCTAACTGGAAAAAAAAGTTTAGAGAGCATGCTCTGCAAAAGAAATTTTGGGCAATTGCCAAGGCTGCAAATAGAGAAGATTTCATGTATAGGAAGGCCAAGTTAGCTCAAGATACACCTGAAGGTGCAAGGGACATAATGAGGACAGAGCCTAAGCATTGGGCAAGAGCATTTTTTCCTGTTGGGTCCCTTTGTGACTCAGTTGATAACAATCTATGTGAGTCCTTTAACAATGCTATAGTTGAGGCCAGATTCTATCCTATCATCTCTATGCTAGAGAAGATTAGACACAAGATGACACTTAGAGTCCAAGAAAATAGGAGCAAAAGTGAAAAGTGGACATCTAGTGATATATGCCCAAACATTTTCAAGAAGCTTAAGGTGGCCATCAAAATGACTCAGTTCTGTGATGTGCTCTGGAATGGCAAGGAAGGGTTTGAGGTGAAACATGTCAGTGGCAGAGGAAGGAGCTATACAGTGAACTTGGACAAATGGACTTGCTCTTGTGGTTACTTTCAGCTAGCAGGGATGCCTTGTTGCCATGCCATCAGTGCCATATACAAGAGTGGAAGAAACATAGCTGACTTCATTCACAAATGCTATTCAGTTGAGCAATTTAAGAAGATATATGAGCACTGCTTGGAGCCAGTAGAAGGACAAGAGAGATGGCCTATCTCTGACAAACCTAGACCACAAGCACCTGGGTATGTGAGTATGCCAGGTAGGCCTAGGAATAATGACAGGAAGAGGGAAGAGGGAGAAGCACCAAAAGGAAAGAAAATGTCAAAGCATGGCACTAAAATTACTTGCAGCATGTGTGGCCACAAGGGGCACAACAAGACAGGTTGCCACAAGAATCCTGAAAAGGGGAAGAAGAAGAATGCCTTCCTGAAGAAAACAAGCAGGAAAATGAAGTCATCTGAGGTAAATACAAGTTCACTCTTTTGTTTCAAATAGTTTTGCTTTTTCTTAATCACTTGTGCATTCACATGCTTATGTACTCTCATATTTTTTTAACAGCAAGCAAACACTGATGCTCAAATCAGATCAAGCCAGCAAGCTAAAAGGATAGGAGAAGTTCAAGCACAAGCAGGATCAAATGGTGGGAAGAGGAAGGCTACCAAAAAACAGAATGTGCAATCCAAGAAAAAAATCAAAGATGTGATATGATGGAGTAGTGATTTTCTGTTAGCATATTACTGAATTGCTATGTCCTTTTGTTCCTTATGTCACTCTGGTCATATAGTACCTATTGTGTGATGAACTTATGCAAAAATACGGAACTAAACTGCTGTACTAGTGATTTTCTCACTCTGGACTAGTGATTTTACTAGATATGTCACTCTGGTTATGTCCTTTTGCTGGTTATGTCACTCTGTTAGCATATTAATAAATTACTTGTTATTTTGGTTTACTCAAACTGTGTTTGTGTAAGCTGAAATGTCATATATGTTGTTGAGAACATGTGATATGTTCTCACAAATTTACCTACTGTTTATGTGATATGTTACCAGAAATTTAGCACATAGTAGCACTTCCTGTTGTTTTCTCAAGTTGCAGTCTAACAAAATGAACCATCAATTACCACATAAATAGCAGCATGGAATATCATTACATCATCCAACCATTACATCATTCAGCCATTACAAGATTTTGGCATTACATTTTTCTTCTAGCTATTAATGCAGTACAAATCCTGTAAATACACCTGCCAATAACATTTTTGGTTCAATCTCTGCATTCTTCTCCAGAACTTGTTGACTCAGTGCATCCTCTGTTCCAATTCTTTGGCCCTGTTCCAATCATGGTTGCCAGTCATCACCACCTGCAGCTTCAAACCTCCTGATTGCAGCCCTGAGATCGAGCAGTAGTTCTGCAAGGATTGGGGAGCAGGGATCACTATGCCACTGAAAAAATCCACAGCCAGCCTCTGATTCAAGTGTTCATACCATAAGAAATGGAAAGAAGGACGAGGAAGAATTGGTAGAGAAGATTGGGAGCTCACAATTTCATGGACGCAGCACTAGTATCTTCCAGGGAGGAGACTTCTTGCACGGGCGACCTTGATGGAGCCCTACGCCCGCGACCTCCGCCTGATTACGACGCGCGGGAGGAGGAAGACATCGCCGATTGCAGCCGCCACCGTTGCCGTTGCCGTCGTTGCCGCCGCCGCCGCCGTCGCCGCCGCCCGCCTACTGACGGACCCTAATTTGGTTCCCCTGCTGAAGCTCTGTTTTTGCCCGTCAATAAAAAGCTCTGTTCTTTCCCCGCCGCTGCATCTTATGTGAGTACCCAAAGAGGCCCGCAGTCAGTTCATCGTCGCGTCCAGTTAACCCTAATCCTAGCCACGTCAGCAATCCCAACGCCCAAACCAGCTATTAGCACTAATGGGCTGGGATTAACCGGGATTAACAAACACAGGGTGATGATTTCAGGGATTCTCAGTTCAAGGTTTGATTCAGACTTGAAGAACAAAATCAAGGTTTTTTTTAGACTTTTGCCATAACAAAAGTTGCCACCTCGCAGCAACTAAAGTTGCCTTTAGAAAACGTTAGGGATGACATGCTTAAATTCCGAACGTTCGGGATTTATCTATTTCAAAATTTTTTTTGCAAGCACTAAATTTTGTACTGGGAAACCACGGCAAATCAGCCAGATGTAGTTGACCGACGAAACCACGGCAATTTGGCGGTGCGACGCCATGGTGTGCACTGTTGGTACACTTGGGGTAACTTTTGCTTGAGAGCGACCTCCCTCCAACACCTCGCGACAAAGGAACGACATGGCCCTGTCCTGATCCCCATGCGGGACGCGGGGATGGATTGTGGTCGTGCACGCGTCAGGCGCGGACGTCCACAGTTGGCCGGAAGGAAGGAAGGAAGGAGTGTCGATCTGACCTAGGTCGGTCTAGGTCACGTCATGAAATCAACCCGGAATGGGAGTCCACAGATTTCGGCCTCGTTGCCGAAAGAGTAAATCTCGTTCGTTCGTCTGTTGCATGATGATGGCCGCTAACGAGAGCATCTCCAACAGACGCCCAACACGGCGCGCGCAAAAAACAACTTTAGCGCATGTTCATCGTCTGGTTTGGCGCGGCGCGCTGCACCCGCTCCAGCAGCCGCGCTAAAATGCAGCGCGCGCTGCTTCAGCAGCGCGCATCCAACATTTTTTTTAATTTTTAAATGCATAGATAAAATAAAAACTAGATAGATTGTATAAATAAAAAACGATACAAAGGTATTTTACATCGGTGCAACTAGATAGATAGTTCGAAAGCATAGATAAACTACGACGCAACTAGATAGAAACTACTCTAAGTCTCTATCATCATCACCATTATCATCATCGGCGGTGTCGTCCGAGGTGTCTAGCCAGATGTCCAGCCACCGATCATCGTTTGGCGCAAAGAACGACTGCCCACCTGCTGCAACGATGTCGGACTGCGCATTCGCCAACGTCTTCCGCTGACGCCTTTCCAACCGCGTCTCGCGGCGCCTTCGCGTGTCCTCCTCGCGGCGCCTTGCCCAGTAGGCCTGCTCGTAGGCGACGTCCTCCAGGTGGCGCTAGCGCCACTCCGCCATGACCCGCTCGTCCTCATGGGCGACGAGGAGGCGGCGTTGCCGCTCGGCGTGCTCCGCACGGTCTTCCGCCGTGTTCACACGAGGCAGAGGGGCGAGATTGAGCGCTTGCTGGAGCGTGTACACATCTTGAAAGTTCATCTGACCGCGCGGCCGACCTAGGCGCCACGCCGCCGCGTCGTACGCGCCGAGGCCGAGCCGGAGTTTGCCGGAGCGTATCTCCGCGGTGTAGCAGCCGTTGGGGCGCAGGTGAACGCCGCGGTAGCCGGATGCTCCTCGGCGGCGCGGCGGCATGGCGGCGCGGCGGTGGCGGGGCGCTGGAGCGGCGCGTGGCAGAGAGGGAGATGAAGAGGGGAAGAGGAAGTGTGGAGAAGCGCGTGGCGAAGCAGCGCGCCAAATCTTGCACGCGAGCTGGCGCCTTTTCGCGCGCGCGCAAACGGTTCCGGCGCGCGCTTGTTTCCCGCGGCCGCTGGAGCGCGGCAAACCGCCCCGCACGCGCTAAAAGCTGGATTTACCGCGCGCGCGTCGTTTGGGGCGTCTGTTGGAGATGCTCTGAGTTGCTGCTCTCGCTCCGGCGGGGTCTGTCCGTGGACGTTGTAGGCGTCCGGGGTCTAGAAGCAGCGAGAATGTGGCGGTCAGGCGGTGCCGAGGTAGTATGAGCAACTTTCTCCGGGGTTGTACGACGATCCAAATATCCAATGGCTGGCTACGCCAAGCCTTGCACGGCAACCACCACCTTCCATCCCGGGCAAGACTTGGAGCCGACTCCAATCATCATCACCCAGCCTGTCTTTCCCTTGGGCCTTACGGGTCGGAGTAGCGCGACCGCGTCCAGGTCCAGCCGGCCGTCCACCTCCACCTCCACCAGGAGCGGGCAGCCGCGCGGACCCGATCGCCGCAAAGGCCCAGCGCGGGGCTCGGGGCGGAATAATCCGGCGGATTCCCGGGATAATTCCCTTCCACGGGGACCCGACCGCGGAGTAACCATCCAGCGCAGCGCAGCCTTCCGTGGCAGTGGCATGGCCCACCACGTTCCACCATCAGCATCTTTCTCCCGGGGCATCCGCATCCGGGATCCGGCAGCCTGCCACTACGTTTTTGCACGACCCACCTCGCCGATGTCTCTATTTCTCATCACGCCTCGCTTGTTTCTTTCTCTCTATAATCCAGACGCTAATCCCCTCGGCTTATCCATGTGTTTCTTGACGACACTTGACAGGGAAATCAAGCGACGTCGCACGCGGTCCGGAGCGTGTTGCGTGAAACGCACACATAATATTTGCCTCTTTTAGAGCAGGCTTTTGCTTTACTATCTTCATCCCGTGCGTGCGTGTGTGCGTGCGTGCGCACAATCGATTACATTAGCTACATAATAATTCGCAAAAAGGAAAAGAGATAACACGGTAGCTTCCCCGCATTAGCTTGACATTATATGCTCAATTTCAGGCTATATCCATCGTTGCCTTGCAGGGCACCCCGTTGCCTGCGCCGTGGGGGGTAATTGGAATTTTGGCAGCGAATATAGCGAGCCCGGCCATTTCACCTAATATCCTAACTTTTTCTTTCATATAAATGGTAAGTGCCGAACGCCAGTTTCTTTTATGTTTGGCCTGAACGTACCAGCGGTCGTTGGATGATGAGCACAAATCTCGACACACCCGTCAGCAGACACGTTAGTCGCAGAAATCATTCACTCGATCTCACCCCTCGCTCGAACGAAAAAAAGAAGCACCCCTCTCCTGCGCGGTCGCCCTCTCTCCTCGATCCTATCCATTTCCTCTCATCCTTTCTTCTCTATCCCATTCCACGTCACGGCGGTCAAGTCCTGGTGAGCTGCACCAGCGGATCCCAAGTAGAGTCATGCGACCTCCTAGCCGGATAATTCCCTCCCCTCGCCCGGGGATCCAACCGCTAAGCAAATAGCCCAGCCTTCCATGTCATACTCTGCCCTCGCCCCCCCCCCCCCCCCCCCCCCCCACACCCGTTCCACCCGACAATGCTTTTTGCACGACCCACCTCGAGATGTCTATATTTCACATCACGCCCCCTGATTGTGCGCACGTAGTCCGGAGTGTTGCGTGAAATGCACACATAATATTCGCTTTTTTTAGAGTAGGGTTTGATTTTATTGTCTTCTTCTCGTGTGTGCGCACAATCGGTTACATTAGCTATTCCCCCTCCCCCCAAAAAAAAGAAATTAAATTAGTTTCCGCGTATTAGCTCAACATCGTTGCCTTGACGGGCACACCGTAGGGGTATTTTGGATTTTGGCAGTGGGTAGATCGAGCCTAAGGTATTTCATCGGATATCCTAGCTCTTCGTTTTGCTTTTAGGAGACATGGGTTTCTCATCACGTATGCCATGTGGTATCGAATATTGTTGTAGCTCGATAGTCAGACTATTGTCTTTGTCATGAACCGTGATGTGATAACGGCCATTCTATCCATGCGTGGAAAACTACTCTTCGAAGACAAAACCTACAAAAATGATTGTAGGAAGAGGAACAAAGAAAAATGGCACAATAAGGGTTGCGAATTAAGGAAATATAATGCCCCCGGTAAAAAAAACATGCGCACCATGTAAACCCTGATTTTGTTGCTTCTTTTTCTTAGGGCAAGCGAAGATTATCCTACTAAACATCGGCATTGTTGATCGTGCCATGAGTTTCGACCTAGGACACACCTTCTTTTGTGCGATCAAAAAACATGAGCACCGAATTACTCTCGTAAGATAAGGAACAAGAGGCTCAACCATCATATCCAACACAAAGCCCTCAAGATACTTAGAGCCTTTGACTACTCTCTCTAGTAAACCAAAGGAAGCACAATGGGTGCTGCTCTATTTCTTATCAGTGAGGTATTCTTCTTCGTTTTTAGTACTATTGGCATTCTTTCATTCCATTCTAGTCAGGCACCGGACAGTCAAACTAGGAGCTCAACGACCACCAGTTACTACGACCTTGCTTTCATTCGACAGATAAGCTTTTGAGAAGAGACCACCTCGAAACCATGTCTGCTCATCACCTTGCTCTGACTATCCAGACAAATTTGTCATTTTACCGACGCCATGTCCAAACACCTTTCTGTTTTTGTTTCGTTTCCCGTAGCATTCGGTGTCCCGCGACATCAATCGTTTCCTCTTTTCATCTGAATCCCGTGTTTTGAGCATTATTAGCATCATAGTCCAATACTCGGTGCCTTTTTTGTCTAAAAGAATAAGGCACTTGTTAGGGCAACTAAATTAAGCAGTTTTGCTAAATTAAGAAGACATTCGTCAGGTAAGCAAATCACCAGGTCTAGTAAGGCAAGTTTACGATCCACTGACTCTTTCCCACATGATGGAGTAACGAGGGTAGTCTCGTGCAAGATTAACCTTAACCAATCATAACCCCTCTCTCTCTCTCACACACACACACGCATGCACACGATCGCTTGAAATAAGCGGGTAGCTATCTGAAAAAAATAATAATCAACTCTCACATAGACACACTTTTTTCGCCCAAAACCCCTCGGACTCTTCCAACCGTCACAACAACTCGGTCTCCCAATTCCCAAATTCCCAAATCAGAAGGCACCAAAAGAGCGAGAGCGAGCACACGCACAAAACACGCGACAACCACCACCACCACCGCCGTCCCGTCCCGTCCCCAACCCCAAAAATTCCAGTTGCACGTCCGCCCTCCCTCCCTCCCTCCCTCGCCAGCTCGCCAGGACCCCGCCCCTCCGCCCCGCCCCGCCCCTCCGCCATTCCCTCCTGCCCGCTCGCCAATTTTAAACGCTTTCCCCAGCCGCCAGCCGCTCGCTCGCCCGGCGGCGATCCGGGGCGGGGCGCGATGGAGGCGCCGACGGCAGCGCCGCGGGTGCGGTCGATCCGGGAGACGGTGCTGGAGAGCGTGGCGGCGTACCACCAGCAGCAGCGGATGCGCCGCAGGTTCCGCAAGAGCCTCTCCTACGCCGGGGAGCTCTCCTCCGCGGGCGCCTCCACCTCCGCCTCCCTCGCCTCGCTCGCCGGGCCCGAGGACGACGACGAGCCCTTCTGGGAGGAGGAGGAGGGCACCGTGGAGCTCGTCCAGCTCGGCGCCAACCGCGCCAAGAACGTCCTCGTCCTCATGAGCGACACCGGCGGCGGCCACCGCGCCTCCGCCGAGGCCATCAAGGACGCCTTCCGCATCGAATTCGGCGACGACTACCGGGTAATTCGTTCCCCTCCGCCGCGAATCATTCCCCTCCCCCTCTGTCCGTCCGTGAATAGATAAACAAATTCTTGGAATCTCCCCCAATCTGCCTGTCAATCCAAGTGGCCGCGCCCGCACTGATGGATTTCGATTTCGATTTCGATTTGGGCATTCGTGGCAGGTGTTCGTCAAGGACCTGTGCAAGGACCACGCCGGCTGGCCGCTCAACAACATGGAGAGCTCCTACAAGTTCATGGTGAAGCACGTGCAGCTCTGGAAGGTGGCCTTCCACGGCACATCGCCCCGATGGGTCCACAACTTCTACCTCGCCGCCCTCGCCTCCTTCTACGCCAAGTACGTCCTAGTACGGATCGCTCCTCTTCTCTCCCACTCCCACCCGCGGATCCTCCTGCAATTTGATTTTACGGTTCCTGCAACGTTTTTCTTGCTTGACTTCCTCACACACATCGTCGAGATCATTAAACAAACAAACAAACAAATAAATAATTCGATGTCATTTGTGGCTTCACATTCACGCCAGACTGTTTTTCCCGTCATTGGTTGATGCGTTGCATAGCAAATTGCTGACCTAATCGCAGATTTTTATAGTGGAATCGGCACTTTTGTCAGCATTTTGATCGCACTAATATATTGTAATCCCAGATCTCACCCGACGATATGGCGCCCATGATTTTATATAAGGACCACTGCTGTCTTGACTGGAGACGCTAAAATATCTGTGCTGGATTCCTTGTCATGTAATGCATGTAAATTTGCTGTTGAACTTGTTAAGTTTCCTGAATAAAATTGTGCCATGGTCGGATATCCAGCCATGTGGACTGGTTCAGGCTGCGCGTATGGGTTTGCCAGGCTGCAGAACAGTGACCCATCAAAACGCCCACTCTGTGCTGGTGTCACCCTGTAGTTGTGGTATCCTGGGAGGCCACAAAAACTGATTGCGTTGCATTGCTGCCATCCCTTGACCGCCATTTAATAAGTGAATTAAAATCAGCATATGTGCTTTCACAGTTACCAGTATGTCCTTGTGTAACATTGCTCCCAGACCATGACCCACATATTATAAACCACATTGTTATTTGTTAGTGTGCATATGCAAGCTTTTATTTCTTGGGTTTCTATTTTTTCATACTCCAAACCTCTTAATGTTGCCTACCCATTTGCAGTTTAAAGTCAATTAACTGGTACTCCTATTTTTCTGCTCTATTTTGATGCCATCATTGCTAACAGTCGTAAAATACAGCGCTGCTATACACACGACGACGTGTGGACGACTTGTGCACGACAGCACATGTCAAGCCGTCCATGCATACTATCCAGCGCATATCAGCGGCTGGGTTACCCATCGTCCCACTGTCGTGCACACATCCATCATCTATACAGCAGTTTCGCGTAAAATATTGCTAAATGGTTACCCGTAATGCTTGTGTCATTTGGACTTAACATAAAATCTAAGTTTGATGATCCACACGGTAGACTTTGTCTCTACATCAAGTCTACACGGTAGACTGTATTTCCTGTTATTGGTTGCTGCCTTGGATTGCAAATTGCTCACCTAATCGGAGATTATCTAGTGAGTCAGCAGTTTTGTTGTCAGCATCATTCACACTAATATTTTATAAGGCCCACAGGTGTCTTGACTAGAGATGCTAAAATATCTTTGCTGGATTTGTTGGCATGTAATGCATGTAATTTGCTGTTGGAACGAATTTTTCTGAATAAATTTGCACCGAGGGCAGATATCCTGCCATGTGGACTGGTTCAGGCTGCGCATATGGGTTTGTCAGGGCACTGGAAATGATCGCATCCTAATAAATTCAGTTTGTACCATGCGCATCAACCCATCAAAAAGCCCACTATGTGCCGGTGTCACCCTGTAGCTGTGGTATTCTAGGAGGTCATTAAAATTGATGGCATTGCATTGCTGCCATCCCTTGAGCATCATTTGAGTTCAGATCAGCATATGTGCTACTGCTTTCACAGTTACCAGTCTGTCCTTGTGTAACATTGCTCCCAAACCATGACCTACATTTTATAAGCCGCAATGGTAGTGTGGCACATGCAAACTTTCATTTTGCTGTTTACTGTTTCCATACTTCAAAGTTCAAAGAAATCACTAACTTTACATACTGGCTAAAATAGCCCTTGCCTACTGATTTGCAGTTTAAAGTCAGTTAACTTGTACTCTAGGTTTTCCCCCCTCTATTTCAACTCCGTAATTGCTAATATGTGCTGACAATGTTTTATGACGTGAATACACCAAAAATACATCAAGCTATGCAGAACAGTTACTAATAATGCTTGTGTCACTTAGATGTTAACCTATGATCTAAGCCCATTGATCCACATGTTAGATTTTGTCTCTACATCAAGAGTTTACATGTAGTGTTTCTTTGTGAATAATTTCTTTTTTATGGTTGTAGGAAGGTTGAGGCTGGATTGAAGAAGTACAAGCCAGACATAATAATTAGTGTTCACCCCCTCATGCAACACATTCCTCTATGGGTACTCAAATGGCAAGGTCTGCAGAACAGAGTAGTCTTCGCCACTGTCATCACTGATCTTAACACTTGCCACCCTACATGGTATGTTCAGCTATAAATAAGGGGGGAACCTGGAAACTGTTTTTTCTTTCATGAAAATTAACTGCTTTCGACACACTTCAATCATAGACTTAAAATCTGGCAATGCAAAATATACAGGTTCCATGCTGATGTGAATAGGTGTTACTGCCCATCGGAGGAAGTAGCCAAGAGGGCAGAACTGGATGACCTAAAAAGTTCTCAGATCCGTGTGTTCGGTCTTCCCATTCGACCATCATTCTGCCGTGCTGTCCTTGTCAAGGTATTAACCTTAGGGCCGTTGTTACTTATTTATTGCCCAACTGGTTTCAGATTTTGTATCTGTTTTTCCAAAACATGTAGTAGTTAACTCGTAGTATTTTTCTTTGTCTTTTGTCTATTCATTAACTACCTAGCATTGTGTATAATTACTCTACAGAATTTTAAGCATTCTGGGCCGTCGCCCTATGATTCTACTATGTTTTCCAGAAACAAACAAATGTACAGCTGTACAGTGATGTGTCTTCATGCAAATGCTTGCCTTTGAACTAAAGCATGTTTTAAACCAATTATTCACCAGGATGATTTGCGGAAGGAACTTGAATTGGATCCTGACCTACCGGCAGTGTTGCTGATGGGAGGTGGAGAGGGCATGGGTCCTGTAAAGAAGACCGCGAAAGCCCTTGGAGATGCATTGTTTGACAAAGAGCTCGGAAAACCAATCGGGCAGCTTGTTGTCATTTGTGGTCGGAACAAAACACTGAGCTCCTCATTGCAGGCTCTTGAATGGAAAATGCCAATAAAGGTATAAACAAAATGTTACACTTTTCAGTTCTTTAAGACTTCAACTTGTTTCTTATGTAGCCCACATGAAGAGAATATGTTGTTAACTGCTTTTGTTTTGTTTAACAAAAGATTAGGGGATTCGAGACCCAAATGGAGAAATGGATGGGGGCTTGTGATTGCATTATAACAAAGGTTTATATATTACTGACCCTTCTCTATTGTTAGCGTGCTGGTTCCTTTGAAGGTCGTGTGGTACTCATAATTTTATTTTCCTGTTATTTTGGTTCAATAGGCTGGACCAGGCACCATTGCTGAAGCCTTGATTAGGGGTCTTCCTATCATCCTTAATGACTTCATACCTGGACAGGTTTGTGTCCACTCACTTTCCACCTTATAAATGTTGATTTAAGCATTCAAAGTGTATGTATTTGCAACGGTGCAGTGAACCGAAATACCTGACAGCTACTGCTCCAAACAATCTTCTGATATGTAGTCCTTGAACCTTAACAAAATACATTTGTTTGGGTCAATATTTAGTATAAGTTGGCCATTGATGCAGTGCCATGCTTGTTTACGGTTATTGTCTTGCGAACTTCTTCCCAAGAATCAATCCTCATGAACTTCATTCTGATGAATAGATACTGGTTTTGTGCAGTAATAACTATGCATGTTTATGGTTATTCTTTTTCTTTTTGACTGGTTGAGGCTAGTACAGTATAATAAACAAAGTGGTCAGTTTGTTTATCTTTACGTGCAACTTACATCTTGCAAGAGTTGCGCCTCTCTTTGCTTAGCAGGCAGTCTACATCAAACAATACCATCTTAACAAAGTATTGTTTTCTTGCATCCCAGGAAGTTGGCAACGTCCCTTATGTCGTGGACAACGGCGCGGGCGTGTTCTCCAAGAGCCCTAAGGAAACGGCCGAACTTGTCGCCCGCTGGTTCGGTCCAGGCGCGGAGGAACGCAAGAGGATGTCGGAGAACGCGTTGAAATTGGCCCAGCCGGAAGCTGTGTTCGACATTGTCAGAGACATCCACGAGCTGTCCCAGGAGCAAGGGGTGAAGGCGCAGATCTCCAGCTCCCTGACGTCGTCCTTCTTCATACCATCTCCTGAAGCCAGCCATTGCCCCAGCCCCATCCCGCTCGTGTGAAGACCTTGGAAGATGTGTACATAGCTAGAGCACCGCAACACCTCTCTGCGCCTTTCATATACTTGAAAAGAAAAGAAAAGGAAAGGAATGGAAAGGAAAAGGAAAACGTGGCACGCGATTTGGCCTGGCTTGTTTCATCTGTTGTCGTGGCCGGGGGATCTCGATGTTTTTCTGTTCATGGCCTCCCGCCGCAGTTCTTACGGGCTCGTTTGACCGACAGGTGCTCTTGTGTTGTGCGATATCGTGTTGGTGTAAAGTTTGTGAAAAATCATTGGTTGAACATCATTCTTTTGCCGTCCCCTCTTTTACATGCAGAAGGGGGGATCACTGGTTGGCTTGTTAGCTGCAGTCATTTTTGTGGATTGGAATTTTTTGTTTTGTTCATGTAAATTACGCTAGTTGCCACTGGGCCACTGTAAGAAGTGTACATTATGACAAAAGCGTGAGTGGAAGTGTTGATTGGGCTTGTTGAAGATAATGGGTTCGTGATGGTGTACATACATGTTCCGTTGATTGGAAGTTGTCAGTCCACTGAACCAGCTGTTGTATGAGAAGTGTACTTTGCTGTCCTACCAGTCAGAATTCTTGGACTGGTTGGCATGCTTAGGAGGACTCATGTTGGATCTTGTTTATGGTAAAAGGTTTGAAAAACTATGTAGGAGTAGAAATAGTGCTGAAAAGGCTGCATCAGCTTTCCGTGATCTTGTTTATTATGGTAAAAGTGGTGCTTAAAAATACTAATGTAGGAGTAGTTAGCAGAAGTAGTGCTTACTGTTAATGTTCAGTGGATCATGATCTGTGTTCGTTTTTTTTTTTTTTTTTTACAATCAGTGGATCCTGATGTTGGTGCTGCTTCCGCCTTTTGGCATCGTTCGCAGGTGTGGAACGGAAGTGCGACGAGGGCCCGAGCCTTTGCCCCAAGCAGAATGATGGAAAAGGGTCTCCAGCACTCGACAACTCGGGTCATCACAAGACAAAAGGCGATCGTCGTCGATGCATGATGCATCACGACGGAGGAAAAGAAACCATCGACAACTCGGGTCATCACAAGACAAAAGGCGAAAGAAACCAAGGAATTGGGCCTTTTCCCGCAGGTATCTGCCGCCGCTGCTGCACTGCTACCAACCAGCCGAGCACTGGAGCTTCAGATGTCTTTCCCTTTCACCCAGCGCACCTGTGGCGCGGAGGGACTCAGCTTGAGCTGCATCCCCAGCTCTTCTTGTGCAGACGACGCCGAGGAAGGCCGCTGGCCGCAGAGCACGCTCTGGAGACCGCCAGATCGGCCTCGCCACATGGTGGTAGCCAATACGTACCGTATTTTTTATATTCAAGAAAATATGTAATTAATCGCACGTCGTGCTCGCAGGCTCCAGCGGCCGACCGCTCTCGCCTGGAGGCGCCAATCACATGCCCACATGATCGCTCTATCTCTCGCTGTCACCGCCTCCACGTTTCTCATCTGAGTGCTGCTCTTTTCAATTCCTGCACATCTTTTTTACACGCTACCGCTACAAATAATAAGGTTGCAATCTTGGACTCTTTGTACATCATCCGTTGGATTGGTTTGGATTGGATTGGATTGGAGTCTTCTACTCTCAGCTCCTACCTATCTACTGGTCTTTTCTCAACAACAAAAAAAACCCTATCTACTGGTCTACTGCACAACTGGAGTTCGTTCTAGTAGTTGTTGCTATGCTATTCACAGAAAGAAAGACTGATGAAAAGTGACGAAAGGAGAAGCGAAGAGGGCCACACCAACCAACCGGTCAACCGGCTTACGTGCGCGACTGGCGGGTGGGCCCCGGGTGTCAGACGCTTGCGCGCGCGTCGTGTGAGCGTGAGCTGGGGGCTACGGCGTGCCGCCCCAGAGCACCGAGGTGAGCACGCCGGCCTCCTCGGCGGGCGACACGGCCGCCTCCCGCACCCGCCGGAGGATCTCCAGCTTCGCCGCGCGCTTCTCCCGCGGCCGCAGCCCCTGCCCCGCCTCCACCTGCACCGCAAACCGCGCCACCGCGCTCGCCACCATCGTCTTCTCTTCCTCCTCATCCGCTGTGTCCGTTGTGTCGGCGTCCGCGGCGGTGCGCTGGAGGCAGAGGAGGCGCTTGACGAGGCCCTCGGCGAGGAGCGCGTCCAGCACCTCGCGCCGGCCGTAGTAGGCCACGCGGAGGCAGAGCTCCAGCGCGGGCGCGCGCAGAGCTCCGGCGGGGGCGCAGAGCAGGGCCACCAGCCGCGGGAGCTCCCCGCGCGCGTGCAGCTCGTCCACCAGCGGCGTCCGGACCGCCGCCACCAGCCCGTTGAGCGCGCGCAGGGCCGCCGGCGAGGAGTGGGACGCCGCGGCGGCCACCAGCGCGCCCACGGCCGGGCCCATCAGCACCGGCCCCACGAACACGTCCCGGTTGAACCGCACCAGCGCCAGCGCCGCCGCTGCGCACCCGTCGCCCACCTCGCCGGGGTCCCCGAGCCGGGCCTCCACCGCGCGGAACACGCCGTGCCGCAGCACCGCGTCCTGCAGCCGCGCGTCGAACCGCCCCGCTGACCCCGCCCCCAGCAGCCGCGCCTCCAGCTCCGCCAGCAGCGCGCGCGCCCGGGCGTCGTCCTGCTCCCTCAGCGCGGCCACGAGGCGCGCGGCCAGCTCGCGGTCCGCCCACGCCTGGATCTCCGCCGCGACGCCCCCGGCCGCGCGCGCGATCCCCCGCCTCGCCTTGCACCGCCGGCACCGGGCCCGCAGTCCCCCGACCACCCCGCATCCGGCCGCCTCCTCGGAAGCGCGCCAGGAGAGGGCCCTGATGGTGGCGAGCAGGCGGCAGAGCGGGTGCAGCTCGGGGTCACCGGCGAGCAGGTCGTGGGCGGCGGCCTGGAGCGCGAGCAGCGCCCGCAGCGCCGGGCCGTCGCCCTCGCCGGCCTCGACGGTCCTTGCGGCGTCGCGCAGCGCCCGCAGCACGTCGAGGAAGCCGTCGTCCCGCTCCCCCTCCTCCATCGGGGAGGAGTGGAGGAGAGGCGCGCAGCGGGCGGCCGAGCCTTCGTTTTATCCCGCCCTCCTACCCGCCCGGTAAAATCCCGAGAGCACACGGCGGCAGTCGTCGACTGACCGGTAGATAGATGGATGGATAGATGAGATGATGGTGTTTTTACTTTTCTCCGGGGGAGGCGGGGCCGATCCAACCGCTCGTCCGGCCCGGTCGCCGGTGGCCGTGGCGCGCGTGATGCGTACGTACGTACGTGCTGCGTAGGAGCGGCTCGGAAGCTCGGAATCTTGTTGGCTTGAGTGGAGAAGACGACGAGGGGCATGCGGATCCGTCCGGCCCGGCCCGTGCAAGAATCCACGCCACGGCGATCAAACCAGATGAGATGCCCTAGTTACTTACCAGTGCTGCATCTGAATCGATTCTCAAGTGCTGTCGAATCGGACCGCAATGCGTGATACCAGATGATGAGGCCGTGTGGGACTCCACGCCGCATCAAGCCGTCAACCACTAGAACGATTGAACGAACGATCTAGCCGTGCGTGGCTGGGCTCTGGCTGAGGGCGAGGTATATCCGGATCCTCGGCCGGGTTTGTTCGGTTTTTGACGTTGTCGCGGCAACTGCTGCTGGAGAGGGACTTCTTGGCCACGATTTTTAATTACTACTTTTCTTCTCTCTTCTCGCTAACGAACAGCATGGGAGCTTGTTTAGTCCACGAGTCCGGTCCTGTGATCTGGTCTCGTGCGTCTTGTGCTCGTATACGTGTCGGTGTCGCTGTCAAGGGTACGTTGGCGCCATACATCGTGAGAACTGTATATACTCCTTTTAATCGGATTCTCGCCACGAGTATGAACGATGTGATGCCGCGCTGCCTGCCTTGCATGATCTTCAACCGCCGACAGTGCGCACAAAACACACATCGGCATGGCTGACTTACCCTTTCATTTTCCTTTTAAAAACGCCATCTTCATATACACCTAATTAAATTAAAATGTTGGACCCCAATAACGCCCGAACGTTGAATCTCGAGCATCATCGGCCTGAACGTACCGTTCGTCAGGCGACGGGGGGCCAATGGAAGGAAAACGTCCCGGCACGAACGATACGTTAGCTTTTTCTTTTTTTGAGTCCAAACACACTTGCTTTATTAAACAGTAACGTTTCATCGGGATAACTCAAATTAGGCAATAACGTTAGTCGGAACAACTCAAATTAGGTGGATTTAGAAGCCACACATGGCGTCCTAGATCCAGACCAAAAACATGTTTGGCGAGGCTATGAGCCTCAAGACTTGACTCGCGTCCTTCGAAGATGAAGATCGCTTGTCCAGCTCGTTGAGGGATTGCGTGCCGAGATCCACCTCGGTGACAGTGTGGTCGATTGTAACACCCTCGATGCGACTATAGCTCCCACGTGTCGAGGCACGACTTAGAGACATAATCGCATTGAAGGCATATGTCGCAAGTTAGGCAATCTTCACAACATCCCATGTAATATGAATAATAAAGGGAAGAATATAGTTGGCTTACACTCACCACGTCAATCAAGCACATAAATAACATTACATCAACCAAAACACTCATGGCCCGACTACGGCGCCAAAATAGAAGAAAACCCAACATGCGACAACGGTCCCAATCACCCCCAACTGGGCACCACTACTGATCATCGGGAAAGGAAACGTAGTATCGTTGAGAGTCTTCGTCGAACTCCCACTTGAGCTCATACTCGTCACCTGGAGCGGAATCACCTGAACCTGCATCTGGTGTAATAGTAATCTGTGAGCCACAGGGACTCAGCAATCTCGCACCCTCGCGATCAAGACTATTTAAGCTTATAGGTAGGATATGCAAATATATGTGGAGCTGCAGCAGGCGACTAGCATATATGGTAGCTAACTTATTCGCAAAAGAGAGCGAGAAGAGGAGGCAAAGCACGAGCGAGAGTCTAAAGGAACAACCTGCGCAAGCATAACTCCAACACCGTGTCCACTTTCCGGACTCCGCCGAGAAGAGGCCATCACGGAAACACACTCAGTTGATTCATTTTAATTAAATTAAGGTTCAAGTTATCTACAACCGGACATTAACAAATTCCCATCTGCCCATAACCGCGGGCACGGCTTTCGAAAGTTCAATCCATGCAGGGGAGTCCCAACTTAGCCCATGACAAGCTCTCACGGTCAACAAAGGAATAGACCTCCTCCCAAGACGTTCCGATCAGACTCGGTATCTCGGTAACTCAAGACACTTCGACAGGTTAAAACAAGACCAGCAACACCGCCCAAATGTGCCGACAAATCCCGATAGGAGCTGCACATATCTCTTTCTCAGGGCACACTCAGATTGTCCTAGGTACGGGTAGGCCAGCCCAGAGTTGCCCCTGGTGGCCACCGGTAGCTGACAGGTGGACCAACACTCAGAGGAGCACTGGCCCGGGGGGGTAAAATAAGATGACCCTTGAGTCTGCAGAACCCAAGGGAAAGAAAAGGGCTAGGTGGCAAATGGTAAAACCAAGGTTGGGCATTGCTGGAAAAGTTTTAATCAAGGCGAAATATCAAGGGGTTCCCATTATAACCCAACCGCGTAAGGAACGCAAAATCCGAGAACATAACACCGATATGACGGAAACTAGGGCGGCAAGAGTTGAACAAAACACTAGGCGAGAGGCCGAGCCTTCCACCCTTTACCAAGTATATAGATGCATTAAGATAATATAACAATATAATGATATCCCAACAAGTAAATAAATGTTCCAACAAGGAACGGCCTCCAATCTTCACCTACAACTAGCAACGCTATAAGAGGGGCTGAGCAAAGCGGTAACATAGCCAATCAACGGTTTGCTAGGACATGGTGGGTTAGAGGTTTGACATGGCAATTGGGAGGCTGACAAGCAAATGGTAGGCATCGTAGCATTGGCATAGCAAAGAGCGAGCAAACTAGCATAGCACAGATAGTAGTGATTTCGAGGGTATGATCATCTTGCCTGCAAAGCTGTCAGAGTTGACTGGATCCTCAAGAGCAAACTCAACGGGCTCCTCGTTAGCGAACTCGTCTCCCGGCTCTACCGAAACAAGACAAACAAGCAATAAGGATATAATCAACCACGTGCAAACTCAATCAACACGATGCAAAGATGATATGCTATGCGGGATGCGATGCGGGATGCAAAATGCAAGATATGACAGGAAATGCATGAACCTGGCCTCAACTTGGAATTCCAAGGGTGCCACTGGAAAGATAAGATGAAATCGCTTGAAAACGATATAAAGATCATCGGAATCGGAGTTACGGTTTGGAAATGGCAAGCGTTTTAAGAATGACACCGGTCTGCGATTTACAGCAAGTAGGCATCTAAATGCAATGAGATGAACATGCTATAGCATCCAAACGTGATAACAAAATGCATGGCAGGGATGTACACAAGATTCTTAACAAAAGACTAGCACTGAGCCACGGCCAATTCATCCATTATGAGGTTCAAACAAGCATGGCAAAAACGCAAATGCAAAACAGATCTCAGACTTAGTGAAATTAACACTTGTCTGAAATTTCAGATCACGAAGCCCTCTTCGGAGCAGCAAAACAACATGATACATGAACATATTAAGACAAGTAAGAACATGGAATGGAGATACTCAACAAGCTTAACAAAAGACCCAAAGTGACCTGGGGCCAAAAGGGTTCACAAAATATACTAACGGGCACACGAACATAGCTAAAACACAATCAGTTTTCAGACTTAGTGAAAACTGAGACATGCTGAAATATAACTCACGAAGGCATGTAAACGAGCTCGATGCACTCACCACGGTGCAAGTCATGGCAAGGCAAGCATCCATCCATTAAGAAGGCACAAAATTCTAGCTAGACATGGCAAGAACAATGGCATAGCATTCACGGATCAACTACAATAGCATCAGCAAAATCGCAAACTAGTTGACGATCTGCCCAGATTCACAATGAAGCAAAAGTAGAGCTTGATTGACTCAAGCTAGGGTGCTCCATAATTGCAAACAAATACATGGATGGATATATCATAACAAGATTAACAAAACTCCTTTACTGATTATCCTCAAAAGAGGCACGGATCACTAGGAAACAAGCTGAACATATGGCACCATGAACTAAATAATCCCAGACTTAGTGAAAACTACTAAGTCCCTGAAAACAGATTTACCGGGTTCCTCACTTTGCAAGCTTGCACAAGTCACCACACACATCCTAAAAATGCATGGGTTGCACCTCTGGCTTAACAAAACATATGAAGGACTCACAGGCATATCATGCACACAATAATCATGGCAAAAATGACAAAAGTCTAAGATGAACTAGCAGATCTGACAATTAACTCACGAAGCCTCCTTCTACCAGCATTTCGGGCATTAAGATGAACTCAAATGAAAATGATGCAATGGAATAAAATGATGTACTCGTCGAGGTGAACATTTTGATATGCTATATGGCCAAATCAGAGCTACGGATGAAAAGTTACGGAGCCGCGAACATGTGCATATGAAGTAAAAATCTAGGGACTTAGAAAAAAAAACAACCCTCAAATCAGATCTAGGGTTTCGGGGCACGGGGCCCGAGGTGGCGGTGGCACTGTTCACGGCCGGAGCCGAGGTCGCCGGCGATGGTGTTGGGCGGCGCGGCGAGCTCCGGCGGGCGGCGAGGACGGCGGAGGGCGGCGGGGTCGCCGGTCCCGGCCGCGGGGCGGCGAGGCGGCGGGCGGCCGGCGGCCACCGGCGGAGCTGCGGTGCGCGGCGCCGGCGTGCAGTGGCGGCGGCGTGCGGCGGCCCGCGGTGGAGAGGCGGCGCGCGAGGAAGGAGAAGGGGGCGCGGGGCGGCGCGGTGGATGGGCCGGGGAGGGCCTCCCGCGGGCTCGGGCGGGCCTCGGGCGGCGGCGGCGATGTGGGGCTCGCCCGGGCCACGTGGCGGCTGCTGACTGGGCGCGGAGGGCGGCGGACAATGTCCGGCCGTCCGGATTTTTGTCTGGCGGTCGGAGGAGGAGAGGGGCTAGGGTTTCGTCCGTGATTCGAATGGGGGGAGATATTTATAGGCATAGAGGGAGCTAGGAGAGTCCAAATGAGGTGCGGTTTTCGGCCACGCGATCGTGATCGAACGCTCTAGGACATGGAGCAGAGTTTGGTGGGTTTTGGACCAAATTGGAGGGGTGTTGGGCTGCAACACACACGAGGCCTTTTCGTTCCCTCGGTTAACCGTTGGGGTATCAAACGAAGTCCAAATGGTACGAAACTTCACAGGCGGTCTACCGGTAGTAAACCAAGGCCGCTTGGCAAGTCTCGGTCCAATCCGGAAATGTTTAATCCCCACACACGAAAGAAAGCTAGAAATGACCACCGGAGGAGAACGAAGCGCCGGAATGCAAAAGGGCCAATGGGGAAAATGCTCGAATGTATGAGACGAACACGTATGCAAATGCAATGCACATGATGACATGATATGAGATGCATGACAAAGACAACAACACACGGAGACAAAGACCCGAACCCGAGAAATAAATATAACTTAACGCCGGAAACGGCAAGAGTTGGAGTACAAATTGGGAAAGTTACATTCGGGATGTTACAACACTCCACCACTACAAAAAGATCTCGTCCCGAGATCTAGGACTGAAAGAACTCCGGGTACTCAGAACGGAGGTGATCCTCGCGTTCCCAGGTAGCTTCACGGTCGGAATGGTGCGACCACTTGACTTTGAGAAATTTGATTGACTTGTTGCGAGTCTTGCGTTCAGTCTCTTCAAGAATAGCAACTGGGTGCTCACGATAGGAGAGATCTTCTTGGAGCTCAATGTCTTCGAAGTTGACGGTGCGGTCAGGAGTCTTAAAGCACTTTCTAAGCTGAGAGACATGGAACACGTCATGAACATTTGCAAAGTTTGAAGAAAGCTCGAGTTGATAGGCGAGGTCGCCTCTCTTGCTGACAATCTTGAAAGGTCCCACGTATCTAGGGGCAAGCTTCCCTTTGATACCGAAGCGACGAGTACCTTTCATAGGAGAGACACGGAGGTAAACATGATCTCCGATCTCGAAAGCCAAAACACGGTGCTTACTATCATAGTAGCTCTTCTGGCGGGATTGGGCTGCTTTGAGGTTATCTCGAATGACTTTGCACATTTCTTCTGCTTCTGTGATTAAGTCATTACCCAAAAGCTGACGTTCACCGGTTTCAGACCAGTTGAGAGGGGTACGACACTTCCTGCCATACAGAATTTCAAAAGGGGCCTTGCCCGAACTTGCTTGAAAACTGTTGTTATAGGAGAATTCAGCATAAGGAAGACAATCCTCCCACTTCATGCCGAAGGAGATCACACAAGCCCTGAGCATATCTTCAAGAATCTGGTTGACATGCTCGACTTGACCGCTTGTTTGAGGATGGAAAGCAGTGCTGAAGCGGATGTTGGTGCCCATGGCCTTCTGAAAAGAATCCCAAAACTTGGAGGTAAAAATGCTGCCACGGTCTGAAGAGATCACTTGAGGAATACCGTGCAGAGAGACAATGCGAGAGGTATAGAGTTCCGCCAATTGAGCTGCGGCGATCGACTCTTTGATAGGCAGAAAGTGAGCCACTTTGATGAGTTTGTCGATGACAACAAATATAGCATCATTGCCGATCTTGGACTTTGGAAACCCAGTCACGAAGTCCATCTCAATGTGGTCAAACTTTCATTCTGGAATGGTAAGAGGTTGGAGGAGACCTGCTGGCCTTTGGTGTTCTGCCTTCACTCTTCTGCAGACATCACATTCATTCACGAATTGGGCGATCTCGCGCTTCATTCGAGTCCACCAATAAGCTTGCTTGAGATCCTGATACATCTTCGTACTCCCAGGGTGGATGGAGAGGAGATAATTGTGAGCCTCGTTCATGATCACTTTACGGAGGTCACCTTTGGGCACAACAATACGATCCTCGAAGAAGAGAGTGTCCTTGTCATCAAGGCGGTAGCACTTGTACTTGGACTGACTCTTGGCAATCCCAATCTTCACCTTTTTCACCATAGCATCAAGAAGCTGGGCTTGGCGAATCTGGTCTTATAAGGTAGGAGAGACTTGAAGGTTGGCGAGGAAACCTTAGGGAAAAACTTGCAGATTAAGCTTGCGGAAAGCTTCACAAAGCTCGGGTTGATAAGGCTTAAGAATCAAACTGTTGCAGTAAGCCTTCCTGCTCAAAGAGTCAGCGATCACATTAGCCTTGCCTGGAGTGTACTCAATACTCGGATTATACTCTTGAATCATTTTGACCCATCGAGTTTGCCTGAGGTTGAGATTAGGCTGAGTGAAGATGTACTTGAGACTCTTGTGATCAGTGAAAATGTCCACTTTTCTTCCCAATAGAAGATGTCTCCAAGTCAAAAGAGCATGCACAACTGCCGCCAACTCGAGATCATGAGTGGGGTAGTTCTTCTCATTAGGCTTCAACTGGCGAGATGTATAGGCAACAACTTTCTTCTCTTGCATCAATACTGCGCCAAGACCTTGGAGAGAGGCATCACAAAAGACCTCGTACGGCTTGGATTCATCAGGCGGAGTCAGAACTGGAGCGGTGATCAATTTCTCTTTCAAAGTGTTGAAAGCAATATCACACTCCGGAGACCAAACGTACTTGACGTGCTTCTGAAGAAGATTTGAGAGAGGCTTCGCGATCTTGGAAAAGTTTTCAACGAACCTTCGGCAATAGCTTGCGAGACCGAGAAAACTGCGGAGTTGCTTCACGTTCTGAGGAGGTTCCCAATTCACAATTGCGGACACCTTCTCAGGATTCACGGCAATGCCCTTGGCAGAGATGATATGACCAAGATAAAGAACCTCATCAAGCCAAAATTCACACTTGGAGAACTTGGCGTAGAACTGATGTTCCCTGAGCTTATCGAGAACCAAACGCAAGTGCTTGGCATGATCTTCCTTGTTCTTGAAGAAAACCAGAATGTCATCGAGATAGACCAAAACAAAGTCATTGGTGTAGGCGTTGAAGATGAAGTTCATCATGCGAGAGAACGTCGGAGGAGCGTTGGCGAGGCCAAAAGACATGACAGTGTATTCATATGAACCAAAGCTTGTTCTGAATGCTGTCTTGGAAATATCTTCTTCACGAATGCGAATCTGGTGATAACCCATACGGAGATCAAGCTTGGAGAATACTTGGGCACCTTTGAGTTGTTCGAACAGCTCATTGATGTTGGGAAGTGGGTATTTGTTCTTGATGGTCTTCTTGTTCACTGGACGGTAATCAACACAAAGTCGGTCCGTTCCATCCTTCTTCTTCACAAAAAGAACACCACAACCCCACGGAGAAGAACTAGGCCGGATGAGACCCATTCTTTCTTGCTCATCGAGTTGCTTCTTCAGCTCCTTCAACTCTTCAGGTCCGAGCTTGTAAGGACGTTTGCACACAGGTTCCGTGCCAGGCTCAAGTTCAATAACGAATTCAACTGGCCGGTGCGGAGGCATTCCTGGGAGCTCTTCTGGAAAGACGTCTTGATATTCGCAAACGACTGGAATTTGAGAGATAGCATCCAATTCACCCTTCTCATTGAGAGAAAACAGACGGATAGTATTATCCCGAGCAGAAAAGACAATTACATCCTCAGACGAATGAGTCAATTGAATCTGCCTGGCTGCACAATCAAGCTGAGCCTTGTGCTTAGAAAGCCAATCCATTCCGAGAATAAGATCAATATCCGAGTCACCGAGAACCGTAGGAGAAGCCAAGAACTTGTAGTCACCCAAAGTGATAGAAACATCCGGAACGATGGAGTTAGCCTGCATGCGCTTATCGGGAGAGACAACTGCTAAAGGACTAGGCAAAACTTGTGAAACCAATTCACCGCCTATTTGTAAATGGTCTCGAGATGAAGCAATGCGATGCACCAGTGTGAAAAAGAACTTTAGCAGGAATATCATTAACAGGAAGGTTACCCATGATCACATCTGACGAGTCCTCTGCCTGAGTTGCATTCATCAAATTGACCTTGGCATGCTTGGGGTTATGCTTGACCACAGCTGTACTTGCCGATCTCACAGGAGGAGGAGGAGGAAGACGCCTCTGGTTGAGACACTTGTTGGCATAGTGACCCTTCTGTTGGCACTTGTTGCACGTTACCTCTGAAAGCGGACGGTGGTACGGAGCACTCGATCTTGGAGGTTGAGACGAAGTCTTGTTCTGAAAGCCAGGGTTGGGGGGGGGGGAAGAACCACTGCCACCTTTGCTCTTCTGCTGAAACGGCTGACGGAACGGAGGAGGAGGAAGCCAAAACTTCTGCTGCTTGGCCACTTGAGTAGAGGAAGAAGGAGTAGCATCTCTGACTTGCTTCTTGGAAGCATCACACCTCAACTGAGCAGCCTCTTGCTTCAGTGCCATGTTGTAGAACTCATCTTACCTCAAGGGCTCAAAGAGGACAAGAGCGAGCTGAATTTCTTCTCTAAGACCACCCCTGAACTGATATATCATGCTCTTCTCATCGGGCATGTCCTGCTTGGCAAAGCGGGCGAGCTTCTGGAACAACTTGTTGTAGTCATAGACAGACAAAGAGCCTTGCTTCAGATTGCGGAATTCCTCACGCTTGCTTTCAACCACGCTCTGCGGAATATGATGAGCTCGGAAATCTTGACGGAAATCATCCCAAGTGATAACACGTCCACCTCTGGAGTCCTTGTACTGCTGGAACCATTCTGCAGCTTGATCTTTGAGTTGGAAGGAAGTGAACTTAACAAAGTCCTCAGGCCTGACGTTACTGCACTCGAAATGCTTACACAGATCCACAAGCCAATCGTCAGTATCGGTTGCCTCAACACAATTGCTAAAAGTCTTTGGCCCGTTAGCAAGGAACTGGTTGAGTGTAGCAAAGTGACTCTGATTGCTGCCTTGATTCCCTTGACTGTCTTGATTGCGCTCTTGAAGAATTTGCATGATCAGCTGAGTGTTTGCATTGGTTGCGGCCATCACAGCTTGCCATGCCTCTGGAGGAGGTGGAGGTGGTGGTGGATCAGGATTCGGAGTCGTGCGCGTTGGAGGAGCCATCCTGAAGAGGGTGACCACCATTAGCACGTTGACAGATAAATATTGAAGCTGAATCCAATGGAATGAAAATTGCAACATATAGTCTTCACATCCGAACAAAATGAACGAATGCATTCCTCTTCAAATGGTCACATATCCATAAATTGAGAAGCCATGTAGAATTAAGGTAGAGA
Source organism: Triticum urartu (assembly GCF_003073215.2). Classification (NCBI taxonomy): domain Eukaryota; kingdom Viridiplantae; phylum Streptophyta; class Magnoliopsida; order Poales; family Poaceae; genus Triticum; species Triticum urartu. The sequence goes on from NC_053027.1 coordinate 550,310,890, forward strand.
AATAAATCAACAAGGTACGGATCAAGAACGAATAATCGGTAGGAAATCCCAATCTCAAACCAATATCCGTGGAAGAAGAACAAGAGCTACTAGAATTCCCACCTATGAAACTCCCAAAACTTTTCGGTTATGCAATCAGGTGTTGGGGATACAGGGGAAGCATAATATCTCACCCAAACTAGCAATTCCTACATCCATCTGTATCCATCCTTCAACACATAACCAAGAAACCTTCAGAAACCATCTACCTCAACCTTCGAAAAGCATCTGTTATACAAGTTATGGCGATACTCCCAAACTCCCGCCCCAGTACTGGGTGGCGTCGAGGTTATCTCACCAACGAACTGCATAAAAGAGATTTTCGATGTCGGCGAACATATCTCAAGTATTCCAGAATTGCAACGATAAAATTATGATGACAACACCTCAGAGCTCAATTCCCCGGGACACTTCCACTAAACCCCTGACAGGAGGCACCAAGACAGTATTCTCATCATAAGCCATCGGAACGATTCCAAGATACTCGCGTGATCCTAAATTTTTTTTAGTGAAATTTGAGAAGAGAAGAGTCAAAACTCTACGTCAGGATGCCTTACCAGAGCGATGAGGAGACTGGGAAGTAAAAATAATTCCTAAGCTCTCTGATATATAATTCCTAAATGACTCAAAACATTTTTCTAGACACAACTCGGCCGCTAAAAACGATCAAGCAATGGGGCTCCTAAGGTCGGGGAAGGCTCTGATTACCAACTTGTAACACCTCGATGCGACTATAGATCCCACGTGTCGAGGCACGACTTAGAGACATAATCGCATTGAAGGCATATGTCGCAAGTTAGGCAATCTTCACAACATCCCATGTAATATGAATAATAAAGGGGAGAATATAGTTGGCTTACACTCGCCACGTCAACAAGCACATAAATAACATTACATCAACCAAAACACTCATGGCCCAACTACGGCGCCAAAATAGAAGAAAACCCAACATGCGACAACGGTCCCAATCACCCCCAACTGGGCACAACTACTGATCATCAGGAAAGGAAACGTAGTATCGTTGAGAGTCTTCGTCGAACTCTCACTTGAGCTCATACTCGTCACCTGGAGCGGAATCACCTGAACCTGCATCTGGTGTAATAGTAATCTGTGAGCCACAGGGACTCAGCAATCTCGCACCCTCGCGATCAAGACTATTTAAGCTTATAGGTAGGATAGGCAAATATATGTGGAGCTGCAGCAGGCGACTAGCATATATGGTAGCTAACTTATTCGCAAAAGAGAGCGAGAAGAGGAGGCAAAGCACGAGCGAGAGTCTAAAGGAACAACCTGCGCAAGCATAACTCCAACACCGTGTCCACTTCCCGGACTCCACCGAGAAGAGGCCATCATGGCAACACACTCAGTTGATTCATTTTAATTAAATTAAGGTTCAAGTTATCTACAACCGGACATTAACAAATTCTCATCTGCCCATAATCGCGGGCACGGCTTTCGAAAGTTCAATCCCTGCAGGGGAGTCCCAACTTAGCCCATGACAAGCTCTCACGGTCAACGAAGGAATAGACCTCCTCCCAAGACGTTCTGATCAGACTCGGTATCTCGGTAACTCAAGACACTTCGACAGGTTAAAACAAGACCAGCAACACCGCCCGAATGTGCCGACAAATCCCGATAGGAGCTGCACATATCTCTTTCTCAGGGCACACTCAGATTGTCCTAGGTACGGGTAGGCCAGCCCAGAGTTGCCCCTGGTGGCCACCGGTAGCTGACAGGTGGACCAACACTCAGAGGAGCACTGGCCCGGGGGGGGTAAAATAAGATGACCCTTGAGTGTGCAGAACCCAAGGGAAAGAAAAGGGCTAGGTGGCAAATGGTAAAACCAAGGTTGGGCATTGTTGGAAAAGCTTTAATCAAGGCGAAATATCAAGGGGTTCCCATTATAACCCATACGCGTAAGGAACGCAAAATCCGGGAACATAACACCGATATGACGGAAACTAGGGCGGCAAGAGTGGAACAAAACACTAGGCGAGAGGCCGAGCCTTCCACCCTTTACCAAGTATATAGATGCATTAAGATAATATAACAATATAATGATATCCCAACAAGTAAATAAATGTTCCAACAAGGAACGGCCTCCAATCTTCACCTACAACTAGCAACGCTATAAGAGGGGCTGAGCAAAGCGGTAACATAGCCGATCAACGGTTTGCTAGGACATGGTGGGTTAGAGGTTTGACATAGCAATTGGGAGGCTGACAAGCAAATGGTAGGCATCATAGCATTGGCATAGCAAAGAGCGAGCAAACTAGCATAGCACAGATAATAGTGATTTCGAGGGTATGATCATCTTGCCTGCAAAGCTGTCAGAGTTGACTGGATCCTCAAGAGCAAACTCAACGGGCTCCTCGTTAGCGAACTTGTCTCCCGGCTCTACCCAAACAATACAAACAAGCAACAAGGATATAATCAACCAAGTGCAAACTCAATCAACACGATGCAAAGATGATATGCTATGCGGGATGCGATGCGGGATGCAAAATGCAAGATATGACAGGAAATGCATGAACCTGGCCTCAACTTGGAATTCCAAGGGTGCCACTGGAAAGATAAGATGAAATTGCTTAAAAACGATATAAAGATCATCGGAATCGGAGTTACGGTTTGGAAATGGCAAGCGTTTTAAGAATGACACCGGTCTGCGATTTACAGCAAGTAGGCATCTAAATGCAATGAGATGAACATGCTACAGCACCCAAACGTGATAACAAAATGCATGGCAGGGATGTATACAAGATGCTTAACAAAAGACTAGCACTGAGCCACGGCCAATTCATCCATTATGAGGTTCAAACAAGCATGGCAAAAACGCAAATGCAAAACAGATCTCAGACTTAGTGAAATTAACACTTGTCTGAAATTTCAGATTACGAAGCCCTCTTCGGAGCAGCAAAACACATGATACATGACCTGATTAAGACAAGTAAGAACATGGCATGGAGATACTCAACAAGCTTAACAAAAGACCCAAAGTGACCTGGGGCCAAAAGGGTTCACAAAATATACTAACGGGCACACGAACATAGCTAAAACACAATCAGTTTTCAGACTTAGTGAAAACTGAGACATGCTGAAATATAACTCACGAAGGCATGTAAACGAGCTCGATGCACTCACCACGGTGCAAGTCATGGCAAGGCAAGCATACATCCATTAAGAAGGCACAAAATGCTAGCTAGACATGGCAAGAACAATGGAATAGCATTCACGGATCAACTACAATAGCATCGGCAAAATCGCAAACTAGTTGACGATCTGCCCAGATTCACAACGAAGCAAAAGTAGAGCTCGATTGACTCAAGCTAGGGTGCTCCATAATTGCAAACAAAGACATGGATGGATAGATCATAACAAGATTAACAAAACTCCTTTACTGATCATCCTCAAAAGAGGCACAGATCACTAGGAAACAAGCTGAACATATGGCACCATGAACTAAATAATCCCAGACTTAGTGAAAACTACTAAGTCCCTGAAAACAGATTTACCGGGTTCCTCACTTTGCAAGCTTGCACAAGTCACCACACACATCCTAAAAATGCATGGGTTGCACCTCTGGCTTAACAAAACATATGAAGGACTCACAGGCATATCATGCACACAATAATCATGGAAAAATGACAAAAGTCTAAGATGAACTAGCAGATCTGACAATTAACTCATGAAGCCTTCTTCTAACAGCATTTCGGGCATCAAGATGAACTCAAATGAAAATGATGCAATGGAATGAAATGATGTACTCGTCGAGATGAACATTTTGATATGCTATATGCCCAAATCGGAGCTACGGATGAAAAGTTACGGAGCCGCGAACATGTGCATATGAAGTAAAAATCTAGGGACTTAGAGAAAAAAACAACCCTCAGATCAGATCTAGGGTTTCGGGGCACGGGGCCCGAGGTGGCGGTGGCACTGTTCACGGCCGGAGCCGAGGTCGCCGGCGATGGTGTTGGGCGGCGCGGCAAGCTTCGGCGGGCGGCGAGCTCCGGCGGGCGGCGAGGACGGCGGAGGGCGGCAGGGTCGCCGGTCCCGGCCGCGGGGCGGCGAGGCGACGAGGCGGCGGGCGGCGGGCGGCTACCGGCGGAGCTGCAGCGCGCGGCGCCGGCGTGGAGTGGCCGCGGCATGCGGCGGCCCGCGGTGGAGAGGCGGCGCGCGAGGAAGGAGAAGGGGGCGCGGGGCGGCGCGGTGGATGGGCTGGGGAGGGCCTCCCGCGGGCTCGGGCGGGCCTCAGGCGGCGGCGGCGATGTGGGGCTCGCCCGGGCCACGTGGCGGCTGTTGACTGGGCGCGGAGGGCGGCGGACAATGTCCGGCCGTCCGGATTTTTGTCCGGCGGTCGGAGGAGGAGAGGGGCTAGGGTTTCGTCCGTGATTCGAATGGGGGGAGATATTTATAGGCATAGAGGGAGCTAGGAGAGTCCAAATGAGGTGCGGTTTTCGGCCACGCGATCGTGATCGAACGCTCTAGGACATGGAGCAGAGTTTGGTGGGTTTTGGGCCAAATTGGAGGGGTGTTGGGCTGCAACACACACGAGGCCTTTTCGGTCCCTCGGTTAACCGTTGGGGTATCAAACGAAGTCCAAATTGTACGAAACTTGACAGGCGGTCTACCGGTAGTAAACCAAGGCCGCTTGGCAAGTCTCGGTCCAATCCGGAAACGTTTAATCTCCACACACGAAAGAAAGCTAGAAATGACCATCGGAGGAGAACGAAGCGCCAGAATGCAAAACGGACAACGGGGAAAATGCTCGAATGTATGAGACGAACACGTATGCAAATGCAATGCACATGATGACATGATATGAGATGCATGACAAAGACAACAACACACGGAGACAAAGACCCGAACCCGAGAAATAAATATAACTTAACGCCGGAAACGGCAAGAGTTGGAGTACAAATTGGGAAAGTTACATCCGGGATGTTACATCAATGTTGGCGAGACCGCCGGTGAGGAGCTTCATGCCTCGGCGACTAAGAGGTGGCATTAGGAGGGGGAGGATCATGAGGTTGCGGTACTAACGGTTGAGGATCATGAATCGGGACCTTTGATCTTCTTCTAGATGGCCAAGGTGGTGGTGGTGCCGACGACATGCTCGACCATGGGGCCGGCAAGAGTGGCGTAGATCCAGAGGGTCACGTGGGTGTCTAGCTCGACGTACTGAGAGGTGGCATTGGGAGAGGGAGGGTGCTCGATGAGATAGGTGACGCCATAGTGGATGAGCACCATGAGGAAGAAGAAGGACTTCCATTTTTTGATAGTTGTGATCGCTGGGGTTTAGGAGGAATTTGCTGTTTTTTTGCAATATGGTCACTGAAAATGGGGTGGCGAGGGGCGGGAGCCGACGAGGTAGTGGAGGTGAAGAGGGGTGCGAACTGAGAACCAGAGGCAGCGAAGGTAGCATTGAGAAGAGAGGGGTTGGGGCCGAAGATGAACTGTGGCGAGGATGCTGTGGAGGTGGCCGAGGTGGTGGCAGACGTCGTGGAGGAGGAGAGTGAGCCCGGCGACGTGGCGGACCTCATGGTGGCGGAGGAGGCCGAGGCGGTGGCTGGCGTCGTGGAGGAGGAGAGTGAGCCCGGGGACGTGGCGGAGGAGGATGAGTGGTGCTCGGCCGTGGGGCTCCTGGTACTACCTTCGTCCTCGTTTACAAGTCCCCGTCATATTTTGTGCCAAAGTTTGACGACATATTTAACTAGCAAAATGTTAATGCATGTCATTGAAATTTATACTATTGGATTCATATTTGAATGTAGTTTTCATTGATATTATTTTTGCTACGTATAACATGTATTTAGTTAATTAAATCATGGTTAAAATATGACCGAGAATACGAGAGGGGTTAGTAAACCATGACGGAGGTAGTATCTGTTGGGGAACGTAGTAATTTCAAAAAAATTCCTACGCACACGCAAGATCATGGTGATGCATAGCAACGAGAGGGGAGAGTGTTGTCCACGTACCCTCGTAGACCGAAAGTGAAAGCGTTAGCACAACGCGGTTGATGTAGTCGTACGTCTTCATGATCCGACCAATCAAGTACCAAACGCATGGCACCTCCGAGTTCAGCACACGTTCAGCCCGATGACGTCCCTCTAACTCCGATCCAGCCGAGTGTTGAGGGAGAGTTTCGTCAGCACGACGGTGTGGTGACAATGTTGATGTTCTACCGACGCACGCACCACTACAGTATTATCGAGGTGGACTATGGTGGAGGGGGGCACCGCACACGGCTAATAGACAATCAACTTGATCAACTTGTGTGTCTAGAGGTGCCCCCCTGCCCCTGTATATAAAGGAGCAAGGGGGGAGACGGCCGGCCTAGGAGGAGGGCGCGGCAAGGGGGGAGTCCTACTCCCACCGGGAGTAGGACTCCTCCTTTCCTTGTTGGAGTAGGAGTGAAGGAAAGAGGAGGAGAGGGAGAAGGAAAAGGGGGCTGCACCCCTTGTCCAATTCGGACCAGAGGGGGGGCGCAGGCCTCCTTCCTTTTGGCCTATCTCCTCTATTCCCGTATGGCCCAATAAGGCCCATATACTCCCCGGCGAATTCCTGTAACTCTCCGGTACTCCGAAAAATACCCAAATCACTCGGAACCTTTTCGAAGTCCGAATATAGTCGTCCAATATATCGATTTTTACGTCTCGACTATTTTGAGACTCCTCGTCATGTCCCCGATTTCATCCGGGACTCCTAACTCCTTCGGTACATCAAAACATATAAACTCATAATATAACTGTCATCGTAGCGTTAAGCGTGCGGACCCTACGGGTTCGAGAACTATGTAGACATGACCGAGACACGTCTCCGGTCAATAACCAATAGCGGAACCTGGATCCTCATATTGGCTCCTACATATTCTACGAAGATCTTTATCGGTCAGACCGCATAACAACATACGTTGTTCCCTTTGTCATCGGTATGTTACTTGCCCGAGATTCGATCGTCGGCATCTCAATACCTAGTTCAATATCATTACCGGCAAGTCTCATTACTCATTCCATAATACATCATCTCGCAACTAACTCATTAGTTGCAATGCTTGCAAGGCTTAGGTGATGTGTATTACCGAGAGGGCCCAGAGATACCTCTCCGACAATCAGAGTGACAAATCCTAATCTCGAAATACGCCAACCCAACAAGTACCTTGAGAGACACCTGTAGAGCACCTTTATAATCACCCAGTTACGTTGTGACGTTTGGTAGCACACAAAGTGTTCCTCCGGTAAATGGGAGTTGCATAATCTCATAGTCATAGGAACATGTATAAGTCATGAATAAAGCAATAGCAACAAACTAAACGATCGAGTGCTAAGCTAACGGAATGGGTCAAGTAAATCACATCATTCTCCTAATGATGTGATCCCGTTAATCAAATGGCAACTCATGTCTATGGTTAGGAAACATAACCATCTTTGATCAACGAGCTAGTCAAGTAGAGGCATACTAGTGACACTCTGTTTGTCTATGTATTCACACATGTATTATGTTTCCGATTAATACAATACTAGCATGAATAATAAACATTTATCATGATATAAGGAAATAAATAATAACTTTATTATTGCCTCTAGGGCATATTTCCTTCAGTCTCCCACTTGCACTAGAGTCAATAATCTAGTTCACATCGCCATGTGATTTAATAGCAATAGTTCACATCACCATGTGATTAACACCCATAGTTCACATCGACATGTGACCAACACCCAAAGGGTTACTAGAGTCAATAATCTAGTTCACATTGCTATGTGATTAACACCCAAAGAGTACTAAGGTGTGATCATGTTTTGCTTGTGAGAGAAGTTTAGTCAACGGGTCTGCCATATTCAGATCCGTACGTATTTTGCAAATTTCCATGTCAACAATGCTCTGCACAGAGCTACTCTAGCTAATTGCTCCCACTTTCAATATGTATCCAGATTGAGACTTAGAGTCATCTAGATCAGTGTCAAAACTTGCATCGACGTAACCCTTTACGCGAACCTTTTGTCACCTCCATAATCGAGAAACATATCCTTATTCCAGTAAGGATAATTTTGACCAATGTCCAATGATCTACTCCAAATCACTATTGTACTCCCTTGCCAAACTCGGGGCAGGGTATACAATAGGTCTGGTACACAGCATGACATACTTTATAGAACCTATGGCTGAGGCATAGGGAATGACTTTCATTCTCTCTCTATCTTCTGCCCTGGTCGGGTTTTGAGTCTTACTCAGCTTCACACCTTGTAACACAGGCAAAAACTCTTTCTTTGACTGTTCCATTTTGAACTACTTCAAAATCTTGTCAAAGTATGTACTCATTGAAAAACTTATTAAGCGTCCTGATCTATCTCTATAGATCTTGATGCTCAATATGTAAGTAGCTTCACCAAGGTCTTTCTTTGAAAAACTCCTTCCAAACACTCCTTTATGCTTTGCAGAATAATTCTACATTATCTCCGATCAATAATATGTCATTCACATATACTTATCAGAAATACTGTAGTGCTCCCACTCACTTTCTTGTAAATACAGGCTTCACCGCAAGTCTGTATAAAACTATATGCTTTAATCAACTTATCAAAGTGTATATTCCAACTCCGAGATGCTTGCACCAGTCCATAGATGGATCGCTGGAGCTTGCATATTTTCTTAGCACCTTTAGGATCGACAAAACTTTCTTGTTGCATCATATACAACTCTTCTTTAATAAGTCCATTAAGGAATGTAGTTTTGTTTATCCATTTGTCAGATTTCATAAAATGTGGCAATTGCTAACATGATTCGGAAAGACTTAAGCATAGATACGAGTGAGAAACTCTCATCGTAGTCAACACCTTGAACTTGTCGAAAACCTTTTTGCGACAATTCTAGCTTTGTAGATAGTAACACTACTATCAGCGTCCGTCTTCCTCTTGAAGATCCATTTAATCTCAATGGCTTGCCGATCTTTGGGCAAGTCAATCAAAGTCCATACTTTGTTCTTATACATGGATCTCATCTCAGATTTCATGGCCTCAAGCCATTTCGCGGAATCTGGGCTCATCATCGCTTCCTCATAGTTTGTAGGCTCGTCATGGTCAAGTAACATGACCTCTAGAACAGGATTACCGTACCACTCTGGTGCGGATATCACTCTGGTTTACCTACGAGGTTCGGTAGTAACTTGATATGAAGTTACATGATCATCATCATTAGCTTCCTCACTAATTGGTGTAGTAGTCACAGGAACAGATTTCTGTGATGAACTACTTTCCAATAAGGGAGCAGGTACAATTACCTTATCAAGTTCTACTTTCCTCCCACCCACTTCTTTCGAGATAAACTCCTTCTCTAGAAAGGATCCATTCTCAGCAACGAATATCTTGCCTTCGGATCTGTGATAGAAGGTGTACCCAACATTTTCTTTTGGGTATCGTATGAAGACGCACTTCTCCAATTTGGGTTTGAGCTTATCAGGTTGAAACTTTTTCACATAAGCATTGCAACCTCAAACTTTAAGAAATGACAGCTTAGGTTTCTTGCCAAACCATAGTTCATATGGTGTCGTCTCAACAGATTCAGATGGTGCCCTATTTAACGTGAATGTAGCTGTCTCTAATGCATAACCCTAAAACGATAGCGGTAAATCAGTAAGAGACGTCATAGATCGCACCATATCTAATAAATCACAGTTAGGACGTTCGGACACACCATTACACTATGGTGTTCCAGGTGGCGTGAGTAGTGAAACGAATTCACATTGTTTTAACTGAAGGCCAAACTCGTAACTCAAATATTTTACTTCTGCGATCATATCGTAGAAACTTTTTATTTTTGTAACGATGATTCTCCACTTCACTCTGAAATTCTTTAAACTTTTCAAATGTTTCAGACTTGTGTTTCATCAAGTAGATATACTCATATCTGCTCAAATCATCTGTGAAGATCAGAAAATAATGATACCTGCCGCGAGCTTCAATATTCATCGGACCACATACATCAGTATGCATGATTTCCAACAAATTTGTTGCTTGCTGCATTATTCTGGAGAACAGAGTCTTAGGCATCATGCCCAGTGGCGGATCCAGGAATTGTTGACGCCCCAGGCGAACAACTAATGGCTAAAAACTACCCAGAAAAAACTTCAATTTCAAGGCATACAAGAATCAATCTATGTTTTGTATAACTAATAAGAAACCAAACATGATATTCAATGGCAGCATTTGTTCCATAATGGGTCAACTAATAAAGCAAGACAAATCAAAAGACAATATGTGGCATAGATAAATGATACAGAAGATTGATACCAAATCAAATGATTGGTTGATCCGAGCCTCCCATGACTACATCTTCAAGAGCAGACATCGCTAAAACTTCAATCATCAATTTTGAAATGCGAATCAGTGCATAATATAGCAGGCAAAACTAATTAACAATAGATGCAAAAAGTGAAAACTTACGTGTAGGACGAGGCAAAACACCTTTACGTGTGCGATAACCTTGAAATCGCTCAATGATCTTGGATTCTTCGATACTAACAAATACATCTCTCTCAATGTAACATACCATTCTATGATTCATCCAATCATCACCCATTTTGTTCCTCGATCCGGTCTTGATAATGCTCATTGCTGAGAATGCCCTTTCCACGGTTGCGGTTGCAACAGGTAAAATCAATGCTAACTCAACCAGACGGTAAACTAAGGGAAAAGTTGTGTGCATATCACTTTTAACCATATTCATGGCAAGATGACCAAGATCATTGCAATTCATCAAATGTGGATCACCTCTTGCTTCCCGAATGAATGAGTCTAGTTGGTTTCTAAGGACAAAAGTAACTTCATATGTAGAGAAATCAGCAGCATACATATTAGCAAGATCTACTAGCTTGTCTTCATTATAATTGGCAAATGAATTCTTGGGGTCAAGACAAGCAATGCATCTCAACAATTGAGTAGACCTTTCAGCAAAGCGGTTGTTCAACTCCACAATAAGCTGATCATGCAACACATTGAATATTTCAAATTTGAAATGATGGTTGTAAGTTACCAATTGCCCACCCCAAGACCTTGAACGGCCATTAGCAGTTCTTGTATCTTCCATATTTGGCACTACAATGTTGAATTTGACACAAAAGTCTTTTACCTCTTTGAAGAGCTCATCCCAACCATTCTGCCTTATCTCTTGAATATCCTCCAATGTGGTTTTAATCAATCCCATAGCACGTACAATATTTTGATTTTTCAATTGCAAGCATTGTGACAGATTGTTAGTCTTGCCCAATAATCTAATGATAAGATGCAATATGAGAACAAATTCAAAAGACTCCATGTGCTCTATCAACCCCGCAGCTGTGGTTCTTTGGGCAACATTATCTGCATCATTGTGTAAATTTTCTAATACCTTTAGAACTGGTTTCCACATCTCAACAAGACGACACAATGTTTTATGATGTGATCCCCACCGTGTATCACCGGGTCTTGCAAGGTTAGTTAGTTGGTTTTTCCCTTTTCCCTCAAGAAGTTCCCCGGACTCTATTTGGCGTACTATTTCATCATGTTGCTCTTGGGCTAACTGATCATGTCTTTTACAAGAAGCATTAACAATGTTAACAACCATGCTTGTGTACTCAAAAAAATCCTTTACTGATGAACAACACTTGGCAACAACAACAACCACTAATTGTAACTGGTGGGCAAAACAATGTATATAATGAGCATAAGGATTTTCCTCCAAGATCAATCTTTGAAACCCATGAAATTCCCCTCTCATGTTTGAAGCCCCATCATAACCCTGCCCTCTCAAATTAGACATAGATAAGCCAAGATTACCAAACATACCATCCAAAGCTACCTTCAGTGAAGTTGCTTTAGTGTCAGGAACATGCTCAACTGCCATGAATCTCTCAATCACCTCCCCTCGTTTGCCGAGATACCTACAGAAGACAAAGGAGCATGATTAATATATAAGAACTTTAAGAAAATACACATATAAGGCTACAATAACACACACACAAGCAAATGTACTGACATCAAACACATAGCCATTTGCTCCTTCATAGATGCATCTCTGGACTCATCAACAAGTAATGCAAATTTACTATCTCCAATCTCCTCAAGAATGGCACTGGTGGTCTCTTTTGCACAAGCCTTGCATAAATCCTTTTGTATCTTATGTGATGTCAGCTTATGGTTATCTCCCGCATCCCCAAATAATTTTGCCACCTTTGGGTCTTTCTTTATGAACAAGTCCAACAACTCTTTAAAGTTACCCTTATTCATTGAGCTAGTAGACTCATCATGACCACGAAAAGCAAGAGCTTGTTGTATCAAAAATTTGACAATACCCAATATAATCAAGAGACAGGCTTTGTATTCTTCTTCTTGCTTCTGAGAACCCCTATCAAAGACATGTGGCAGATTTTGTCTTTGATTTTTGAAATCCTCATAATGTTGCCTAGATTTATTATGAGCACTATCATGCTTTCCAACATGTTGATTAAAAACTTTAGGTCCATCCTTCCAAGATTTGAATCCATTTCTCGTGAATGCTTCAATACCATAGTTTTCAGCTCTTGGTTGCTTAAACAGAAAACAATAAAAGCAAAAGGCTGATCTTTTTTCAATGCTATATTCCAACCAGCCGCGATGATCATTGAACCAATAGTTATGAAAGCTCCTACCGTTTATCTTTTCATATGTATGATTACTTGGTTGGCAAGGACCCATACTAATGTACTCCCTTCTAGCAAGATCTCTAATGTCTGGATCTAACTCCTCAATTGGTATTCTCTTACCGGGGTCAGATTCAACATCACCGGGTTTGAGTTCAGCTCTAACATTAGGGGCAGATTCAACATCAGTTGTTTGAGCTGAAGGACCCGTTTCTGCGGCTTCGGTGGTTCGAACTTGAAAAAAAGAATTCAATGTCTTGTTTCTTTTGCTCATCTTGAGCTCCTGTAAAAATTTAGAGAAACAAAATTTTCTCAATGTCAATATTGGTATCTAACAAACATCTAACAAACAGACAAACAGTGGCATTTAGCAACTAAAATCATCATCATCCAATCAAGACAATGGCATCTATAAACAAAAACAGGGCATCAAGCCATCAAAATTGTACTGAGAAAGTGACTAAGTGAGGACTACCTTGTTGGACACCGGGCCGGGCAGCCTGCAGGCTGTAGCCTCGCACGGCCGCGTCCTAGCCGGGTTCGCTGCCTCACGCCCTCGCCGCCTCGCAGGACGCCGGACACGGCGAACTGCACAACAGCCGCAACCCGCAGCGCCGCAGCGGCAGCGGCACAGCCGAGGGGGCGGGGGGAGGGGGGGCTGAAACGGGGGGCGCTGGAAGGGGGATCCGGGGGCACTGCCGGACGGAGGCAAGAAGCTGACCGGCGACGACGGGTGGCGACCGGCGACGGCGGGCGGCGACCGGCGACGGCGGGCGGCGACCGGCGACGGCGGGCGGCGACCGGCGACGGCGGGCGGCGACCGGTGACGGCTTAGGGTTCGTCGGGTCCAGAATGAATCGAGGGAAGAGCGTCTGGTCGTGCGGCCGTGCGGCGGTGCGGGCGAGTTGGCCTGGGCGGCCTGCCAGCTGGGCCTTTTCGCCTGGGCTTGGACCTGGGCTGCGCCCCAGGCCAAAGTTTTTTAAAAAAAATTTAGGCCTACGATTTTTTTCACGCCCCAGGCAATGGCCTGGGCTGCCTGGGGCCCAAATCCGCCCATGATCATGCCCATGAGGCATGGTTCGCAAGCATCAACTGATTCATAATCAAGTGATTACAAAAGTCCATCAGCATGGAGTTTCTTCATGCGTTTTACACCAATATGACCTAAACGGCAGTGCCACAAATAAGTTGCACTATCATTATTAACTTTGCATCTTTTGGTTTCAATGTTATGAATATGTGTATTACTACGATTGAGATCCAACGAACCTTTTTCATTGGGTGTGTAACCATATATGTAAACAGAAACAACAATTTATTCTCTTACTTAAATGAATAACCGTATTGCAATAAACATGATCAAATCATATTCATGCTCAATGCAAACACCAAATAACACTTATTTAGGTTCAACACTAATCCCGAAAGTATAGAGAGTGTGCGATGATGATCATATCAATCTTGGAACCACTTCCAACACACATCGTCACTTCACCCTTAACTAGTCTCTGTTCATTCTGCAACTCCCGTTTCAAGTTACTACTCTTAGCAACTGAACCAGTATCAAATACCGGGGGGTTGCTACGAACACTAGTAAAATACACATCAATAATCTGTATATCAAATATACCTTTGTTCACTTTGCCATCCTTCTTATCCGCCAAATACTTGGGGCAGTTCCGCTTCCAGTGACCAGTCCCTTTGCAGTAGAAACACTTAGTCTCAGGCTTAGGACCAGACTTGGGCTTCTTCACTTGAGCAGCAACTTGCTTGCCGTTCTACTTGAAGTTCCCCTTCTTCCCTCTGCCCTTTTCTTGAAACTAGTGGTCTTGTCTACCATCAACACTTGATGTTTTTCTCGATTTCTACCTTCTTCAATTTCCGCATTACGAAGAGCTTGGGAATCGTTTCCGTTATCCCTTGCATATCATAGTTCATCACGAAGTTCTACTAACTTGGTGATGGTGACTAGAGAATTCTGTCAATCACTATCTTATCTGGAAGATTAACTCCCACTTGATTCAAGCGATTGTAGTACCCAGACAATCTGAGCACATGCTCACTAGTTGAGCGATTCTCCTCCATCTTTTAGCTATAGAACTTGTTGGAGACTTCATATCTCTCAACTCGGGTATTTGCTTGAAATATTAGCTTCAACTCCTGGAACATCTCATATGGTCCATGACGTTCAAAACGTCTTTGAAGTCCCGATTCTAAGCCGTTAAGCATGGTGCACTCAAACTATCAAGTAGTCATCATATTGAGCTAGCCAAACGTTCATAACGTCTGCATCTGCTCCTGCAATAGGTCTGTCAACTAGCGGTGCATCAAAGACATAATTCTTCTGTGCAGCAATGAGGATAATCCTCAGACCATGGATCCAATCCGCATCATTGCTACTAACATTTTTCAACATAATTTTCTCTAGGAACATATCAAAAATAAAACAGGGGAGCTAAACGCGAGCTATTGATCTACAACATTGATATGCTAATACTACCAGGACTAAGTTCATGATAAATTTAAGTTCAGTTAATCATATTACTTAAGAACTCCCACTTAGAAAGACATCCCTCTAATCTTCTAAGTGATCACGTGATCCAAATCAACTAAACCATAACCGATCATCACGTGAAATGGAGTAGTTTTCAATGGTGAACATCACTATGTTGATCATATCTACTATATGATTCACGCTCGACCTTTCAGTCTCAGTGTTCCGAGGCCATATCTGCATATGCTAGGCTCAAAAAGTTTAACCTGAGTATTCTGCATGTGCAAAACTGGCTTGCACCCGTTGTAGATGGACGTAGAGCTTATCACACCCGATCATCACGTGGTGTCTGGGCACGACGAACTTTGGCAACGGTGCCTACTCAGGGAGAACACTTTTTATCTTGAAATTTAGTGAGAGATCATCTTATAAAGCTACTGTCGAACTAAGCAAAATAAGATGCATAAAAGATAAACATCACATACAATCAAAATATGTGACATGATATGGCCATCATCATCTTGTGCCTTTGATCTCCATCTCCAAAACATCGTCATGATTTCCATCGTCACCGGCATGACACCATGATCTCCATCATCTTGATCTATATCAATGTGTCATCACATGGTCATCTCGCCAACTATTGCTATCGCATAGCGATTATTGTAAAACAATTATTTGGCGCTTGCATCTTATGCAATAAAGGGACAACCATAAGGCTTCTGCCAGTTGCCGATAACTTCAACAAAACATGATCATCTTATACAACAACTTATATCTCATCATGTCTTGACCATATCACATCACAACATGCCCCGCAAAAACAAGTTAGACGTCCTCTACTTTGTTGTTGTAAGTTTTACATGGCTGCTACGGGCTGAGCAAGAATCGTTCTTACCTACGCATCAAAACCACAACGATAGTTTGTCAAGTTGGTGTTGTTTTAATCTTCGCAAGGACCGGGCGTAGCCACACTCGGTTCAACTAAAATTGGAGAAATTGACACCCGCCAGCCACCTGTGTGCAAAGCACGTCGGTAGAACCAGTCTCGCGTAAGCGTACGCGTAATGTCGGTCCGGGCCGCTTCATCCAATAATACCGCCAAACCAAAGTATGACATGCTGGTAAGCAGTATGACATATCACCCACAACTCACTTGTGTTCTACTCGTGCATATGACATCTACGCATAAAACCTGGCTCGGATGCCACTGTTGGGGAACGAAGTAATTTCAAAAAAATTCCTACACACACGCAAGATCATGGTGATGCATAGCAACGAGAGGGGAGAGTGTTGTCCATGTACCCTTGTAGACCAAAAGCAGAAGCGTTAGCACAACGCGTTTGATGTAGTCGTACGTCTTCACGATCCGACCGATCAAGTACCGAACGCACAACACCTCCGAGTTCAGCACACGTTCAACCCGATGACGTCCCTCTAACTCCGATCCAGCCAAGTGTTGAGGGAGAGTTTCGTCAGCACGACGGCGTGGTGACGATGTTGATGTCCTACCGACGCAGGGCTTCGCCTAAGCACCGATACAGTATTATCGAGGTGGACTATGGTGGAGGGGGGCACCGCACACGGCTAATAGACGATCAACTTGATCAACTTGTGTGTCTAGAGGTGCCCCCCTGCCCCTGTATATAAATGAGCAAGGGGGGAGGCGGCCGGCCTAGGAGGAGGGCGCGCCAAGGGGGGGGTCCTACTCCCACCGGGAGTAGGACTCCTTCTTTCCTTGTTGGAGTAGGAGTGAAGGAAAGAGGAGGAGAGGGAGAAGGAAAAGGGGGCTGCACCCCTTGTCCAATTCGGACCAGAGGGGGGGCGCAGGCCGCCTTCCTTTTGGCCTATCTCCTCTATTCCCGTATGGCCCAATAAGGCCCATATACTCCCCGGCGAATTCCCGTAACTCTCCGGTACTCCGAAAAATACCCGAATTACTCGGAACCTTTCCGAAGTCTGAATATAGTCGTCCAATATATCGATCTTTACGTCTCGACTATTTCGAGACTCCTCATCATGTCCCCGATCTCATCCGGGACTCCGAACTCCTTCGGTACATCAAAACATATAAACTCATAATATAACTGTCATTGTAGCGTTAAGCGTGCGGACCCTACGGGTTCGAGAACTATGTAGACATGACCGGGACACGTCTCAGGTCAATAACCAATAGCGGAACCTGGATGCCCATATTGGCTCCTACATATTCTACGAAGATCTTTATCGGTCAGGTCGCATAACAACATACGTTGTTCCCTTTGTCATCGGTATGTTACTTGCCCGAGATTCGATCATCGGCATCTCAATACCTAGTTCAATCTCGTTACCGGCAAGTCTCTTTACTCGTTCCGTAATACATCATCTCGCAACTAACTCATTAGTTGCAATGCTTGCAAGGCTTAGGTGATGTGTATTACCGAGAGGGCCCAGAGATATGTCTCCGACAATCGGAGTGACAAATCCTAATCTCGAAATACGCCAACCCAACAAGTACCTTCGGAGACACCTGTACAACACCTTTATAATCACCCAGTTACGTTGTGACGTTTGGTAGCACACAAAGTGTTCCTCCGATAAACGGGAGTTGCATAATCTCATAGTCATAGGAACATGTATATGTTGGGGAACGTAGTAATTTCAAAAAATTTCCTACGCACACGCAAGATCATGTGATGCATAGCAATGAGAGGGGAGAGTGTTGTCTACGTACCCAACGCAGACCGACTGCGGAAGCGCTGACACGACGTAGAGGAAGTAGTCGTGCGTCTTCACGATCCAACCGATCAAGTACCGAAACTAGGGCACCTCCGAGTTCGAGCACACGTTCAGCTCGATAACGATCCCCGGACTCCGATCCAGCAAAGTGTCGGGGAAGAGTTCCGTCAGCACGACGGCGTGGTGACGATCTTGATGTACTACAGCAGCAGGGCTTCGCCTAAACTCCGCTACAGTATTATCGAGGAATATGGTGGCAGGGGGCACCGCACACGGCTAAGGAATAGATCACGTGGATCAACTTGTGTCTCGAGGTGTCCCCTGCCTCCGTATATAAAGGAGCCAAGGGGGAGGGCTGGCCGGCCAGGGAGGAGGGCGCAGGAGAGTCCTACTCCCTCTGGGAGTAGGATTCCCCCCCCCCCCCAATCCTAGTCCAACTAGGATTCCTCGGAGGGGGAAAAGAGGAGGAGGGGCCGGCCACCTCTCCTAGTCCTAATAGGACTAGGGGAAGGGGGAGGCGCGCAGCCCATCTAGGGCAGCCCCTTCTCTTTTCCACTAAGGCCCACTATGGCCCATATAGCTCCCGGGGGGTTCCGGTAACCTCCCGGTAACCCGGTAAAATCCCGATTTCACCCGGAACACTTCCGATGTCCAAAACATAGGCTTCCAATATATCAATCTTTACGTCTCGACCATTTCGAGACTCCTCATCATGTCCGTGATCACATCCGGGACTCCGAACAACCTTCGGTACATCAAAATGCATAAACTCATAATATAACTGTCATCGTAACCTTAAGCGTGCGGACCCTACGGGTTCGAGAACAATGTAGACATGACCGAGACACGTCTCCGGTCAATAACCAATAGCGGGACCTGGATGCCCATATTGGCTCCTACATATTCTACGAAGATCTTTATCGGTCAGACCGCATAACAACATACGTTGTTCCCTTTGTCATCGGTATGTTACTTGCCCGAGATTCGATCGTCGGTATCCAATACCTAGTTCAATCTCGTTACCGGCAAGTCTCTTTACTCGTTCCGTAATACATCATCTCACAACTAACTATTAGTTGTAATGCTTGCAAGGCTTATGTGATGTGCATTACCGAGAGGGCCCAGAGATACCTCTCCGACAATTCAGAGTGACAAATCCTAATCTCGAAATACGCCAACCCAACATCTACCTTTGGAGACACCTGTAATGCTCCTTTATAATCACCCAGTTACGTTGTGACGTTTGGTAGCACCCAAAGTGTTCCTCCGGCAAACGGGAGTTGCATAATCTCATAGTCATAGGAACATGTATAAGTCATGAAGAAAGCAATAGCAACATACTAAACGATCGGGTGCTAAGCTAATGGAATGGGTCATGTCAATCAGATCATTCAACTAATGATGTGACCTCGTTAATCAAATAACAACTCTTTTGTCTATGGTTAGGAAACATAACCATCTTTGATTAACGAGCTAGTCAAGTAGAGGCATACTAGTGACACTCTGTTTGTCTATGTATTCACACATGTATTATGTTTCCGGTTAATACAATTCTAGCATGAATAATAAACATTTATCATGATATAAGGAAATAAATAATAACTTTATTATTGCCTCTAGGGCATATTTCCTTCGGTCTCCCACTTGCACTAGAGTCAATAATCTAGTTCACATCGCCATGTGATTTAACAGCAATAGTTCACATCACCATGTGATTAACACCCATAGTTCACATCGCTATGTGACCAACACCCAAAGGGTTTACTAGATTCAGTAATCTAGTTCACATCGCTATGTGATTAACACCCAAGGAGTACTAAGGTGTGATCATGTTTTGCTTGTGAGAGAATCTTAGTCAACGGGTCTGCCACATTCAGATCCTCATGTATTTTGCAAATTTCTATGTAAACAATGCTCTGCATGGAGCTACTCTAGCTAATTGCTCCCACTTTCAATATGTATCTAGATCGAGACTTAGAGTCATCTAGATTAGTGTCAAACTTGCATCGGCATAACCCTTTACGACGAACCTTTTTTTTCACTTCCATAATCGAGAAACATATCCTTATTTCACTAAGGACAATTTTGACCGCTGTCCAGTGATCTACTCCTAGATCACTATTGTACTCCCTTGCCAAACTCAGTGGTAGGGCATACAATAGATCTGGTATACAGCATGGCATACTTTATAGAACCTATGACTGAGGCATAGGGAATGACTTTCATTCTCTTTCTATTTTCTGCCGTGGTCGGGCTTTGAGTCTTACTCAACTTCACACCTTGTAACACAGGCAAGAACTCTTTCTTTGACTGTTCCATTTTGAACTACTTCAAAATCTCGTCAAGGTATGTACTCATTGAAAAAACTTATCAAGCGTCTTGATCTATCTCTATAGATCTTGAAGCTCAATATGTAAGCAGCTTCACCGAAGTCTTTCTTTGAAAAACTCCTTTCAAACACTCCTTTTATGCTTTACAGAATAATTCTACATTATTTCCGATCAACAATATGTTATTCACATATACTTATCAGAAATGCTGTAGTGCTCCCACTCACTTTCTCGTAAATACAGGCTTCACCGCAAGTCTGTATAAAACTATATGCTTTGATCAACTCATCAAAGCGTATATTCCAACTCCGAGATTCTTGCACCAGTCCATAGATGGATCGCTGGAGCTTGCATATTTTGTTAGCACCTTTAGGATTGACAAAACCTTCTAGTTGCATCGTATACAACTCTTCTTTAGTAAATCCATTAAGGAATGCAGTTTTGTTTATCCATTTGCCAGATTTTATAAAATGCGGCAATTGCTAACATGATTCGGACAGACTTAAGCATAGATACGAGTGAGAAAATCTCATCGTAGTCAACACCTTGAACTTGTCAAAAACCTTTTGCGACAATTCTAGCTTTGTAGATAGTAACACTACTATCAGCGTCCGTCTTCCTCTTGAAGATCCATTTATTCTCAATTGCTTGCTGATCATCGGGCAAGTCAACCAAAGTCCAAACTTTGTTCTCATACATGGATCATATCTCAGATTTCATGGCCTCAAACCATTTCGCGGAATCTGGGCTCATCATCGCTTCTTCATAGTTCGTAGGTTCATCATGATCTAGTAGCATGACTTCCAGAACAGGATTACCGTACCACTCTGGCGCGGATCTTACTCTGGTTGATCTACGAGGTTCAGTAGTATCTTGTTCTGAAGTTTCATGATCATCATCATTAGCTTCCTCACTAACTGGTGTAGGTGTCACAGAAACAGTTTTCTGTGATGTACTACTTTCCAATAAGGGAGCAGGTACAGTTACCTCGTCAAGTTCTACTTTCCTCCCACTCACTTCTTTCGAGAGAAACTCCTTCTCAAGAAAGTTTCCGAATTTAGCAACAAAAGTCTTGCCTTCGGATCTGTGATAGATGGTGTATCCAATAGTTTCCTTTGGATATCCTATGAAGACACATTTCTCCGATTTGGGTTCGAGCTTATCAGGTTGAAGCTTTTTCACATAAGCATCGCAGCCCCAAACTTTCAGAAACGACAACTTTGGTTTCTTGCCAAACCATAGTTCATAAGGCGTCGTCTCAACGGATTTTGATGGTGCCCTATTTAACGTGAATGCAGCTGTCTCTAATGCATAACCCCAAAACGATAGTGGTAGATCGGTAAGAGACATCATAGATCGCACCATATCTAATAAAGTACGGTTATGACGTTCGGACACACCATTACATTGTGGTGTTCCAGGTGGCATGAGTAGTGAAACTATTTCACATTGTTTTCAACTGAAGGCCAAACTCATAACTCAAATACTCTTCTCTACGATCAGATCGTAGAAACTTTATTTTCTTGTTATGATGATTTTTCACTTCACTCTGAAATTCTTTAAACTTTTCAAATGTTTCAGATTTATGTTTCATCAAGTAGATATACTCATATCTGCTCAAATCATCTGTGAAGATCAGAAAATAATGATACCTGTCGCGAGCCTCAATATTCATCGGACCACATACATCAGTATGTATGATTTCCAACAAATCTGTTGCTCGCTTCATTGTTCCGAAGAACAGAGTCTTAGTCATCTTGCCCATGAGGCATGGTTCGCAAGCATCAACTGATTCATAATCAAGTGATTCCAAAAGCCCATCAGTATTGAGTTTCTTCATGCGCTTTACACCAATATGACCTAAACGGCAGTGCTACAAACAAGTTGCACTTATCATTATTAACTTTGCATCTTTTGGTTTCAATATTATGATTATGTGTATCACTACGATCGAGATCCAACGAACTATTTTCATTGGGTGTGTAACCATATAAGGTTTTATTCATGTAAACAGAACAACAATTTATTCTCTTACTTAAATGAATAACCGTATTACAATAAACATGATCAAATCATATCCATGCTCAACGCAAACACCAAATAACACTTATTCAGGTTCAACACTAATCCCGAAAGTATAGGGAGTGTGCGACGATGATCATATCAATCTTGGAACCACTTCCAACACACATCGTCACTTCACCCTTAACCAGTCTCTGTTTATTCTGCAACTCCCGTTTCGAGTTACTAATCTTAGCAACTGAACTAGTATCAAATACTGAGGGGTTGCTATAAACACTAGTAAAGTACACATCAATAACATGTATATCAAATATACTTATGTTCACTTTGCCATCCTTCTTATCTGCCAATCACTTGGGGTAGTTCCGCTTCCAGTGACCAGTCCCTTTGCAGTAGAAACACTTAGTCTCAGGCTTAGGACCAGACTTGGGCTTCTTCACTTGAGCAGCAACTTGCTTGCCGTTCTACTTGAAGTTCCCCTTCTTCCCTCTGCCCTTTTCTTGAAACTAGTGGTCTTGTCTACCATCAACACTTGATGTTTTTCTCGATTTCTACCTTCGTCAATTTCCGCATTACGAAGAGCTTGGGAATCGTTTCCGTTATCCCTTGCATATCATAGTTCATCACGAAGTTCTACTAACTTGGTGATGGTGACTAGAGAATTCTGTCAATCACTATCTTATCTGGAAGATTAACTCCCACTTGATTCAAGCGATTGTAGTACCCAGACAATCTGAGCACATGCTCACTAGTTGAGCGATTCTCCTCCATCTTTTAGCTATAGAACTTGTTGGAGACTTCATATCTCTCAACTCGGTTATTTGCTTGAAATATTAGCTTCAACTCCTGGAACATCTCATATGGTCCATGACGTTCAAAACGTCTTTGAAGTCCCGATTCTAAGCCGTTAAGCATGGTGCACTTAAACTATCAAGTAGTCATCATATTGAGCTAGCCAAACGTTCATAACGTCTGCATCTGCTCCTGCAATAGGTCCGTCACCTAGCGGTGTATCAAGGACATAATTCTTCTGTGCAGCAATGAGGATAAACCTCAGATCATGGATCCAATCCGCATCTTTGCTACTAACATCTTTCAACACAATTTTCTCTAGGAACATATCAAAATAAACACAGGGAAGCAACAACGCGAGCTATTAATCTACAACATGATGTGCAAAATACTACCAGGACTAAGTTCATGATAAATTTAAGTTCAATTTAATCATATTACTTAAGAACTCCCACTTAGATAGACATCCCTCTAATCCTCTAAGTGATCACGTGATCCAAATCAACTAATCCATGTCCGATCATCACGTGAGATGGAGTAGTTTCATTGGTGAACATCACTATGTTGATCATATCTACTATATGATTCACGCTCGACCTTTCGGTCTCCGTGTTCCGAGGCCATATCTGTATATGCTTGGCTCGTCAAGTATAACATGAGTATTCCGCGTGCGCAACTGTTTTGCGCCCGTTGTATTTGAACGTAGAGCCTATCACACCCGATCATCACGTGGTGTCTCAGCACGAAGAACTTTCGCAACGGTGCATACTCAGGGAGAACACTTCTTGATAATTTAGTGAGAGATCATCTTATAATGCTACCGTCAATCAAAGCAAGATAAGATGCATAAAAGATAAACATCACATGCAATCAATATAAGTGATATGATATGGCCATCATCATATTGTGCCTGTGATCTCCATCTCCGAAGCACCGTCATGATCACCATCGTCACCGGCGCGACACCTTGATCTCCATCGTAGCATCATTGTCGTCTCGCAAATCTTATGCTTCTACGACTATCACTACCGCTTAGTAATAAAGTAAAGCATTACATCGCGATTGCATTGCATACAATAAAGCGACAACCATATGGCTCCTGCCAGTTGCCGATAACTTGGTTACAAAACATGATCATCTCATACAATAAAATTTAGCATCATGCCTTGACCATATCACATCACAACATGCCCTGCAAAAACAAGTTAGACGTCCTCTACTTTGTTGTTGCAAGTTTTACGTGGCTGCTACGGGCTTTAAGCAAGAACCAATCTCACCTACGCATCAAAACCACAATGATAGTTTGTCAAATAGACTCCGTTTTAACCTTCGCAAGGACCGGGCGTAGCCATACTTGGTTCAACTAAAGTTGGAGAGACAGTCGCCCGCAAGCCATCTATGTGCAAAGCACGTCGAGGGAACCGGTCTCGCGTAAGCGTACGCGTAAGGTTGGTCCGGGTCGTCTCGTCTAACAATACCGCCGAACCAAAGTATGACATGCTGGTAGGCAGTATGACTTGTATCGTCCACAACTCACTTGTGTTCTACTCGTGCATATAACATCAACATAAATAACCTAGGCTCGGATGCCACTGTTGGGGAACGTAGTAATTTCAAAAAAATTCCTACGCACACGCAAGATCATGTGATGCATAGCAACGAGAGGGGAGAGTGTTGTCTACGTACCCAATGCAGACCGACTGCGGAAGCGCTGACACGACGTAGAGGAAGTAGTCGTGCGTCTTCACGATCCAACCGATCAAGTACCGAAACTACGGCACCTCCGAGTTTGAGCACACGTTCAGCTCGATGATGATCCCCGGACTCCGATCCAGCAAAGTGTCGGGGAAGAGTTCCGTCAGCACGACGGCGTGGTGACGATCTTGATGTACTACAGCAGCAGGGCTTCGCCTAAACTCCGCTACCGTATTATCGAGGAATATGGTGGCAGGAGGCACCGCACACGGCTAAGGAATAGATCACGTGGATCAACTTGTGTCTCGAGGTGTCCCCTGCCTCCGTATATAAAGGAGCCAAGGGGGAGGGCTGGCCGGCCAAGGAGGAGGGCGCAGGAGAGTCCTACTCCCTCTGGGAGTAGGATTCCCCCCCCCCCAATCCTAGTCCAACTAGGATTCCTCGGAGGGGGAAAAGAGGAGGAGGGGCCGGCCACCTCTCCTAGTCCTAATAGGACTAGGGGAAGGGGGAGGCGCGCAGCCCATCTAGGGCAGCCCCTTCTCTTTTCCACTAAGGCCCACTATGGCCCATATAGCTCCCGGGGGGTTCCGGTAACCTCCCGGTAACCCGGTAAAATCCCGATTTCACCCGGAACACTTCCGATGTCCAAATATAGGCTTCCAATATATCAATCTTTACGTCTCGACCATTTCGAGACTCCTCGTCATGTCTGTGATCACATCCGGGACTCCGAACAACCTTCGGTACATCAAAATGCATAAACTCATAATATAACTGTCATCGTAACCTTAAGCGTGCGGACCCTACGGGTTCGAGAACAATGTAGACATGACCGAGACACGTCCCCGGTCAATAACCAATAGCGGGACCTGGATGCCCATATTGGCTCCTACATATTCTGCGAAGATCTTTATCGGTCAGACCGCATAACAACATACGTTGTTCCCTTTGTCATCGGTATGTTACTTGCCTGAGATTCGATCATCGGTATCCAATACCTAGTTCAATCTCGTTACCGGCAAGTCTCTTTACTCGTTCCGTAATACATCATCTCACAACTAACATATTAGTTGTAATGCTTGCAAGGCTTATGTGATGTGTATTACCGAGAGGGCCCAGAGATACCTCTCCGACAATCGGAGTGACAAATCCTAATCTCGAAATACGCCAACCCAACATCTACCTTTGGAGACACCTGTAATGCTCCTTTATAATCACCCAGTTACGTTGTGACGTTTGGTAGCACCCAAAGTGTTCCTCCGGCAAACGGGAGTTGCATAATCTCATAGTCATAGGAACATGTATAAGTCATGAAGAAAAGCAATAGCAACATACTAAACGATCGGGTGCTAAGCTAATGGAATGGGTCATGTCAATCAGATCATTCAACTAATGATGTGACCTCGTTAATCAAATAACAACTCTTTTGTCTATGGTTAGGAAACATAACCATCTTTGATTAACGAGCTAGTCAAGTAGAGGCATACTAGTGACACTCTGTTTGTCTATGTATTCACACATGTATTATGTTTCCGGTTAATACAATTCTAGCATGAATAATAAACATTTATCATGATTATAAGGAAATAAATAATAACTTTATTATTGCCTCTAGGGCATATTTCCTTCCAGTATCATAAGAAAGTAATAGCAACAAACTAAACATCAAGTTGCTAAGCTAACGGAATGGGTCATGTCAATCACATCATTCTCCTAATGATGTGATCCCGTTAATCAAATGACAACTCATGTCTATGGCTAGGAAACATAACCATCTTTGATCAACGAGCTAGTCAAGTAGAGGCATACTAGTGACACTCTGTTTGTCTATGTATTCACACATGTATCATGTTTCTGGTTAATACAATTCTAGCATGAATAATAAACATTTATCATTAAATAAGGAAATAAATAACTTTATTATTGCCTCTAGGGCATATTTCCTTCAGTATCTGATACCAATTACCAAGTTAGATAGAAATGTTATGTCCTTAATTGATTTCGGCTATAATGTACTCCCGTCGTTCCTGAATAAAAGATCTTTTAGAGATTTTAGTATGACTACATACAAAGCAAAATGAATGAATATGTGTTATAAAATATGTTCATATACATCCATACGTTGTTCATATTAAAATCTCTGTTTGGACTTGTATATTTATTAGAAACGTGGGGTGAGGGAGAAGGCAATCGCTCCTACAAAGGCGGCACGCACGCCGGCACGAGCGTTGCGAGATCCTAGAAAGTAGGATTGGATCGGACTAGGCCTCCGTGCACACATTTAAGGCCAACTCCACGCGCGATCCCAAACGGACGTCCGTTTTGTCCGGATTCTGTCCGTTTGGGTAGCGATTTGGGGTCATGTCCGAGCGTGTCCTGGGATGCGGTGGCCGTGCGCCCAGCGCGCGGCCGCATCCATTTGTCCCATCATGTCCGCGTCTATTTAAAAAAGCAGAAGCAACGTTTCAAATTCCAAGCCCTAGTTCAGGCCAGCGGCCCCGGTTCATCATGCCGGCAACAGAACCAGTGGCCTACACGTCCATCGCCGGCATCAGCCAGCGGCCGGCAACACAGCCAGCCTCCAAAATGAATAGTTGTCCTCGCCGGCAACACAGCCGGCCACCAAAATGAATGTTTTCTCGCCGGCACACAGCCAGCGGCCAGCGGGCGGGCGGCACCCAAGCCAGCCTCAAAAAGAACAGCCATGGCCGATCGGACGACCTAGTTCAAGCCTTCGGCTTCGAGCATCTCCTTCTGCTTGGCCTCGAACCAGGCCCTCGTCTTGTCGCTCATCTTCGACAAGTCCACACTCATGATCGCAAGGGCCACCTCCTTCGCTTTGGTGGCGGCGTTCGTGGCCTCGATGTCGAGTTGCCTCTGCCTGGCCTTGACGTTGTCGGCCTCGATGTCGATCTGTCTTTGCCGGGCCGCCTCTTCATGTTGATCTTCCTCCTCTTGGCCGCCTCTTCCATCTCAAGCTTCTTTGTTTGACATGAGCTCGGCGCGCGACATCGGCGACTTGCTGTGCGTGCTGTGGCCGGCTGCCGGGGGCGGGCCGGGGCGCCGGCCGAGCCTATGCTCGCCGGGCAGACGGCCGCTGCATGGAACCCGGCCGGATGGCCCATGCCAAGCATGAGGATGGCGTGCGCTTTGTTGACGAGGTCCTCCTTCTCGTCGGCAGCGGCCTTGCGCCGCGCGGCCTCCAGCTCCTCGCGCTGGGCGGCGAACTTGGCCGCGGCGGCATTGATCTTGACGGCCGCTCTCCGTTCCCTCCTCTTCGCCGATTCCGCGTCCAACTTGGCGATCTCCTCCGGCGTGCACTCCGACCGCGGCTTCCTTGGCGCCTTCTTCTTCACCTTTGCGGTCGGGTCGACGGCCAGGCCGCCGGAACTCGGCGGGGCGTCGGCCATGGACGGGGGAGAGAGGGGGCGGCGGGAGGGGACGTGGGAGGGTTGGGGAAATGGCGCAAATGGGCGTGGGTTTGGTTTCTCCCACCGACAGGCGGGCCAGGGGAGACAAGCGCGCGCGTCCCGTCCGTCCGCGCGCTGTCCGTTTCGCCCCAAAACTGGCGCAAACTTTGGGCCGGGGATGGGTCGAAAGCGGACACAAAGCGGACAAAAGTCTGTGAACGCCCGCGCACTGGGCCGTCTTGTTTGTCCGTTTTACCCCAAACGGACGTGGGCGGACAGGATAGGGTCGCGCGGTGGAGTTGGCCTAACACTCAATCCAGACATTCATTCCCTTCTACCAAACCACTTCTTTCGCCGAGGAGGAGGCACAGGAAACCTCACACCGCCGCCGCCGCCACCGTCATGGCGCTCCGGCTGATCAACCCGAGCAGGAAGCCCCTCCTCCGGGTGCCCTGCCCCTTATGCTCCCCGGCCCTCCAACCAAAAATCAGACCCTCGCGCGAGTCCCTCCCGCCGCGCACCTCCGATCGACCAACCAGAGCTCCCCGCACACTGATGTCTACTACACAACCTTCTTCTTGTAGACGTTATTGGGCCTCCAAGTGCAGAGGTTTGTAGGACAGTAGCAAATTTCCCTCAAGTGGATGACCTAAGGTTTATCAATCCGTAGTAGGCGTAGGATGAAGATGGTCTCTCTCAAGCAACCCTGCAACCAAATAACAAAGAGTCTCTTGTGTCCCCAACACACCCAATACAATGGTAAATTGTATAGGTGCACTAGTTCGGCGAAGAGATGGTGATGCAAGTGGTATATGGATGGTAGATAAAGGTATTTATAATCTGAATTATAAAAACAGCAAGGTAACTAATGATAAAAGTGAGCGTAAACGGTATTGCAATGGTAGGAAACAAGGCCTAGGGTTCATACTTTCGCTAGTGTAAGTTCCCTCGACGATACTAACATAATTGGATCACATAACTATCCCTCAACATGCAACAAAGAGTCACTCCAAAGTCACTAATAGCGGAGAACGAACGAAGAGATTATGGTAGGGTACGAAACCACCTCAAAGTTATTCTTTCCAATCAATCCGTTGGGCTATTCCTATAAGTGTCACAAACAGCCCTAGAGTTCGTACTAGAATAACACCTTAAGACACAAATCAATCAAAACCCTAATGTCACCTAGATACTCCAATGTCACCTCAAGTATCCGTGGGTATGATTATACGATATGCATCACACAATCTCAAATTCATCTATTCAACCAACACAAAGGACCTCAAAGAGTGCCCCAAAGTTCTACCGGAGAATCACGACGAAAACGTGTGCCTACCCCTATGAATAGATTCATGGGCGGAACCCGCAAGTTGATCACCAAAACATACATCAAGTGAATCACGTGATATCCCATTGTCACCACAGATACGCACGGCAAGACATACATCAAGTGTTCTCAAATCTGTAAAGACTCAATCCGATAAGATTACTTCAAAGGGGAAACTCAATTCATTACAAGAGAGAAGAGGGGGAGGAGAAACATAAGATCCAACTATAATAGCAAAGCTCGCGGTACATCAAGATCGTGCCAAATCAAGAACACGAGAGAGAGAGAGAGAAAGATCAAACACATAGCTACTGGTACATACCCTTAGCCCCGAGGGAGAACTACTCCCTCCTCGTCATGGAGAGCACCGAGATGATGAAGATGGCCACCGGAGAAGGATTGCCCCCTCCGGCAGGGTGCCGGAACGGGTCTAGATTGGTTTTCGGTGGCTACGGAGGCTTCTGGTGGCGGAACTCCCGATCTATTGTGCGTCCAGATGTTTTTAGGGTATATGGAGATATATAGGCGTAAGAAGTACGTCAGGGGGGCCATGAGGGGCTCACAAGGGTGGAGGGCGCGCTAGGGGGGTGGGCGCGCCCCCTGCCTCGTGACCTCGCAGATCCCCCGATGTGCACTCCAAGTCTTCTGGGCTTCTTTCCTTCCAAAAATGAGTTCCGTGAAGTTTCAGGTCAATTGGACTCCGTTTGATTTTCCTTTTCTTCGAAACCCTAAAACAGGGTAAAAACAGAAACTGGCATTGGGCTCTGGGTTAATAGGTTAGTCCCAAAAATGATATAAAAGTGCATAATAAAGCCCATAAACATTCAAAATAGTAGATAATATAGCATGGAGCAATCAAAAATTATAGATACGTTGGAGACGTATCAGCATCCCCAAGCTTAATTCCTGCTCGTCCTCGAGTAGGTAAATGATAAAAACAGAATTTTTGATGCGGAGTGCTACTTGGCATAATTTCAATGTAATTCTTCTTAATTGTGGCATGAATATTCAGATCCAAAAGACTCAAGATAAAAGTTCATATATTGACATAGAAATAATAATACTTCAAGCATACTAACAAAGCAATTATGTATTCTCAAAATAACATGGCCCAAGAAAGCTATCCCTACAAAATCATATAGTCTGGCTATGCTTTATCTTAACCACACAAAATATTTAAATCATGCACAACCCCGATGACAAGCCAAGCAATTGTTTCATACTTTTGATGTTCTCAAACTTTTTCAATCTTCACGCAATACATGAGCGTGAGCCATGGACATAGCACTATAGGTGGAATAGAATGGTGGTTGTGGAGAAGACAAAAAGGAGAAGATAGTCTCACATCAACTAGGCGTATCAACGGGCTATGGAGATGCCCATCAATAGATATCAATGTGAGTGAGTAGGGATTGCCATGCAACGGATGCACAAGAGCTATAAGTGTATGAAAGCTCAAAAAGAAACTAAGTGGGTGTGCATCCAACTTGCTTGCTCATGAAGACCTAGGGCAATTTGAGGAATCCCACCATTGGAATATACAAGCCAAGTTCTATAATGAAAGATTCCCACTAGTATATGAAAGTGATAACATGGGAGACTCTCTACTATGAAGATCATGGTGCTACTTTGAAGCACAAGTGTGGTAAAAGGATAGTAACACTGTCCCTTCTCTCTTTTTCTCTCATTTTTTTATTTTTTATTACTTATATTTGGGCCTTCTCTTTTTTATGGCCTCTTTTCTCCTTTTTTATTTGGGCTTCTTTGGCCTCTTTTATTTTTTTATTTTCATCCGGAGTCTCATCCCGACTTGTGGGGGAATCATAGTCTCCATCATCCTTTCCTCACTGGGACAATTCCCTAATAATGAAGATCATCACACTTTTATTTAATTATAACTCAAGAGTTACAACTCGATACTTAGAACAAGATATGACTCTATATGAATGCCTCCGGCGGTGTACCGGGATGTGCAATGACTCATGAGTGACATGTATGAAAAAATTATGAACGGTGGCTTTGCCACAAATACTATGTCAACTACATGATCATGCTAAGCAATATGACAATGATGAATGTGTCATGATAAACTGGATGGTGGAAAGTTGCATGGCAATATATCTCGGAATGGCTATGGAAATGCCATAATAGGTAGGTATGGTGGCTGTTTTGAGGAAGGTATATGGTGGGTGTATGATACCGGCGAAAGGTGCGCGGTACTAGAGAGGCTAGCAAAGGTGGAAGGGTGAGAGTGCGTATAATCCGTGGACTCAACATTAGTCATAAAGAACTCACATACTTATTGCAAGAATCTATTAGTTATCGAAACAAAGTACTACGCGCATGCTCCTAGGGGGATAGATTGGTAGGAAAACACCATCGCTCGTCCCCGACCGCCACTCATAAGGAAGACAATCAATAAATAAATCATGCTCCGACTTCATCACATAACGGTTCACCATACGTGCATGCTACGGGAATCACAAGCTTCAACACAAGTATTTCTCAAATCCACAACTACTCAACTAGCATGACTCTGATATTATTACCTCCATATCTCAAAACAATCATCAAGCATCAAACTTCTCTTAGTATTCAACACACTCATAAGAAAGTTTTATTATTAATCTTGTATACCTATCATATTAGGATTTTAAGCAAATTACCATGCTATTAAGACTCTCAAAATAATCTAAGTGAAGCATTAGAGTTCATCTATTTCTTCAAAATAAAACTACCACCATGCTCTAAAAGATATAAGTGAAGCACTAGAGCAAATGACAAACTACTCCGAAAGATATAAGTGAAGATCAATGACTAGTCGAATAATTGTGCAACTATGTGAAGACTCTCCCATTCAATAATTTCAGACCTTGATACTTTATTCAAACAGAAATCAAAGCAAAATAAAATGACATCTAATAATAGCAAACATCATGTGAGGAAGCAAAAACTTAGGATCAACCGGTACTAACCGATAGTTGTTGAAGAAGAAAGGTGGGATGCCAACCGGGGCATCCCCAAGCTTAGATGCTTGAGACTTCTTGAAATATTATCTTGGGGTGCCTTGGGCATCCCCAAGCTTGAGCTTTTGTGTCTCCTTAATTCCTCTCATATCACGGTCTCCCTAAATCTCAAAAGCTTCATCCACACAAAACTCAACAAGGACTCGTGAGATAAGTTAGTATAAACCATTGCAAAAACCTTATCATACTCTACTGTGGAAAATTACTAAAATTATTATTCAACATTGCATACTAAATGCCTCTGCATTTTTAATATTCCTATCCTCAAATAGAATCATTAAAGAAGCAAACATATGCAGACAATGCAAACATAACAGCAATCTGCCTAAACAGGATAGTCTGTAGAGAATGCTACAACATCCATACTTCCCTAGCTCCAAAAATTATGAAATAAAATTCCCACTGTAGTAAATTTATCAGATCTTAATATGCAAAAGGTTTCAACATTTTATCACATTCTTACTTTTCTAGGGAATTATTGCAACAGCGGTAAACTTTCTGTTTTCAAACAGCAACATGAAGACTTGTAACATAGGCATAGTAAAGACTATCAATGCCACTTTTATTGAAATAAAAGATGCAAAACATTGTTCTAAATAACAGCAAGCAAATCCTAACAAAATAAATTGACGCTCCAAGCAAAACACATATCATGTGGTGAATAAAAATATAGCTCCAAGTAAAGTTACCGATGAACGAAGACGAAAGAGGGGATGCCTTCCGGGGCATCCCCAAACTTAGGCTCTTGGCTATCCTTGAATATTACCTTGGGGTTCCTTGGGCATCCCCAATCTTAGGCTCTTGCCACTCCTTATTCCATAGTCCATCGAATCCTTACCCAAAACTTGAAAACTTCACAACACAAAACTTAACAGAAAACTCGTAAGCTCCGTTAGTATAAGAAAATAAATCACCACTTCAAGGTACTGTAATGAACTAATTATTTATTTATATTGGTGTTAAACCTACTGTATTCCAACTTCTCTATGGTTTATAAACTATTTTACTAGCCATAGATTCATCAAAATAAGCAAACAACACACGAAAAACAGAATCTGTCAAAAACAGAACAGTCTGTAGTAATCTGGATCAAACATATACTTATGGAACTCATAAAATTGTAAAATAAATTGCTGGACCTGAGGAATTTATCTATTAATCATGTGCAAAAAGAATTAGCTAAATATCTCTCTCCAATAAAAAATGGCAGAAATTCTCGTGAGCACTAAAGTTTCTGTTTTTTACAGCATGATCAACAAGACTTTCCCAAAGTCTTCCCAAAGGTTCTACTTGACACAAACACTAATTAAAAGCATAGAACCACATCTAAACAGAGGCTAGATGAATTATTTATTATTAAACAGGAACAAAAAGCAAGGAACAAAAATAAAGTTGGGTTGCCTCCCAACAAGCGCTATCGTTTAACGCCCCTAGCTAGGCATGATGATTTCAATGATGCTCACATAAAAGATAAGAATTGAAATATAAAGAGAGCATCATAAAGAATATGACTAGCAAATTTAAGCCTAACCCACTTCCTATGCATAGGGATTTTGTGGGCAAACAACTTATGGGAATAATAATCAACTAGCATAGGAAGGCAAAACAAGCATAACTTCAAAACTTTAAGCACATAGAGAGGAAACTTGATATTATTGCAATTCCTACAATCATATGTTCCTCCCTCATAATAATTTTCAGTAGCATCATGAATGAATTCAACAATATAACCAGCACCTAAAGCATTCTTTTCATGATCTACAAGCATAGAAAATTTACTACTCTCCACACAAGCAAAATTCTTATCATGAATAATAGTGGGAGCAAACTCAAGAAAATAACTATCAAGTGATTAAAAATTAAGATCAAGATGACAAGTTTCATGGTTATCATTATTCTTTAAAGCATAAGTGTCATCACAATAATCATCATAGATAGGAGGCATGCTTTCATCATAATAAATTTGCTCATCAAAACTTGGGGGACAAAAAATATCATCTTCATCAAACATAGCTTCCCCAAGCTTGTGGCTTGGCATATCATTAGCATCATGGATATTCAAGGAATTCATACTAACAACATTGCAATCATGCTCATCATTCAAATATTTAGTGCCAAACATTTTATAGATTTCTTCTTCTAGCATTTGAGCACAATTTTCCTTTCCATCATACTTACGAAAGATATTAAAAAGGTGAAGCGTATGAGACAAACTCAATTCCATTTTTTATAGTTTTCTTTTATAAACTAAACTAGTGATAAAAACAAGAAACTAAAAGACTCGATTGCAAGATGTAAAGATATACCTTCAAGCACTCACCTCCTCGGCAACGGCGCCAGAAAAGAGCTTAGTTGATGGGGTGTTAGTGTCGCTTTCCTCGCCTCCCTGGCAACGGCGCCAGAAAAGAGCTTGATGTCTACTACACAACCTTCTTCTTGTAGACGTTGTTGGGCCTCCAAGTGCAGAGGTTTGTAGGACAGTAGCAAATTTCCCTCAAGTGGATGACCTAAGGTTTATCAATCCGTAGGAGGCGTAGGATGAAGATGGTCTCTCTCAAGCAACCCTGCAACCAAATAACAAAGAGTCTCTTGTGTCCCCAACACACCCAATACAATGGTAAATTGTATAGGTGCACTAGTTCGGCGAAGAGATGGTGATGCAAGTGGTATATGGATGGTAGATAAAGGTATTTATAATCTGAAATTATAAAAACAGCAAGGTAACTAATGATAAAAGTGAGCGTAAACGGTATTGCAATGGTAGGAAACAAGGCCTAGGGTTCATACTTTCGCTAGTGTAAGTTCCCTCGACGATACTAACATAATTGGATCACATAACTATCCCTCAACATGCAACAAAGAGTCACTCCAAAGTCACTAATAGCGGAGAACGAACGAAGAGATTATGGTTTGGTATGAAACCACCTCAAAGTTATTCTTTCCAATCAATCTGTTGGGCTATTCCTATAAGTGTCACAAACAGTCCTAGAGTTCGTACTAGAATAACACCTTAAGACACAAATCAATCAAAACCTAATGTCACCTAGATACACCAATGTCACCTCAAGTATCCGTGGGTATGATTATACGATATGCATCACACAATCTCAGATTCATCTATTCAACCAACACAAAGGACCTCAAAGAGTGCCCCCAAGTTCTACCGGAGAATCACGACGAAAACGTATGCCAACCCCTATGCATAGGTTCATGGGCGGAACCCGCAAGTTGATCACCAAAACATACATCAGTGTTCGAACCTCAAGGGTCTGCCGGAACCCGAAATCCAACATTTGGCGCGCCAGGTAGGGGTGCACCGGAATCTTTCTTCCGCTGTTCGTGTGTGATCTTCCGTCGTGTCCATGGCTGACGCTCGTCGGGCTCGCGCCGAGCGCCGGGCTGCTCTCGCCACCTGCGTCGCCCAGACGGCACCCGTCGGCGGACGCCCTCGTCGCTCCCCGTTGCCTGCCGCCAACGCCTGAAGGAAATATGCCCTAGAGGCAATAATAAAGTTATTATTTATTTCCTTATATCATGATAAATGTTTATTATTCATGCTAGAATTGTATTAACCGGAAACATAATACATGTGTGAATACATAGACAAACAGAGTGTCACTAGTATGCCTCTACTTGACTAGCTCGTTGATCAAAGATGGTTATGTTTCCTAACCATAGACATGAGTTGTCATTTGATTAACGGGATCACATCATTAGGAGAATGATGTGATTGACTTGACCCATTTCATTAGCTTAGCACTTGATCGTTTAGTTTGTTGTTATTGCTTTATTCATGACTTATACATGTTCCTATGACTATGAGATTATGCAACTCCCGTTTACCGGAGGAACACTTTGTGTGCCACCAAACGTCACAACGTAACTGGGTGATTATAAAGGTGTTGTACAGGTGTCTTCGAAGGTACTTGTTGGGTTGGCGTATTTCGAGATTAGGATTTGTCACTCCGATTGTCGGAGAGGTATCTCTGGGCCCTCTCGGTAATGCACATCACTTAAGCCTTGCAAGCATTGCAACTAATGAGTTAGTTGCGGGATGATGTATTACGGAACGAGTAAAGAGACTTGCTAGTAACGAGATTGAACTAGGTATTGAGATACCGATGATCGAATCTCGGCCAAGTAACATACCGATGACAAATGGAACAACGTATGTTGTTATGCGGTCTGACCGATAAAGATCTTCGTAGAATATGTAGGAGCCAATATGGGCATCCAGGTCCCGCTATTGGTTATTGACCAGAGAGGTGTATCGGTCATGTCTACATAGTTCTCGAACCCGTAGGGTCCGCACGCTTAACGTTCGTTGACGATATAGTACTATATGAGTTATGTATGTTGGTGAACGAATGTTGTTCAGAGTCCGGGATGAGATCACGGACATGACGAGGAACTCCGGAATGGTCCGGAGATAAAGTTTGATATATGGGATAATAGTGTTTGGTCACCGGAAGGGTTCCGGAATTCACCGGAAGGGGTTCCAGATGTTTCCCGAAATATTTGGGTACGAGAACACTTTATTTGGGCCAAAGGGGAAAGCCCACAAGGTTTTTGGAAAGCGCAAAAGGATGTTTTGCGGAGTCCAGGGGCCAGACGCCAGGGTCCCTGGCGTCTGGGTCCAGACGCCGGGAACCCTGGCGTCTGGCCCTGGAGTCCGAGAAGGACTCTTGCCTTTCGGGTGAAACCGACTTTGTGGAGGCTTTTACTCCAAGTTTTGACCCCAAGGCTCAACATATAAATAGAGGGTTAGGGCTAGCACCCAAGACACATCAAGAAACACCAAGCCATGTACCGGCAACCCCGTCCCCTCTAGTTTATCCTCCGTCATATTTTCGTAGTGCTTAGGCGAAGCCCTGCGGAGATTGTTCTTCACCAACACCATCACCACGCCGTCGTGCTGCCGGAACTCATCTACTACTTCGCCCCTCTTGCTGGATCGAGAAGGCGAGGACGTCACCGAGCCTAACGTGTGCAGAACTCGGAGGTGCCGTGCTTTCGGTACTTGGATCGGTCGGATCGTGAAGACGTACGACTACATCAACCACGTTGATATAACGCTTCCGCGAACGGTCTACGAGGGTACGTAGACAACACTCTCCCCTCTTGTTGCTATGCATCACCATGATCCTGCGTGTGCGTAGGAAATTTTTGAAATTACTACGTTCCCCAACAGTGGCATCCGAGCCAGGTTTTATTCGTAGATGTCATATGCACGAGTAGAACACAAGTGAGTTGTGGGCGATATAAGTCATACTACTTACCAGCATGTCATACTTTGGTTCGGCGGTATTGTTGGATGAAGCGGTCCGGACCGACATTACGCGTATAGTTACGCGAGACTGGTTCTACCGACGTGCTTTGCACACAGGTGGCTGGCGGGTGTCAGTTTCTCCAACTTTAGTTGAACCGAGTGTGGCTACGCCAGGTCCTTGCTAAGGTTAAAACAGCACCAACTTGACAAACTATCGTTGTGGTTTTGATGCGTAGGTAAGAACGTTTCTTGCTCAGCCCGTAGCAGCCACGTAAAACATGCAACAACAAAGTAGAGGATGTCTAGCTTGTTTTTGTAGGGCATGTTGTGATGTGATATGGTCAAGACATGATGAGATATAAGTTGTTGTATAAGATGATCATGTTTTGTTGAAGTTATCGGCAACTGGCAGAACCCTTATGGTTGTCTCTTTATTTCATAAGATGCAAGCGCCAAATAATTGCTTTACTTTATCGCTATGCGATAGCAATACTTGCAAGAGCAATAGTTGGCGAGACGACCATGTGACGACACATTGATATAGATCAAGATGATGGAGATCATGGTGTCATGCCGGTGACGATGGAAATCATGACGATGCTTTGGAGATGGAGATCAAAGGCACAAGATGATGATGGCCATATCATGTCACATATTTTGGTTGCATGTGATGTTTATATTTTATACATCTTATTTTGCTTAGTTCGACGGTAGCTTTATAAGATGATCTCTCACTAATTATCAAGGTACAAGTGTTCTCCCTGAGTATGCACCATTGCGAAAGTTCTTCGTGCTGAGACACCACGTGATGATCGGGTGTGATAGGCTCTACGTTCAAATACAACGGGTGCAAAACAGTTGCACACGTGGAATACTCAGGTTAAACTTGACGAGCCTAGCATATAACAGATATGGCCTCGGAACACTGAGACCGAAAGGTCGAGCGTGAATCATATAGTAGATATGATCAACATAGTGATGT
Organism: Triticum urartu; assembly: GCF_003073215.2. Taxonomy (NCBI): domain Eukaryota; kingdom Viridiplantae; phylum Streptophyta; class Magnoliopsida; order Poales; family Poaceae; genus Triticum; species Triticum urartu. Next base: position 550,349,649 of record NC_053027.1, read on the forward strand.
TCACCATTGAAACTACTCCATCTCACGTGATGATCGGACATGGTTTAGTTGATATGGATCACGTGATCACTTAGAGGATTAGAGGGATGTCTATCTAAGTGGGAGTTCTTAAGTAATATGATTAACTGAACTTTAATTTATCATGAATTTAGTCCTGATAGTATTAGCATATCTATGTTGTAGATCAATAGCTCGCGAATTTCCTCCCCGTTTAATTTTTATATATTCCTCGAGAAAACTATGTTGAAAAATGTTAGTAGCAATGATGCGGATTGGATCCGTGATCTGAGGATTAACCTTATTGCTGCACAGAAGTATTATGTCCTTGATGCACCGCTAGGTGACAGACCTATTGCAGGAGCAGATGCAGACGTTATGAACGTTTGACAAAAGCTCGGTATGATGACTACTTGATAGTTTAGTGCACCATGCTTTACGGCTTAGAACAGGGACCTCAAAAATGTTTTGAACGCCAAAGAGCATATAAGATGTTCTAAGAGTTGAAATTGGTATTTCATACTCATGCCCGTGTCGAGAGGTATGAGACCTCTGACATTACTTTGCCTACAAGATGGAGGAGAATTGCTCAGCTAGTGAGCATGTTCTCAGAATGTCTGAGTACTACAATCACTTGAATCAAGTGGGAGTTAATCTTCCAGATAAGATAGTGATTGACAGAGTTCTCTAGTCACTATCACCAAGTTGCTAGAACTTCGTGATGAACTATAATATGCAAGGGATAACAGAAACGATTCCCAAGCTCTTCGTGATGCTGAAATCGACGAAGGTAGAAATCAGGAAAAGCATCAAGTGTTGATGGTTAACAAGACCAAGAAAAGGGCAAAGGGAAGAAGGGGAACTTCAAGAAGAACGGCAAGCAAGTTGCTGCTCAAGTGAAGAAGCCCAAGTCTGGACCTAACCCTGAGACTAAGTGCTTCTACTGCAAAGGAACTAGTCACTGGAAGCGGAACTACCCCAAGTATTTGGCGGATAAGAAGGATGGCAAAGTGAACAAAGGTATATTTGATATACAAATTATTGATGTGTATATTACTAGTGTTCGTAGCAACCCCTCGGTATTTGATACTGGTTCAGTTGCTAAGAGTAGTAACTCGAAACGGGAGTTGCAGAATAAACAGAAGCTAGCTAAGGGTGAAGTGACGATGTGTGTTGGAAGTAGTTCCAACATTGATATGATCATCATCGCACACTCCCTATACTTTCGGGATTAGTGTTGAACCTAAATAAGTGTTATTTGGTGTTTGCGTTGAGCATGAATATGATTTGACCATGTTTATTGCAATAAGGTTATTCATTTAAGTTAGAGAATAATTGTTGTTCTATTTACATGAATAAAACCTTCTATGGTCATACACCCAATGAAAATGGTTTGTTGGATCTCGATCGTGGTGATACACATTTTCATAATATTGAAGCCAAAAGATGCAAAGTTAATAATGATAGTGCAACTTATTTGTGGCACTGCCGTTTAGGTCTTATTGGTGTAAAGCGCATGAAGAAAATCCATGCTGATGGGCCTTTGGAATCACTTGATTATGAATCAGTTGATGCTTGCGAACCATGCCTCATGGGCAAGATGACTAAGACTCTGTTCTCCGGAACAATGGAGCGAGCAACAAATTTGTTGGAAATCATACATACTGATGTATGTGGTCCGATGAATATTTAGGCTCGCGACAGGTATCATTATTTTCTGATCTTCACAGATGATTTGAGCAGATATGAGTATATCTACTTGATGAAACACAAGTCTGAAACATTTGAAAAGTTCAAAGAATTTCAGAGTGAAGTGGAGAATCATCGTAACAAAAATAAAAGTTTCTACGATATGATCATAGAAGTAAAATCTTTTAGTTACGAGTTTGGCCTTCAGTTAAAACAATGTGAAATAGTTTCACTACTCACGCCACCTGGAACACCACAGTGTAATGGTGTGTCCGAACATCGTAACCGTACTTTATTAGATATGGTGCGATCTATGATGTCTCTTACCGATTTACCACTATCGTTTTGGGGTTATGCATTAGAGACAGCTACATTCACGTTAAATAGGGCACCATCTAAATCCGTTGAGACGACACCGTATGAACTATGGTTTGGCAAGAAACCTAAGCTGTTGTTTCTTAAAGTTTGAGGTTGCAATGCTTATGTGAAAAAATTTCAACCTGATAAGCTCAAACCCAAATCGGAGAAGTGTGTCTTCATAGGATACCCAAAAGAAAAGGTTGGGTACACCTTCTATCACAGATCCGAAGGCAAGTTATTCATTGATGAGAATGGATCCTTTCTAAAGAAGGAGTTTCTCTCGAAAGAAGTGAGTGGGAGGAAAGTAGAACCTGATGAGGTAACTGTACCTGCTCCCTTATTGGAAAGTAGTTCATCACAGAAATTTGTTCTTGTGACTACTACACCAATTAGTGAGGAAGCTAATGATGATGGTCATGTAACTTCAGATCAAGTTACTACCGAAACCTCGTAGGTAAACCAGAGTGAGATCTGCACCAGAGTGGTACGGTAATCCTGTTCTAGAGGTCATGTTACTTGACCATGACGAGCCTACGAACTACGAGGAAGCGATGATGAGCCCAGATTCCGTGAAATGGCTTGAGGCCATGAAATCTGAGATGAAATCCATGTATGAGAACAAAGTATGGACTTTGATTGACTTGCCCAATGATCGACGAACCATTGAGATTAAATGGATCTTCAAGAGGAAGACAGACGCTGATAGTAGCGTTACTATCTACAAAGCTAGAATTGTCGCAAAAAGGTTTTCGACAAGTTCAAGGTGTTGACTACGATGAGAGTTTCTCACTCGTATCTATGCTTAAGTCTGTCCGAATCATGTTAGCAATTGCTGCATTTTATGAAATCTGGCAAATGGATAAACAAAACTGCATTCCTTAATGGATCTATTAAAGAAGAGTTGTATATGATGCAACAAGAAAGTTTTGTCAATCCTAAAGGTACTAACAAAATATGCAAGCTCCAGCGATCCATCTATGGACTGGTGCAAGCATCTCGGAGTTGGAATATACGCTTTGATAAGTTGATCAAAGCATATAGTTTTATACAGACTTGCGGTGAAGTCTGTATTTACAAGAAAGTGAGTGGGAGCACTACAGCATTTCTGATAAGTATATGTGAATGACATATTGTTGATCAGAGATAATGTAGAATTATTCTGCAAAGCATAAAGGAGTGTTTGAAAGGAGTTTTTCAAAGAAAGACCTCGGTGAAGCTGCTTACATATTGAGCATCAAGATCTATAGAGATAGATCAGGACACTTGATAAGTTTTTTCAATGAGTACATACCTTGACAAGATTTTGAAGTAGTTCAAAATGGAACAGTCGAAGAAAAAGTTCTTGCCTGTGTTACAAGGTGTGAAACTGAGTAAGACTCAAAGCCCGACCACGATAGAAGATAGAAAGAGAATGAAAGTCATTCCCTATGCCTTGGCCATAGGTTCTATAAAATATGCTATGCTGTGTACCAAATCTATTGTATCCCCTACACTGTTTTTGGCAAGGGAGTACAATAGTGATCTAGGAGTAGATCACTGGACAGCGGTTAAAATTATCCTTAGTGGAATAAGGATATGTTTCTCGATTATCGAGGTGACAAAAAGGTTTGTCGTAAAGGGTTACGTCGATGCAAATTTTGACACTGATCCAGATGACTCTAAATCTCTATCTGGATACATATTGAAAGTGGGAGCAATTAGCTAGAGTAGCTCCGTGCAGAGCATTGTTGACATAGAAATTTGCAAAATACTTACGGATCTGAATGTGGCAGACCCGTTGACTAAACTTCTCTCACAAGCAAAACATGATCACACCTTAGTACTCTTTGGGTGTTAATCACATAGCGATGTGAACTAGATTATTGACTCTAGTAAACCCTTTGGGTGTTTGTCACATGTCGATGTGAACTATGGGTGTTAATCACATGGTGATGTGAACTATTGGTATTAAATCACATGGCGATGTGAACTAGATTGTTGACTCTAGTGCAAGTGGGAGACTGAAGGAAATATGCCCTAGAGGCAATAATAAAGTTATTATTTATTTCCTTATATCATGATAAATGTTTATTATTCATGCTAGAATTGTATTAACCGGAAACATAATACATGTGTGAATACATAGACAAACAGAGTGTCACTAGTATGCCTCTACTTGACTAGCTCGTTGATCAAAGATGGTTATGTTTCCTAACCATAGACATGAGTTGTCACTTGATTAACGGGATCACATCATTAGGAGAATGATGTGATTGACTTGACCCATTTCATTAGCTTAGCACTTGATCGTTTAGTTTGTTGTTATTGCTTTATTCATGACTTATACATGTTCCTATGACTATGAGATTATGCAACTCCCGTTTACCGGAGGAACACTTTGTGTGCCACCAAACGTCACAACGTAACTGGGTGATTATAAAGGTGCTCTACAGGTGTCTCCAAAGGTACTTGTTGGGTTGGCGTATTTCGAGATTAGGATTTGTCACTCCGATTGTCGGAGAGGTATGTCTGGGCCCTCTCGGTAATGCACATCACTTAAGCCTTGCAAGCATTGCAACTAATGAGTTAGTTGCGGGATGATGTATTACGGAACGAGTAAAGAGACTTGCCGGTAACGAGATTGAACTAGGTATTGAGATACCGACAATTGAATCTCGGCCAAGTAACATACCGATGACAAAGGGAACAACGTATGTTGTTATGCGGTCTGACCGATAAAGATCTTCATAGAATATGTAGGAGCCAATATGGGCATCCAGGTCCCGCTATTGGTTATTGACCAGAGAAGTGTCTCGGTCATGTCTACATAGTTCTCGAACCCGTAGGGTCCGCACGCTTAACGTCCGTTGACGATATAGTACTATATGAGTTATGTATGTTGGTGACCGAATGTTGTTCAGAGTCCGGGATGAGATCACGGACATGACGAGGAACTCCGGAATGGTCCGGAGATAAAGTTTGATATATGGGATAATAGTGTTTGGTCACCGGAAGGGTTCCGGAATTCAGCAGAAGGGGTTCCGGATGTTTCCCGAAATATTTGGGTACGAGAACACTTTATTTGGGCCAAAGGGGAAAGCCCACAAGGTTTTTGGAAAGCACAAAAGGAAGTTTTGCGGAGTCCAGGGGCCAGACGCCAGGGTCCCTGGCGTCTGGGTCCAGACGCCGGGAACCCTGGCGTCTGGCCCTGGAGTCCGAGAAGGACTCTTGCCTTTCGGGTGAAACCGACTTTGTGGAGGCTTTTACTCCAAGTTTAGACCCCAAGGCTCAAGATATAAATAGAGGGGTAGGGCTAGCACCCAAGACACATCAAGAAACCCCAAGACGTGTGCCGGCAACCCCGTCCCCTCTAGTTTATCCTCCATCATATTTTCGTAGTGCTTAGGCGAAGCCCTGCGGAGATTGTTCTTCACCAACACCGTCACCACGCCGTCATGCTGCCGGAACTCATCTACTACTTTGCCCCTCTTGCTGGATCGAGAAGGCGAGGACGTCACTGAGCCGAACGTGTGCAGAACTCGGAGGTGCTGTGCTTTCGGTACTTGGATCGGTCGGATCGTGAAGACGTACGACTACATCAACCACGTTGACATAACGCTTCCGCGAACGGTCTACGAGGGTACGTAGACAACACTCTCCCCTCTCGTTGCTATGCATCACCATGATCCTGCGTGTGCGTAGGAAATTTTTGAAATTACTACGTTCCCCAACAACGCCGCCACCGGCCCGGCGGGGAACGAGCAGCAGGCCTCCTCCCAGCATCCTTCGGTGCGGCGGGAGGGCTGCACCGCCACACCGTTGCTGACTCCAGCCGCTTCGTCGTCCCACACCCGTCGCGCCCCCACGGACGCGCACGCCGCGTTGCTCCTGGCAAGAGAGCTCTTGCACTACCGTCCCGTCGACGACCTCTACGAGGACTGGCTCGCCTGCATCACCGAGCTCGTCAGCGCCGCAGGGGGGCTCCCCCTTGCCGTCCCTCTCGCTGCCTCGCCCTCCATTCCGTTCAGGAGGCGAGGATCAGGAGGTGCCTCCGCCACCTCCTCCCCAAGAAGGCGCCCTGGCTCCAAGGCGTGCAGCCCCAGGGCGAGATCCTCCGCGTCCGGCGCCTGCGTAGCAAGAAAGGAGCTGCCAAGAGATCCCTCATCCCCAAGAATGTGCTTGCGCGCTCCCAGCGCCGGCGCGCCAAGATCGTGTCCCTGCACCTCCACGCCAAGACCCCACGCTGCTCCAAGCGGCGGCACGCGGTAATCCCCAGGAACAAGCCCAGCACCAGCAAAAGGCACCGGTGGCCAAAGCAGGCTGCCGTGCCCTCACCCCCGAGCTATGCGGCGTCGCATGGCCAGGCAAGTTCAAGCCTGACCTGCCCCCTCGCTACGATGGCACGGCGGACCCCGCTGAGTTCCTACAGCTCTACGAGCTACGCATCGAAGCCGCCAACGGAGACGAAAGGGTCATGGCGAACTGGTTTCCCATGGCGCTCAAGGACGGGGCCCGCACCTGGCTCCTGGCACAATCTCCTCCTGGGACGAGATGCACACTCGCTTCATCGCCAACTTCCAGGGCACTCGCGACCGGCCCCCGACCGTGAGCGATCTACGCCGCATTGATACGTCTCCGACGTATCTATAATTTTTTATTGCTCCATGCTATATTATCTACTATTTTGAATGTTTATGGGCTTTATTATACACTTTTATATCATTTTTGGGACCAACCTATTAACCCAGAGCCCAGTGCTAGTTTTTGTTTTTACCCTGTTTTAGGGTTTCGAAGAAAAGGAAAATCAAATGGAGTCCAATTGACCCGAAACTTCACGGAACTCATTTTTGGAAGGAAAGAAGCCCAGAAGACTTGGAGTGCATGTCGGGGAACCTACGAGGAGGTCACGAGGCAGGGGGGCGCGCCCACCCCCCTGGGCGCGCCCTCCACCCTCGTGAGCCCCTCGTGGCCCCCCTAACGTACTTCTTCCGCCTATATATCTCCATATACCCTAAAAACATCCGGGAGCAACATAGATCGGGAGTTCCGCCGCCAGAAGCCTCCGTAGCCACCGAAACTCAATCTAGACCCATTCCGGCACCCTGCCGGAGGGGGCAATCCTTCTCCGGTGGCCATCTTCATCATCCCGGTGCTCTCCATGACGAGGAGGGAGTAGTTCTCCCTCGGGGCTGAGGGTATGTACCAGTAGCTATGTGTTTGATCTCTCTCTCTCTCTCTCTCGTGTTCTTGAGATGATACGATCTTGATGTATCGCGAGCTTTGCTATTATATTTGGATCCTATGATGTTTCTTCCCGCCTCTTCTCTCTTGTAATGAATCGAGTTTCCCCTTTGAAGTAATCTTATCGGATTGAGTCTTTAAAGACTTGAGAACACTTGATGTATGTCTTGCCGTGGATATCTGTGGTGACAATGGGATACCACGTGCCACTTGATGTATGTTTTGGTGACCAACTTGCGGGTTTCGTGACATTGGGAACCTATGCATAGGGGTTGGCACACGTTTTCGTCGTGATTCTCCGGTAGAAACTTTGGGGCACTCTTTGAGGTTCTTTGTGTTGGTTGAATAGATGAATTGAGATTGTGTGATGCATATCGTATAATCATGCCCACGGATACTTGAGGTGACATTGAAGTATCTAGGTGACATTAGGGTTTTGGTTGATTTGTATCTTAAGGTGTTATTCTAGTACAAACTCTAGGGCTGTTTGTGACACTTATAGGAATAGCCCAACGGATTGATTGGAAAGAATAACTTTGAGGTGGTTTCGTACCCTACCATAATCTCTTCGTTCGTTCTCCGCTATTAGTGACTTTGGAGTGACTCTTTGTTGCATGTTGAGGGATAATTTTATGATCCAATTATGTTAGTATTGTTGAGAGGACTTACACTAGTGAAAGTATGAACCCTAGGCCTTATTTCCTATCATTGCAATACCGTTTACGCTCACTTTTATCATTAGTTACCTTGCTGTTTTTATATTTTCAGATTACAAATACCTTTATCTACCATCCATATTGCACTTGTACCACCATCTCTTCGCCGAACTAGTGCACCTATACAATTTACCATTGTATTGGGTGTGTTGGGGACACAAGAGACTCTTTGTTATTTGGTTGCAGGGTTGCTTGAGAGAGACCATCTTCATCCTACGCCTCCTACGGATTGATAAACCTTAGGTCATCCACTTGAGGGAAATTTGCTACTATCCCACAAACCTCTGCACTTGGAGGCCCAACAACGTCTACAAGAAGAAGGTTGTGTAGTAGACATCAAGCTCTTTTCTGGCGCCGTTGCCGGGGAGGTGAGTGCTTGAAGGTATATCTTTAGATCTTGAAATTGATTCTTTTAGTTTCTTGTTTTATCACTAGTTTAGTTTATAAAAGAAAACTGTAAAAAAATGGAATTGAGTTTGTCTCATACGCTTCACCTTTTTAATATCTTTCGTGAGTATGATGGAAAGGATAATTGTGCTCAAGTGCTAGAAGAAGAAATCTATAAAATGTTTGGCATTAAATATTTGAATGATGAGCATGATTGCAATATTGTTAGTACGAATTCTTTGAATATCCATGATGCTAATGATGATTGCACTAGTTATGATGAAAATACCTCCTATAAACATGTCAATTTTTGTGGAGTAGATTGGGTTTGCAAGTACACACCGAATAGGGAAGATAGATATTGTAAGAGGCATAAGTACTTAGAAACTAAATTGTTGCAAGAAAGTCTAGATGAATGTGCTGAAAGATTCAATATTTTTCGTGCCCCTTGTGAACTTTGCAATGAACATGTTCATTTAAAGCTCCAATGCTATTTGTTTCATGATCAAGTCGTGTCCAAACATTGTGATAATTTGATTACCCTTGAGCCTCATAAAGAGCTTAGCCTTCTTTTGGGTTATGAAGAAATGAAACGTATAACTGAGGGTATTCCAAAGTTTAATCTTGATAGAGTTCTTGATTTTGATCTAGAGAATATTTATATGTATTGTGCGGTGAATTGCATTGAAAATCCTTATATTGCCAACTACATAAAGAAAAGGAAACAAATAGAAGATGAAGAGAATACTAATGAAAGGGAAGAGACTTCCCAATATCCTCCTATTATCTCTTATGATGAATCGGGCAATGAGGAGGAGCCTCCCATTCAACCAATCTCATTAATAAGGAGCTCCAAAAAGAGGATTGAACCCACACATGATGTGGTAAAGAAGAAGAAAAGAAAAATGAAGAGAGGTAAAAAGGTATCTCTCCCAAATAAAGTTGCTCCTATTATTGCTGTGCCTCATGAAAATGAAGATGATGCACTTGATGATGATCTCGTTATGCCTATTGCTTGTTGTGATGATTATGATTGGGAAGATAATGATACTTCTTATGATCTTGAAAATCTTTTTGGCACATGCTTGGAAGAATATAATAATTGCTATACTATTGGTGCTATCCATGCTATTAATGATGAGAGTGATTATGCTTATGATACGAAAAGGCCCAAGCTTGGGGAAGCTATGTTTGATGATGATGACATATTTGAGAATATATTTGCTGCAATTAATGTCTGTCCCAAGCTTGGGGATTCTATGTTTAATAATGATGATATTTTTAGCCTTCCATGTTTTGATATGCAAAGTGATTATGATGAGAACAAAGTTGCTACTTATGATGATTATTGTGATGAAACTTATGCTATAAAAAGTAGTGATGATTATATTTATAAAACTTGTCATGATTATGATTACCCCTTCTCTAAACATTACTCTTTTAATATGGAAACAATTTATAGTATTCGACTTTCCTATGATACTCCCACTATTCCGAATGAGAAGAATTTTGCCTATGTGGAGAGTAATAAATTTTCTATGCTTGTAGATCATGAAAAGAATGCTTTAGGTGCTGGTTATATTGTTGAATTCATTCATGATGCTACTGAAAATTATTATGAGGGAGGAACATATGCTTGTAGAAATTGCAATAATATCAAGTTTCCTCTCTATGTGCTTAAAATTTTGAAGTTATGCTTGTTTTACCTTCCTATGCAAGTTGATTCTTGTCCCCACAAGTTGTTTTCTCACAAAATACCTATGCATAGTAAGTGGGTTAGACTTAAATGTGCTAGTCATATTCTTAATGATGCTCTCTTTATGTTACAATTCTTATCTTTTATGTGAGCATCATTGAAATCATCATGCCTAGCTAGGGGTGTTAAACGATAGCGCTTGTTGGGAGGCAACCCAATTTTATTTTAGTTCCTTGCTTTTTTCTCCTGTTTAGTAATAAATAATTCATCTAGCCTATGTTTAGATGTGGTTTTATGTGTTTAATTAGTGTTTGTGCCAAGTAGAACCTTTGGGAAGACTTGGGGGAAGTCTTGTTGATCATGCTATCAAAAACAGAAACTTTAGCGCTCACGAGAATTGCTGCCATTTTTTAGTGGAGAGTGATATTTAGTTAATTATTTTTTCAGATGATTAATAGATAAATTACTCAGGTCCAGCAATTTATTTGAGAATTTTATGAGTTCTAGAAGTATACGTTTGATCCAGATTACTACAGACTGTTCTGTTTTTGACAGATTCTGTTTTTCATGTGTTGTTTACTTATTTTGATGAATCTATGGCTAGTAAAATAGTTTATAAACCATAGAGAAGTTGGAATACAGTAGTTTTAACACCAATATAAATAAAGAATGAGTTCATTACAGTACCTTGAAGTAGTGTTTTGTTTTCTTTCGCTAACGGAGCTTACGAGTTTTCTGTTAAGTTTTGTGTTGTGAAGTTTTCAAGTTTTGGGTAAGGATTTGATGGACTATGGAATAAGGAGTAGCAAGAGCCTAAGCTTGGGGATGCCCGAGGCACCCCAAGGTAATATTCAAGGACAACCAAGAGCCTAAGCTTGGGGATGCCCCGGAAGGCATCTCCTCTTTCGTCCACTTCCATCGGTAATTTACTTGGAGCTATATTTTTATTCACCACATGATATGTGTTTTGCTTAGAGCGTCTTGTATTATTTGTGTCTTTGATTGTTAGTCTACCACAATAATCCATGTTGTACACACCTTTTTAGAGAGCCATGTATGAATTGAAATTTGTTAGAATACTCTATGTGCTTCACTTATATCTTTTGAGCTTGATAGTTTACTCTATGTGCTTCACTTATATCTTTTTGAGCGTGATAATTTTTGCTCTAGTGCTTCATTTAGATATTTTAGAGCACGGTGGTGGATTGTTTTAAAGAAACTTGATCTCTCATGCTTCACTTAGATTATTTCGAGAGTCGTTAATAGCATGGTAATTTGCTTAATGTTAATATACTTGGTATTCAAGATATGTGAAACTTTCTTTTTAGTGGGTTGAATACTAAGATAAGTTTGATGCTTGATAATTGTTTTGAGATATGGAGGTGATAATATCATAGTCGTGCTAGTTGAGTAGTTGTGAATTTGAGAAATACTTGTGTTGAAGTTAGCAAGTCCCGTAGCATGCACGTATGGTTAAAGTTGTGTAACAAATTTGAAACATGAAGTGTACCTGGCTTGTGCATCCTTATGAGTGGCGGTCGGGGACGAGCGATGGTCTTTTCCTACCAATCTATCCCCCTAGGAGCATGCGCGTAGTACTTGATTTTTGATGACTTCTAAATTTTTGCAATAAGTATATGAGTTCTTTTGACTAATGTTGAGTCCATGGATTATACACACTTTTACCTTTCCGCCATTTGCTAGCCTCTTCGGTACCGTGCATTGCCCTTTCTCACATTGAGAGTTGGCGCAAACTTCGCCGGTGCATCCAAACCCCGTGATATGATACGCTCTGTCACACATAAACCTCCTTATATATTCCTCAATACAGCCACCATACCTACCTATTATGGCATTTCCATAGCCATTCCGAGATATATTGCCATGCAACTTTCCATCATTCCGTTCATCATGACACATTCATCATTGTCATATTGCTTTGCATGATCATGTAGTTGACATCGTATTTGTGGCAAAGCCATCGTTCATAATTTTTCATACATGTCACACTTGATTCATCGCAATCCCGGTACACCGCCGGAGGCATTCATATAGAGTCATACTTTGTTCTAGTATCGAGTTGTAATCATTGAGTTGTAAATAAATAGAAGTGTGATGATCATCATTATTAGTGCATTGTCCCAAGTGAGCAATAAAAAAAGAGAAAGGCCATAAAAAGAGAAGGCCCAGAAAAAGAGAAAGGCCATAAAAAGAGAAGGCCCCCAAAAAAGAGAAAGGCCATAAAAAAGAGAAGGCCAAATAAAAAATGAGAGAAAAAGAGAGAAGGGACAATGTTACTATACTTTTACCACACTTGTGCTTCAAAGTAGCACCATAATCTTCATAGTAGAGAGTCTCTCATGTTATCACTTTCATATACTAGTGGGAATTTTTCATTATAGAACTTGGCTTGTATATTCCAACAATGGGCCTCCTCAAGTGCCCTAGGTCTTCGTGAGCAAGCAAGTTGGATGCACACCCACTTAGTTTCTTTTGTTGAGCTTTTATACATTTATAGCTCTAGTGCATCCGTTGCATGGCAATCCCTAATCCTTGCATTAACATCAATCAATGGGCATCTCCATAGCCCATTGATTAGCCTCGTTGATGTGAGACTTTCTCCTTTTTGTCTTCTCCACATAACCCCCTCATTATATTCTATTCCACCCATAGTGCTATATCCATGGCTCGCGCTCATGTATTGCGTAAAAGTTTATAGGTTTGAGATTACTAAAGTATGAAACGATTGCTTGGCTTGTCATCGGGGTTGTGCATGATGAGAGCATTATTGTGTGACGAAAATGAAACATGACTAAACTATATGATTTTGTAGGGATGAACTTTCTTTGTCCATGTTATTTTGAGAAGACATAATTGCTTAGTTAGTATGATTGAAGTATTATCATTTTTATGTCAATATGAACTTTTGTCTTGAATCTTATGGATCTGAATATTCATACCACAATTAACAAGAATCACATTGAAATTATGCCAACTAGCATTCCACATCAAAAATTCTATTTTATCATTTACCTACCCGAGGACGAGCAGGAATTAAGCTTGGGGATGCTGATACGTCTCCAACATATCTATAATTTTTGATTGCTCCATGCTATATTATCTACTATTTTGAATGTTTTTGGGCTTTATTATACACTTTTATATCATTTTTGGGACCAACCTATTAACCCAGAGCCCAGTGCTAGTTTTTGTTTTTACCCTGTTTTAGGGTTTTGAAGAAAAGGAAAATCAAATGGAGTCCAATTGACCCGAAACTTCACGGAACTCATTTTTGGAAGGAAAGAAGCCCAGAAGACTTGGAGTGCACGTCGGGGAACCTACGAGGAGGTCACGAGGCAGGGGGGCGCGCCCACCCCCCTGGGCGCGCCCTCCACCCTCGTGAGCCCCTCGTGGCCCCCCTAACGTACTTCTTCCGCCTATATATCTCCATATACCCTAAAAACATCCGGGAGCAACATAGATCGGGAGTTCCGCCGCCAGAAGCCTCCGTAGCCACCGAAACTCAATCTAGACCCGTTCCGGCACCCTGCCGGAGGGGGCAATCCTTCTCCGGTGGCCATCTTCATCATCTCGGTGCTCTCCATGACGAGGAGGGAGTAGTTCTCCCTCGGGGCTGAGGGTATGTACCAGTAGCTATGTGTTTGATCTCTCTCTCTCTCTCTCTCTCTCTCGTGTTCTTGAGATGATACGATCTTGATGTATCGCGAGCTTTGCTATTATATTTGGATCCTATGATGTTTCTTCCCGCCTCTTCTCTCTTGAAATGAATCGAGTTTCCCCTTTGAAGTAATCTTATCGGATTGAGTCTTTAAAGACTTGAGAACACTTGATGTATGTCTTGCCGTGGATATCTGTGGTGACAATGGGATACCACGTGCCACTTGATGTACGTTTTGGTGACCAACTTGTGGGTTTCGTGACATTGGGAACCTATGCATAGGGGTTGGCACACGTTTTCGTCGTGATTCTCCGGTAGAAACTTTGGGGCACTCTTTGAGGTTCTTTGTGTTGGTTGAATAGATGAATTGAGATTGTGTGATGCATATCGTATAATCATGCCCACGGATACTTGAGGTGACATTGAAGTATCTAGGTGACATTAGGGTTTTGGTTGATTTGTATCTTAAGGTGTTATTCTAGTACAAACTCTAGGGCTGTTTGTGACACTTATAGGAATAGCCCAACGGATTGATTGGAAAGAATAACTTTGAGGTGGTTTCGTACCCTACCATAATCTCTTCGTTCGTTCTCCGCTATTAGTGACTTTGGAGTGACTCTTTGTTGCATGTTGAGGGATAGTTATGTGATCCAATTATGTTAGTATCGTCGAGGGAACTTACACTAGCGAAAGTATGAACCCTAGGCCTTATTTCCTATCATTGCAATACCGTTTACGCTCACTTTTATCATTAGTTACCTTGCTGTTTTTATATTTTCAGATTACAAATACCTTTATCTACCATCCATATTGCACTTGTATCACCATCTCTTCGCCGAACTAGTGCACCTATACAATTTACCATTGTATTGGGTGTGTTGGGGACACAAGAGACTCTTTGTTATTTGGTTGCAGGGTTGCTTGAGAGAGACCATCTTCATCCTACGCCTCCTACGGATTGATAAACCTTAGGTCATCCACTTGAGGGAAATTTGCTACTGTCCTACAAACCTCTGCACTTGGAGGCCCAACAACGTCTATAAGAAGAAGGTTGTGTAGTAGACATCAAGCATCAAGCAGCAACAAGGGGAAACCCTGCAGAAATACATCCAGCGCTTCAACAACGCTCGCCTCAAGATCCCCAAGGTGACTGAAGAAGCCATCATCTCGGCCTTCTCCGATGGCGTACGCGACATCAAGATGAAGGAGGAGCTAGCAATCCATGAAGACTTGTGCACATCCCTGGAGCTGTTCAACTTGGCGACCAAGTGCGCCAGGGCTGAGGAAGGGCGCCTTTCCCTCCTCGAACTCCCGGCTGTCGACCCAGAAGAGAAGAAACCCAAGGCCAAGGACGTGAAGCGCAAGGGGGCTGCCGTGCTTGCAGCGGAACCAGACACCAAGCGAGGCAGAGATCAGCCTGAGTCATCCAAGGGCAGCCGGTACTGCGTGTACCACGACCTCCACACCCACAACACCAACAAATGTCAAGAGCTCAGGGGTGAACGTGTCGGCCAGCGCCCCGAGCGCAACGACAGGGGCTATGGCCGAGGAGGAGGAAGAGGTGGCGGACGATGGGAAGACCGTGGCCCTCGCTAAGGGTGGCGTGACCGACCTCGCGAGGATCGCTGGCAGGACCAGCCTCATGAGGGAGGCTGGAGAGATTAGCCTTGTGAGGATCGCCCGTACGGCAACGCAGGCCTTCCTCCTCTGCCGCCACCGCCAAGGAGGAACGAAGACCAACATCAAGACGAGGGGCCTGAGGGCTTCTAGGAGCTGCGCGCAATCGCTTGCATCTTGGGTGGAGCGCAGGCCCCAGCCTCTCAGCGCATCTTTAAGCAGTTTGCTCACGAGGTGAATGCAGTCCTCCCCAAGCTTGAGGCCACACGCCCTCTCAGGTGGTCTGCATGCGCTATCACGTTCAGCTCAGCGGATCAGCTCAAGTGCGTGGCAACGACCGGAGTCCTCCCAATGCTTTGCTTCCCAGTCATCAGCAATGTGCAGGTCACCAGGACCCTCATTAATGGTGGAGCAGGACTCAACGTCCTATCCGTTGAGACATTCGACAATCTCCAAGTGCCATACGATCAGCTCCAGCCGACCAAGCCCTTCTCAGGAGTCACTGACGGTTCCACTGTTCCCATAGGGCAGGTTCGCCTTCAAGTCACCTTCGGACATCGCAACAACTACCGCACAGAGCTCATCGACTTCGACGTCGCCCACATCCGCCTGCCATACAACGCCATCCTCGGGTACCTAGCCCTGGCCAATTTCATGGCGGTGACTCACCATGGATACATTGTCCTCAAGATGCCAGGAAGCGGTGGAGTCATCACCGTACCCTGTGAAGAAAGGGACGCAGTGTGTTCACTCGAGCGCGCGTTCCAAGCCACAGCAATCGAAGACCCGGATCACAGGAACGGAAGGCTTCCCAAGGCGACCCTTAAGAAGAAGAAGGTTTCGCCTGACCCAAGCCATAAGGAGGCAGGCGCCTCCGGAGGTGTTGCGTCAGGATCTGCGCCCAATCAGGAAGCGCCACCCTCTCTTGCATAGGAAGACGCGCCCGGCGCCCTCCTCAGGCAGGGCTCGGGGGCTCTTTCTTGGAGAGCCACCGACTTTGCCAAGGTCGCGAGGGAGGCGCTCGGGCACCACTTGGAGGGGTGCTTCCAGGTACGTTTCCCTCATGAAGATACAAGGCAAGGAAGACCAAACCCTCAGGAGTTCATCGCAAGAAACACCCAGAAGCTACAGGAGTCGAGAGTCATGCGCGGCAGCCGCCGCTTGCCCACTGTAGCCCCACATCCAGGCGAGGATGGTGGGCTGCGCATATGCATCAACGTGCCAGGGCTCAACTGAGCCGCGTCTCAGGAGCGCCTCTGGCCTTCGCGCATGGGGCATTGCGAGGGTCCACCTCACAGCTACGTTCGCATGCCTCTCGGCCTGCCGAACGCGGTCGCCGCTCATCAGTGCCTGCTGAGGAGCATTCTGGAGGCTCAGGAGGTCAGGCATCGTGCGGTCTTGGTGGAGATGGAGATGGCCCTCGGAGACCCACCTGCGCCCTCGGAGCCTCCCGAGGCTCCTGGGCCTGGGGGCTCATGAGGATCGACGTCTTCATCGCGCATCGCCCGCTTCTTCAACATCACTTCATCTTCAATGGCACCAGGTGACATCTTTCTAAGTACCGTTTTTAGCTGGGAGCGCCCACAGGGACGCGTTGTTCCCAGGTCGTGTGGGTCCGTCCCTGCGGCATGTACCCGTTTTGCTTATGCTCTTTACTTACCTTGTTGGGGGCGCCCCTCGGGCTGCATCATTCCCGAGCTGCTCGGGCCTGGCCCAACGGCGTTTGCTTTTCTCGCGTCTATTTAAATGAATTTGCTCTTTCGCGCTTAATTGTCACCTGCTGCTTATCGCGGACTTCTCCGCTTTCATGCAAAGCGCTTGCACGTTAAAAGGGGGGGTACCTGAGCATCGCGACTCATGGGCTCCTACTGGCTCTCCAGCCCTCACCCCCTGGCCTTGACCCATGGCATTGCGACCTGTCATACCAGCGGTGGCCGAGCTAGCTCGAGGGCCGGGACCTGAGGACGTAGAGCATTTGCATTCTAACCACCCTGCAGGAACACACCATTGATAAAGGCCCAGAGCCAGGCGCAACCCGCCTCGAGGTAGGGCCTCGTGATCCCGTGCTGGCTCACGAGTGCCCAGATACACCTCTCCTAGCCCTACCGTGCCGACCACGTGTTAGGGCGGGGCTGTACACGCCCCGGGGGCTCCTTCCGAAGGGGAGCCCCCTCCCACGTACCAGTGGAAGCACCATGCTCCGCGCTGGCTGACGACAGTGCCGAGGAGCGGCTATGCCCGTACACATACGGAAGCGCTATGCTCCGCGCTGGTGATAAACAACTGAGGGCGGCCTACGGTCGTACCAACCTCAGTGAGCCCAGAGCTCAGTGTCTGGCACCATCGCAATGCCTCCCCTCAGGAGCGCCGCACGAGGGGGCTGGACACGGGGGCTACGCCCGGGCCTCGCCCGAGCACACGCCACCCAGCCAGGTCCCTCGGACCTGGTTGTCACGCGCCCCTCCCCGAGCGGAGCCAAGGTATGGAAACCCGTTTGAACGTCAAGGGGGACTCCTGAGCATCGCGACTCAGGAGCCTAACTTGCCCCGTAGCCCCTCGCTCCTTAGTCCCGTCCTGGTTTCCGGTCGGGGCTAACGCTAGGTGAGGTATGCACGGGGCCGGGCCCTACCGATGCAGAACGATCAATCCACTCCTCGTTCCCCCCTTTTTCCTACTTGTTGCTTGCGGGTCAAGGGGGGCTCCTGAGCATCGCGACTCAGGAGCCTAACTTTCCACGTAGCCCCTCGCTCCTTAGTCCCGTCCTGGTTTCCGGTCGGGGCTAACGCTGGGTGCGGTGTGCGCGGGGTCGGGCCCTGCCGACGTAGAGCGCGAGCAAGTAGGGGAGAAAAATGCAAACTCCAGGAAATTCAAAGAAAATATTACAAGCCATAGATTGTTTCACAACGCTAAACACAAGTTTAAATGCCTCCACGAGGCATGGTGCATGTTGCAGGAATAAAAACAGGACAGAAGCCGCGAAGGGATCACTCTCCAGTGGCGCCGCCGCCCGTGGTGGAGTCATGCTGGATGGCTCCGCCTCTCGGAGCCACGGAGCTGGCGGCACCGCGCCCAGGCAAGACGCTGAAGGCGCGGAACCTCCCCAGCAAAGCTTCGGCTCGGCCTTTCACGTCCTCAGCGGCAGCGGCGGCAAGGTCGCCACTCACGGGTTCCAGCAGGCTGTCGAAGTCAACGTTAGGGTCACGCAGGTAGACGTGGCTGAGGACATGCGTCAGCGCCGCAGAAGACAGGGCGCGCGCCTTGGCCTCGGCCGTGGGGCCAAGGCCGTCTACGACATCTTCAAGCGCACGAACTAGGAAGGGAAGCAGCTTGGCGGGGCCGTCCTCCGCACCGGCCAACGGCTCCTCCAAGCTGCTCTCGTAAAGCGTCTTCAGCGCGGCACGATCCTTCTCCTCCATCCTCGCGAAGGCCACCCGATCCTCCGCCAGGACCTTCGCCTTGCGTCAAGCTTGGTCCTCTCCGCCTTTACCGACCGCTCCAGCGTCTCCAATTTGCCGTGGCGGTCATCAAGCTTGGCGTCCCGGTCCTTGACGGCAGCCTCCCGAGCCTTCATCTCCTCCTTCTCCTGGCGGCCGTGGACCTCCTTGGCGAGCTCGTCGCGCAGGCCTTGCAGCTCGGTCTCCAGCGCCTCGCAGCGAGCCTTGGCAGCCGCAGCGTCACCCAGGGCCTCGATACCTCCTGATGAGCACCCTCATCTCGGTGGTAGAGGACCAGCCGCTTCTTCGGCGGAAGTGGGTCAGGACCCTCTCGGGGGGCCTTTCCCTTCTCTTTTGCAGAGAACCGGCGGATTGGTGCCATTGGCGTAAGGAGAAGCAAGAACGAGGAAGAAGAAGGAAAGGAGCAGCAGGAAGGGATGGACTGAAGAGGCTCGCGCAGCCCCGTACTTATAGCTGGAGAAGGCCAACCGCCGAGCACCACGATCGCAGGTAATCATGACCGGTTTCTTTGCATGCAGGGGCTTGTCAAGTCGTGCGGTTGCCGAGGCGTCGTGGGGAAGCGCATGCTCTCACGACCAATCAATCGCCACACGGCGCCCAAGGCCGCAAGCTGTTGGGGCCCGTGGCGCTTCGCGCTCGCCCCTTCGCTTCCCTGCTAGGCCAAGCCCATGCGCGCCTTGGGCCCGGGGGCTACTGTCGGCGTTCTGGGAACGGGGGTCCCCAGACTTGCCTGCCTGCGGCGTGGCTCAAGTGGGGGCCCAGCGCGGCCCATCTTCATCAGCTCAAGCTCAAGACCCTCGCGAGGGGCCAAGCCTCGCGGGGCAGACGACCGGAAGCTTCCTCAGAGGTAGCCTCATCAGGCAGGCTCGCGAGGAGGCGAAGAGATCAAGGCAGGGGTACCTCATGAGGAGCCCGTGACGCAAGCCATGACGATCGAGACCAGGCGGGCGCCAGGCGGGCGTCGGCCTGCGCAGTGTCCTTGTTCTCCCTTTGGTGCAAAGGGGGCAAGCACAGGCCAAGGCACCGGGCAAAGGTTACCATTCCGCTGCAACGAGACCAAGACCAACCGAGCGGCAGGACGAAGGTCACCGTGGAGCCCAAGACGGCGTCATCACCAGTGCTTTGGTCAGGATAACTTGTACTAGATGTTCCCCTTCAAAATGGCCAATTGTTGGCGCCCTTCCCGCTCATTATTTGGGGAGAGGCCCAGGGCCTCTATAAATAGAGCTAGCCACCACAGAGTAGAGAGCAGATAGGAAGGGACCGAAAAAGAGAGATAGAGAGAGAGGCGATTGAACTCACCCAAGCAGTTCATCGCACCAGCTCAACAACACCTCTCGCGAGGCTGTTCTTCCCTTGTACTGTTCATCATCAGCCCCTGAGGCAATCCACCACACCACACACTGGAGTAGGGTATTACACCACAAGGGTGGCCCGAACCAGTATAAACCTTGTGTCCCTTATGTTGTTCGTTGTTTTCAGCTAGATCACGCGAGGAGATTGGACGTAGATCGGTAGGGGAGAGATCTTCGCGTGCACCCCGGTGTTCGAACCTCAAGGGTCTGCCGGAACCCGAAATCCGACAAAAATCTTGTGTGGCCTCTACTCAAGCTCTTGGCATCTCACGATTTTGTACTCATATATATTGTCCAGACTTATCTCCTCTTGTGATCTCCAATGACTAATGCCATCGTACTACAGATCACATCATGTTGTACGTCCCTTGTTTACTCGAGTATGGCTCACGAGATCGAATATATAAAAGACTTCCTTGATCGCTGGTCTAACCATTCGTCTTGATTCCAGTTAATCTGTCCTTGGCTGACAAGGCAGAACCTTTTATTACCATTTGTCATGTTGAGATGTGGTTGTTTTTCTTGTATTGTCTGATATAATGTTTGCCTCTCCGTTACTGTACCGTGTTTGTTCCTGATAGGCATATTCCGTATTCATTTCTGCGTTTCAAAATAAACAAAATATGATATAGTATGTGTATTATCTGTTCGAATCTGGTCCAGTTTCACCCTTAAGCTTGTCTTGTATTGTTCGCCTGTGAGACACTCGAAAGAGGACAGAACATTGCCCGCAAATCTCCACAGCTGAACCATCATTGAATTTTACCCATGGTTTCACGATAATCTCGGTATTACTT
Source organism: Triticum urartu (assembly GCF_003073215.2). Classification (NCBI taxonomy): domain Eukaryota; kingdom Viridiplantae; phylum Streptophyta; class Magnoliopsida; order Poales; family Poaceae; genus Triticum; species Triticum urartu. The sequence continues at coordinate 550,370,617 of NC_053027.1, forward strand.
TCTTCCCATGATGGCACTCCACCACCCCTATGAGATGGCATATGTCAGTATTAGCAATTACAAATAATTACCATGAGGCTAACAATAAAGAAAGATATACCAAAGTGCAAAGATGGTGCAAACCAGAACCCAGGTGTGTGAAGAGGAAGGTGTGGGAGCTACATCAGTTGTTATTGTTGGAAATCAAAGTAAAATGAATAGAAGTGTCTATCTCTTTCATTGATAGTGATGCTTATATACAAGTTGGGGGGACGCAACCAGAGGATGTCTCTGTTCCAGACAGTTGCGACGGTGCTAACCGTCTGGCAGTTACAAGGGGATATTTACCCCAAGATTAACACAATTAATTAACTCTAACACTCCCCCTAATCTACACTTGTTCATATAGCATCATTATCTTGAAGAGCCTCCTCCAAAGAACCTGTGGGAAAATATGTGAGGAGTATAGTGTTTGATATGTTGCTAAAACCCCTTCAAACCCGGTGGGAAAAATAAGGAGAAAAAATGATGCAACATATAATGATTATTGTCTCTTTTAACTTAATATGAGTAACTCATAGAATTTACAGAACAATAAATATGTCTTATATACTTTCCTAAAAACCCCGGTGGGGAAAACTGAAAATATGACATATGATCTTATGTTGATATTACCTCATTAAAAACCTTTATGAGAACATGTATAGTAAACTCATGAAGGGGAAAGAGTATAATATGATGCATTGAACAGGAACAATTCAGGAAGATACCACCCCTGATTCTTGCAAATTTCGAAGCTGTCACACACCAATTCCAAGAACATATATCTGGAATGTAGAAGTTGGTAGAGACTTCGTGAACAAATCAGTCGTATGGTTTGACTTGCAAGATATGCAAATAGCGATATTGCTGAATATGTAGTCTGTTCGCATCCGGGCAACACAAGAAACATTATCGTTAAGATAATGGTTGGTGGATGTAGCCATGAGGTCTGTTTCGAAGACTCTCCATGAGAGCGCTACCACACCTAGTAGGGACACGCTTGTCTACGATCCGACATAGTGGGGATCTGATCGATGTATCCAATGATATCGGTGTTCACATTCCTGTGAAACTGAAAAACCAGAACAAGATGTTTGATGCCTTGGAGATATCGAAAGATATTCTTGAGTACCAACCAATTGTGTTTGGTGAATCCAATGGCATTATGGAACATTGAGTCCCAAATCTCATTTCCATCATCTCTTGGTCTAAATAGATCTTTCTCTATGTCTAGAGAATGAACTACCATGAGAGTTATGGATGGATTTCTCCAATATATTTTGGATATAGACAACATGGTGTACCATAATGTATGAATGAAGGTGCTCAAGTTGTAGTAACGAGCGGTGTTTTGGTTTACCCAAATCCTTCATTTTAAACTCCATCATTTAGATGATTACATGTGTCGTCATTGCAGACACATAAACATGGATAATCATCATTGTAGGAGTAATCCTTGTGTATAAGGATCTCACTATGTCAGTTGTACCATATGTACCGACAATAATAAGTTGTATGGTGACTTACTGATTTTACACAATGCATGTTGCATTTTGTATTTCGATTCAGAATTGAGATTCCATCGGGAATCAATCATATATGTCTGAATCTAGTGATGCACATGGATATGTAATCACTACATCTATCAACTGCAGAAATAGATGATTTTGTACTGCCAATGATATAAGTTATCGGAAAGAGATTCCACCTCTGGAGAATAGTTGGGTATCTGTGTGAACCCTTGTGCTACATTACTTGCTCTATGTTTCACCACCTCATTGTTCTCAATTCCGTTTCCAGAAGAAAGCTGGTTTACGTATTGCTTATGAATACCTTCCCTTTATTGAGCAATATTATTTCTACCTAGATTATACCCTTTGCTTGAGTTCAGTCTGAATATTGTTCACACTTTGCCATGGCCATGGTCTTTGGATCTGAATCACTTGAAAGATTTTTTCAATCTAGTTGAGAAATGTATGTCGACAATTGTAGACTTCCAGTTATATGTTTCTCCAGAATCTATATATCAATATATAGTTGATGGAAATATCGTTACCCATCGTGACTGCTCGCAATTTCCCAATGCGATTGAGTCGGGTATTCCGATGTCCCGGTCATTGTGTGCACTATGACCTGGGTTGGTGGAGGTTTCCCGTCCACTGGGTGTATACTACCCATTAGGTGTTTGTCAACGTGAAGTTGACTTGCATTTATTGATTCACATGCCTTGATATCCTTGCTAATCCTGATGTATTTCTGCCATACATCTCCCCCTGTTGTTTTGAATGGGGAGTGGAGTGGATTTTGCTGGCACCTCCACTTTTTCAGGCGTACTTTTGCGGGATTGTAGGATTGTGTGACACCTTTATAGTCAGTAAATAAATCTGGCAAGTTATTTGCAATGTGTTGCAAATCTTTTGAACGCATGGTTCAGATCTTTGAGTACATGGATTTGAGGAATAAATGTGTTGAACATTCCACTAATTTCCTGGCATTCTTTATGGTACTTGAAATCTCCCCTTAATGTCTGGAAATGTTCCTCATTGAATTAGCATAATGGCCTTGAATAACTCCCTGTGCGAGGGGCTTGAGATATTGACGGAAATACAGTTATTCCTCACATAGATCCCAACTATATGTTGAGGGGCCAATGATGTATGTCGGGTGATGATATCAGTATGCAACCGAATTACTGCAGATAGGAAATACTTGGTAGATATCCACATATCAAAGATAGAGGGGAATAATATTATGCAGTTCTGTCATGAGCGTGTAAAATTGCATGAATCCAACGTAAAGTTGGTAAGTTGCAATTCCAAAGTAAATATAGTGCAACGAGCTTAACTCTTTGGATAGGATTCTACCAACCCATTTTGAGTCTAGACATTAGGACAAATTGCTAAACTTCAATCCAAATGCCATAGAGAAGGCCCTCGGGGAGAATTCTGCAATGTTATCTATTCGATTTGCTTGAAGTCGATGTCAGGATAATGAGCCAATGGTTTCGTGTGAATAAAGCACATACTTAATACCATCATGTAGATATGTCTTTTAGAACCATGGAATACCTGAATAGTCTACTCAATGGCTGGGAAGAGCCACTTACCTCGACTTGATGCATTCGAGGAGTCTGAGTGGTTCGGCGTAGACTTTAAGTTGTGCGAGCCTTAAAATTAGCTTCCTTGTGTGACTTGTAGTGCACATAAAATCCAAATGTTATTAGAATTTAGCATCATAATAATCATAAACTATTTGGAATTGCTGTTAGTTTCGGTTTCAACCCAATGTCTCGATGACCAAGGCGAGTATGCCAAGTTTGTCATGTACATGACACTCTGGAAAACTATCTCGTACACAACATGTGCTACGGGTTGTGTCGTATGTGTAGTACAATCTAGATCATACACAGAGAATGTGCTTGCCATATCCGTTGCATATGGTAAAGAGAAGTTATTTCTCTTTGTTGTCATCATAAGTTTCGCTACGGAAACTGTTTTAACGGATACATTCATAGTTTAGTAGGGTACGAGTTAAACCTGGGAAGCATAAAGCATCCCGATGTTACTCGGGTACCCATAGGGATAGTAAATATGACTCGAGTTGAGCCAACAAATACCTCATCGCGTCTAGCGATTTAAATATCTCCTTTCTCTCAACGAGAGTGGAAACATTGGACTTCCCTGAGTATAAAGTTTGTGGTGCATATGTCCACAAGGTACATATCATTTTTATCATATTGACTCCCGTAGAAATCTATATATATATATATATATATATACATGAAGATTCTCAATATGAAAATCAATGTCAGATATATAGAATACATACAAATGTATTTATATCAAAGTGCTGATACGATATATTGTGATATACAATATATGATGACAACAATAATCATATTCTTATTAGAACATCATAAATGGACATAAATAAATAGATCACTAAGAAGACTAAGGGACTAAATGTATAGTCTCCAAACATGTCGGTTGATGCATATTCAACCATCATGCTCTCCATGCTCAGAGGGTCTCGTGACAGCTTGATGGTGTCATGTTGAGGGTTTGAAGTGAGTTTCAAACCATTACCCTTGAGGTCCTTCGCGTCCCGATGGCGTGGCTTGGATTGCACGCGCTATTCCATGGGATGCAAGACTGATCTTGATGTCCATGGCCCGCTTAAGTAAGTTGTGGCCATTGAGGGCAAGAGTCTCAAATTGTTAGCCATCGATTACTTATAGAGGCAAGCCAGAGATAATTAATTTACAAGAAGTAAACTAAAAACCATCATGGTTTTGTAATAAGAATGCAAAATTTTGACTCAAGTGTATAACATGAAAATGCTCAACCTCAATTGTGGGAATATAACACATTGAAGATCATATAGATCTCACAGTAATAGAGATAGTCTGCACATGGGCAGTAGATCCAACTCATTACCTTGTGTTTTCCTAATATAATGAGGGAGATGTTATTGTCAAATATTTACAAGTTTGTTGTGCGGGAGAAATCAATCTCGACCGCTGTGACATGTTCATGAAGAATGACAATGTGGTAAACACATAGAACATATCATCTCCGGTGAAAAAACAGTAATTTATTTATATTACAGATTGTGTAATATAAATACATCTTAATGTTGCAAAATTGATAGATTTCAAGAAGGTGGCTCGAAATCATTAGTCTGAATCTCAAATTGCTAAGGATGCCACCTTGAATTTTGCATATGTATTTGCAAGAAATTGGAAATCTCATTTGCAAATAGACGTATTAATCTCAACATGTGTTAAACATGGAAATATATACATCATAGAGATACCTCTGAATACATCGTACTCAATGGAGAAACAGTACTGTGGAGGTACTGAATTTATCTTTGCAAGAGATTAAAAATCTCAATTGCAAATAGATGTAATTTATCTCAATACATGACAAACGTGGAAATATAACAGACTAAAAACAGAGATAAAATCACCATTAAAAGTTGTTGATAGAACTAATTTTATGAAAAGAAAAAGTAAACCAGTAAAGCAATTAAGCAAATGACGCGTCTAGCGGGCGGCCGTCGGCCCGCTAGCGATCTGTGGCAGCCTTCTTTATTAGGAAAGATTATGTCTCCCTGCTACTTTAGGAAAGTTTGTGTCCGTTTAATAAATTGCATGCATGCATATGACCGCATGGTCCAACTACTCCGCATGCATGCATGCATGCATTCCGAGAGAGTGTAATTAATGTGACAACCTGGATGCGTGAACATGTTTAATTTGTACTTCATTTTTTTCTAAAAGCCATAACTTTCAAACCGCGTAGCGGAATTCAGATCCGTTTTCACCGTTGGATTCATCGTGACAAGATCTTCGAAACTAGATCCCACATGGGTATGTTTCGATGAGTTTTTTGTGCAATTTCGTCTCTGTTATTTACAACTGACTAGCAGCCAATGTGCAACTATCTGAGAGTGGATGTGCAACTTTTCGCCTACCCCGTGGATGTACAGTTTTCAATGATGGCACATTCACCCACAAAACTACCTCCTTCTAGTGAGATGTGCAAATTCATGTGCTGCCAAGGACGACTACCCAGTAGTTGATGTGCAACTTTTCCCCTGCCAGTGATTGTGCTTTCACTGTTTGCTACGTCGGCTAACTGTCTAGCAGTGGATGTGCAACTTCGGATACTTCCACGGCCAACTGTCTACCAATGATGTGCAACTTTCCCTCATACCCCGTGGATGTGTAATTTTCCTAGCAGCACTCGGTCCAAACCACCCCTCTAGTGGGGTGTGCAACTTTAGCGCCCTGTTTATATGCAACTTTTCACTACCTTGAATATGTAATTTTTTACTGCCCTCATGTATGTGGAATTTCATCATCCAACTATCCCTGCTTGTGAGATGTGCAACTTCATATGTTACTTCGGCCAACTACCTAGAAGACTTTGTGCAACTCCGTTTGTTGACCCCGCAAACCGAAACTACTTTTTCACAAGTAGGGAGGGAAAGGAGTTGAACATCAAGTAATAGGCAGTTGGCCTGAACAATAGATTAAGTTGCACATATCGCCAGTAGCGGAGGTGAGGCAGGGTGTTTCAACTGTAAAAAAACTATACATCCACGAGTAGGGACAAGGCTTGCAATCAACTACTAGACTGGTTGCACATCAAGTTGTTATGGTTGGTAGGTTGCAACCTCATATGAAGTGAGATCATGCAGCCCCAAAAGTTGGTTTTAAAATAAGTTGCACCATGTAGTACTGAAGTTGCACAATGCAGTACTTTAGTTGCATCATATAACACCAAAGTTGGCATCAAAAAATTCGTCGAAACATACCCATGCGGTATCTAGTTTCGAAGATCTCGTCGTGATGAATCCAACGATGAAAACAGATCTGAATTCCGACCTGTGGTTTAAAAGATATGACTTTTCAAAATTTAAGAGCCCAAAATAAATGTGCGTTAATCTGTTTCCCAGACTAGTCTGAATGCATTTAATACTAACAAAAAATATTCACTAATTGACAAAAAAAAGACACACATGTGAATGGCAAAGCCGGCCACCCGTTCCTATAAAAAAGTGCGCGTGCACTTTTAAGATTTCAGGTTAAGAAAATACTAGTACAAGAGTGCCGAGGGCATCTCCAGACGCGCCCCCAACAGGCCCCCCCCCAGGCCACTTTTTCGGCGCCGGCGCCGAAAAAACGGCCCAGTCGCGCCCCCAAGACGCCGAAAATCGCCGGTTCGGACCTTTTTTCCGCCCGGCGGTCACAGGCCGAACCCGGCGCGCTGGGGAGCAGTTGGGCTCCGGCGCTAGGGAAAAGCACGCCTGGCCCACACCGACAGCGGAAAAGTCAAGGTTTTCTTCCCCCGACTCGCCTCGCACCCCCCGCGCCCTCGACCACCACTAGCTATATCCCGGAGACGGCCGCCGCCCTACTCCGCTAGATAGCCATTCCCCGCCGGAAAATAGCAGCGCTTCGCCGTGGCAGCCCTTCCCACAGCAGCTGGGCGTTTCCGGCCGCCGTTTCCAGCCACGGAGGCGCGGTTTAACGGCAGGTACACGCCCACCGAGCGCAAGGTGTTCGGCGTTTTGCCTGCCTCAGCGATGGACTCGGATGAGGAGGAAGAGCTCGACGCGCTGCTGGAGGAGGAAGCCGCGGCCGACGTCCAGGAAGAAGAGCATCTCATGGTGCTCGCCGCCCTCGGCCAGCTGCTGGCGAGCAATGAAAAGCCGCGGCGAGGTGGCTCGGTGCCGGGGCGGATGAAAGCAAAGAACCAGCATCGTCTCCAAGGCTACTGCATGCTCTACTCCGACTACTTCGCCGATGCTCCACTTCATGGTGAGAGAACATTTCGGCGCCGTTATCGGATGAGCCAAAAGCTCTTCCTCAGGATTGTGAATTCCATCCGGGAGTTCGACAACTACTTCGAGTGCAAGATGGATTGCACTGGCGCTCTTGGATTCACCTCCATCCAGAAGTGCACGACAGCGATGAGGATGCTTGCATATGGAGCTCCCAGTGATTCACTCGACGACTATGGGCGCATGGCCGAGTCCACCAGCATAGAGTGTTTCTACAAGTTCTGTCGGGCAGTGGTGGCAGTGTTTGGGCCACAATACTTGAGAACACCCAATGCGGAAGACACTGCCCGGATCCTAGCCCAGAATGCATCAAGAGGATTTCCTGGGATGCTTGGAAGCATCGACTGCATGCATTGGAAATGGAAGAATTGCCCATTTGGTTGGCAGGGGATGTACAAAGGCGCCAAAGGCGGTTGCAGTGTGGTGCTTGAGGCGGTAGCCACACAGGACCTTTGGATTTGGCACTCCTTCTTTGGTATGCCAGGAACTCACAATGACATCAACGTGCTGCAGTGCTCTCCTGTTTTTGCCAAGCTCGTTAAGGGCCATTCTCCTTCGGTGAACTTCGAGATCAATGGGCACCAATACAACAAGGGGTACTACCTAGCAGATGGCATCTATCCGAAATGGTCGACATTTGTGAAGACGATCTCAAACCCTGCGGCAGGAGGCAAGAACGCCTGGTTTGCGAAAGTTCAGGAGGCTTGCAGGAAGGATGTCGAGCGGGCATTTGGTGTGCTCCAATCTTGATTCGCTGTTGTTCGGTACCCCGCTCAGACCTGGTCCAAAGATCAAATGTGGGAGATTATGACTTGTTGTGTCATCTTGCACAACATGATCATCGAGAGCGAGCAAGAAGACTCAGTGTTTGACACTGAACCATACTACAGGCAGGGTCCTCTAGCCGAAGTTGATCACCAGCTACCGGCAACTTGGACTGCCTATCTCAGTATGCGTCAGGAGATCCGAGACCCACAGGTGCATCATCAACTGCAGAAAAATCTGATTGAGCACCTATGGAGGCTCAAGGGGGACGCCGTGTGATGAAATACGAGTTTTTATTTGTTGAACTATATAATTTGTATTGAACTATTTGTTGTTGTACTATTTTGTTGAAGTATTTGATTTTTCTGTGATGAAATATGTGATAAGAAATAATTATGTTGATAATTGAACGCCGAAACACGGCGAAACCACGCCGAATATGGGCCTATTCTCGCTCATATGAACCCTTTATTCGCCGAAATTGGGCTGCAAAGTAGGCCAATTTCGACGCCCGGGGCGATGACTGGGCGCAAAATCGCCCCAGCGCCGATTGTATCGCCGGCTCACCCCCAGGGGGCGATTTTTATGCGTCCGGGGGGGGCAACGGCTGGAGATGCCCTGATGACTCAACTAGTAAAGCAATTAAGCAAATACTATCACGGTAGTGCTAATGACTCAACCGCATGCAGTTAGGCCACGTAGTAGTACACGCATGTGCGGCTGTCCACGGTCTGGTCAATCGAGTACAGATAAGGAGAGAGACAAGGAAATAAATTCCCAATTACTCAATCCCCATCCTCACCGGACTAGTTCCATGGCCGCCACGCAGCCACGTCGTTCACCGGCGACGGGTGGAGGGACCAAGTGCTACACCGTCTTCCTCGGGAGAGGAAGCACCAATGAGGTCGTGTCTGGAAGCCACGCCGGTGGAGACGCCATTTGCGGCACCGTTCGTGAGGCCGAGCGCCGCTGGGCTCCATGTGCCGGAGCGGCCGCTCGACGGCGAGCTCGCCAACGGGACGCCGAGGGACATGAGATGATGAACGAACACCTATGATCTTTGTGATTTTGGTCGAACACCTATGATTTCCTTTCTTCGATTTGATCTTTCGGTATGCACTTGATGGAAGTAACTCACGTGAGTGAATAGCGTAAACCAAGAAGAGAAAACAATCAAATCAATTGTTAGATCATTGATGTTAATCACAAAAGGCAAGAAATTTGCTTTCTCCTGATCGATCTCTTGAACGGCGGTGCATTTCCGCTGGGCGGCTGATTTCTCCAGCGATCTGGCCATGATCGGCAATCTTCGGAAGGAAGCCCAGTGAGGGTTTCGCCGGAAGCGGTTCCATGCGCCATCCCTTCTGCGCTGGATACTCTTCTGCATTGGTAACCGCCGCTGGCCGCAACGGGCCTGTGCGTGAACAAGGCCCTGTTCACTTCGCGTCGGGAATCACGCAGGGCCGGGCTGTGGCTTCGCCGGTCGAGGGCTGTCCCCTTTCCAGTGCTTTCCTCTTCCCTGAGTCGCTCACATTATCTCCAACAGCCGCTCAACACATCACACGCTAAAAACTATTTTGCCACATGCTCATCGTTTGGTTTGACGTGGCAGGCAGCGCTGACTTCAGTAGCCGCGCTAAAATGCAGCGCGCGCATAGCTTCAGTAGCACGAGCGACTCTCACACAAACAATATATGCGTTCCAAACACAAGCACAAAGATCAAACACAACTACAATAAATCAACAATAAAATAGTTCAATTTCGTTATTGCAACTCAAACAAATAGTTTATCGTTCAATATAACAGATAATTCAACAATACAACAAATAGTTCAACAATCAACATCAAACGCACAAATCATGATACCCTTTGTCGGCCATTCCAAACTCACCACTCCTCGATGAGATTCTTCTGAAGATCATCATGCGCTGCGGGACGTCGAATGGCATGATAGGAGGCAACAAAACGGGCCATCCTTTCAGCCATCCGCCGCACTCGCACGGTATGTCCAAGAGCTCATACTGAGAGTAGTCTACATCTTGGTCACGCTCATTTTCGATGATCATGTTGTGCATGATCACACAAGCGTGCATGATGTACCAAAGCATCTTTTGATCCCAAAATCTAGCCGGTCCTCTCACAATAGCAAATTGGGCTTGCAAAATTCCAAAGGCTCTCTCCACATCTTTTCTAGCCGTCGCCTGTGCATTGTGGAAATCAAGATTTTTCTTACCTTCCGGTTTTTTCAACGGCTTCACAAATGTTTGCCACTTTGAGTAGATGCCATCCGCAAGATAGTAGTCATAGTTGTATGTACGACCATTTACTACAAACTGCACCGGTGGCAAATCACTATTTGCAATCTTATTCATCAGTGAAGACCGGTTGACAGCATTGATGTCATTCAAAGATCCAGGCATTCCAAAGAAAGCATGCCAAATCCAAGTTTCTTGATCGGCCACCGCTTCAAGGATTATAGTGGAACCCTTTTTTTGCCGTGAAATTGCCCATGCCATGCCTTTGGACAATTCTTCCAACTCCAATGCATGCAATCTATTGAGCCAAGCATACCTGGGAAGCCGCGAGCTTTTTTCATCTCCAATAGCCTTGCGACGTCTTCAGCATTGGGAGATCTCAAATACTCCTGGCCAAACACTTGCACAAGTTCGACTGCGAAGTGCTTGACACACATGATGGCTTGGCTCTCACCCATGGCCAAATGATCATCAACTAGATCATCCGGGATACCGTATGCCAATATACGCAAAGCGGCTGTCACCTTCCGAAAGGTGTTATGCCCAAGCTCTCCGGCGGCATTCCTCCTTTGCTGAAAAAACCGGTCATGGATCACTAGTTTCTCTGCAATGCGCCTGAACAACTCAGTGCTCATCCTAAACCGGCGACCAAAGTACGACTCCAGGTATGTGGGATTCTCCGCAAAATAGTGCCTCATCAATCTGTTGTGGGCATCGATCCTATCCCTCCAAATTTTCTGCCGACTCATACCCGAACAACCGTGCTTCGGTTTTTTATTGATGTGCATAGGTAGGGTCATTGCAAGATCCTCCTCCTCTTCCATATCAAATTATTCTTCGGAAGAATCATACGACGAACTCATCTACAATGTTCAATACAAACTAGGCTATAAAAAGCTACAATCAACATGCACCAAATTCATGGACACCTTGCGGGCGTTTTGTCGAACACCTTGCGGGCGTCGAGCGGCAGTGAGCGGCCGGGCACTGTTCGTCGGAGGACTGCCACGCGCGAGGGGCGGCGGTGACTAGAGGGAGACGGAGGAAGTCGCCGCGGTGCGGGGATAGGCCGGGGAAGCGCCAGAATGGTCACCGGAATAAATGGGGTGGCGCGGGCAGCGGCGCCGCCGCGGCTGTATAGGGTAGGTGGAGTTGCGAGCGAGCTCTCGAGAGTCCAGCACGCGGGAGCGGGCGCAGCAAATAAGCGGCGCGCGATGGCGTTTCGGCCCACGTGCTGAACTAGATATGCCGCGCACGCGGTTTTTGCGCCTCCGCTAGAGCGTCCGGAGCGGTAGCGCGCACAAAAAAACACTGATATTTCAGCGCGGCGCTTATATAGCGCGGCTGTTGGAGATGCTCTCAAGGAAGAGCGTGCTGATAACGTGTTGTAAATCAAAGTAAAATGAATAGAAGTGTCTATCTCTTTCATTGATAGTGATGCTTATATGCAAGTTGGGGGGACGCGACCAGAGGATGCGTCCGTTCCAGACAGATGCGACGGTGCTAACCGTCTGGCAATTACAAGGGGAGATGTACCCCAAGATTAACACAATTAATTAACTCTAACAGTTATCCGAGACGAGAGAGGGAACTTTCTAGCGGCACATGTAAGTACATCACCCATGTGGCAGATATGGTGACAGCTAAAACAATGGCCATGTCTTTGCAAATTCTCTAGGGTTTCCTCCGGTGGAAGCTGAATCAGATACCCTAAACATGATCAATTTCTGTAATGGGCAGTCCATATGGTGGGATACAACAGCGGCTTTATTCGCGGAGTGTGTGGATGTGGCCTCGTCGCTTGGGAAAATCGTCTTTAGACATTGCTATCGTTCTAATAATCAAGCGTCACATGTGCTAGTTAACTTTTCTTTTCTAATAAGACTTCTATGAATTGGACAGATGAGCCCCTGGGTTGTCTGGTCTCTGGTCTAGTAGATGATGTACTTTCTTTCGTAGATTAATAAAGCTAGCCGTAATGGGCCTTCCCTCAAAAAAAAGTAGCACCTTCGGTTTGGTTTCACAACCACCACTCGGACAAGATCACAAACTTGGACCATCAAAAGACCTAGTCGTTTGTCTTCTTGCTTAAACCAAATTTGTTTTGATCTCCAATTTGTTAGCCTCCAAACAATATCCAAGTTGGGTGCTTCACTTGATAGCTTGATCGGCCTTATCTCGACCTTGTGGCTTGTCTTTTCCTTTGCCTTTTTTTATGTATCCGCTCGCTTCGCTTGACTCGAGCCTCCATAGCGTCCCGCATTCCCTACACACAATTATAGGAGTTGGTCACTTTATCAGTCACTGAACCGAAAATTTTCTCCACAATCTCGACTTCCTCAAGTTTTGGGCCAAATGCACGGATCTTCCCAACCAAAGTACTGAGATGCATGGCGTATTCCTTCACCAACTCAATTTCCTCCATCTGCAACTTGTGAAAATTGGCGCTTCGGCACTTGCCCGAGCCTTCATGACATGATCTTCTTCGATCCTCATTAGCTTTGCAAGCGCTCTTGTTGTTTCTATATCCGCCAATGTCACCAGCATGGAATCTGACTGATACTGGGTTGTGGCGGCCATGGCACCTTTGGCGCACTCCGCATCCACGCCGTCGCCCGTGATTTCTTGCCTCGCTCGGAGGATTTGAAGAATAATCTTCATCCTTACTGTCCACACACTGTAATTGGGGTCGGCCGGCATCAGGCACTGGATGGAAAAGTTGCGATGCGACAAAACGTTCACGTCGCTCGCTCCACCACTAGTCGTTGATTTCTTTTGAGTGATCACTAGTCACTGATTTGGCGCCCTTCTTCGCCTCGTCCACAAACCTTCCCATATTTTTTTTGAGTCCAAACATACTTTCTTTATTCAACAATAGCGTTCATGGGGATACAACTCAAAATCTCGTGCACGAATTCTGATCTCCCTTATAATAGCCTGATGTGCACCTCCAGTGTTTGCCTTTACATCATTAATTACCTGAAAACAATCCGATGAGACCAGCATCTTTTTAAGCATTAAACAATTCCTGCCCTGAATATTTTCCATATTCATTCCGACAAACAGCCGCAACTGCTCCTCCGTCTCCATGCACAGAAGTAGCTCCATCTACGTTACGTTTAGCGATTCCCGGAGGTGGACGAATCCAGGGTTGTCTCGCCGGCTTGGGAGGCCCGGCAGCTGATGATGTTGGAGCAAGATCCTCAAGCTCTGCGATGAAGCGCTGTGTTGACATGGGTGGCTGGAACACGTGTTTGTAGATTGATTTCCGACGCGCGTGCCATATCACCCACAAAGTCACAACCATGTACGTAAAATCCACATGTGGTAAAGATTCATGCATGGTGAACAGCCATAACTTTTTTTTTTGAGAAAATGGTGAACGGCCATAACTTTGCATCTTCTCCTTTACGATGCTACCATACATTCCTCCGGAGCCTTGAATAGGGGTTTGCTGCTGGGCCGCCCGACACGGTGGGTTTCTTAGGCCCCCAGACACGGTGGGTTTGCATCTATCTGCGGCCGTATTGGGCCGATGTCAGCCCACTGCACGTGTGTTCGCAGCAGGCCGCAAATGGGCGATCGCTCGACCACTCCACTGATTCATTCCCCTCCCCCAAAACCCTATTCCACGTCCACCGAGGAGGAGGCGGAGGAGGAAGGAGTGAAGCCCCACCTCCCGCCGCCGCCGCCGCCGCCGCCATGGCGCTCCGGCTGATCAACCCGAGCAGGAAGCCCCTCCTCCACGTGCCCCGCCCCTCCTCCTCCTCCTTCTCCTCCTCGTCCTCCTCCAACAACAGCCCTCCCTTCCCTCCCCCTCCCCCGCCGCCCTCCGACGACCCCGGCCACCCGCCCCCGAACCACGGCGAGGGCCCCCAGAGGCCGGCGGCGTCCTCGATCTTCCTCGACATCCGCGAGCGCCTCAAGTCGTCCCCGGCGCCGCCCCCGCCGCGCCGGATCCCGGCCAACCCGCTCCGCCCCGGCGGGCCGCCCGCGGCCCCCTCCGTCAGCCTCGACGACATCAAGCGCAGCCTCGAGTCCTTCCGCGCCGGCTCCCCCCGCTTATCCGGCCCCGGCGTTGGCGGCGGTGTTGGCGGAGGCGCCAACCCGTCGTTCCAGGACTTGCTCAAGAACAGCGCCGCCTCCCCGGCGGGTCGCCCCCAGGGAGGAGGAGCCCCCAACGCCGGCGGCGGCAAGCCGTTCAGCTTCAGCTTCGAGTCCATCCGCGAGAGCATCCGCAAGATCGACCCGCAGCAAGAGAGGCAGCGCCAGCCGCCTTTGCGGTTCCTGAACAACACCCCGGACAACATCTTCGGGAGGGAGATGCGCCAGAGGGCCGGGAAGCCGCAGCCCGGGGAGGGGAAGGAAGACGAGGACGCCGGCGTTTTTCTCGCTAATGAATACACTCCCGAACAGCTTGGGCAGATGCTCAGGGAGCTCCGGCCGGCGGACGCAGGGAAGGACGGGAAGGAGTGGTTCTCTCTCCAGGAGCTGCAGGGGCGGATCGCCAAGATCGCGGAGAAGGAGAGGGGCCAGGCTGACCCGCGGTATGGCGGCGAGTTTGGTTTGCTCCGGCAGACCTTAACGAGCCTCCATAAAGATCAGAAAGGGCAGAAGAAGCATGTCAGCACTGGTAATCCCGCCCAGCATTGCTTGTTTTTCTTTCTTCATTCACCTCTTTTACCTCCGAGGGGCAATGGAACTGACAAACTTGTGCTGTATTGTTCTTGATCGGGAGCAGTCCAGCATATGTCACTATTTGCAAACATCGGTGGAAAGCCGCTGCCGGAGTACATGCTGAGCAATCTTCCGCCGCAGGAGGAGTTGCTAGAGAGGGTGAGATTGGCCTTTTGCTTTTTCGTCTATTTTCTGTTGGTGGGAGGACTTCTCCCCTGTTTGTTTCTGATGTGAGAGTGTGATTGACTGATGATTATCGGTGCCTGCTGTCTTCAGTATTTCCATCCTGATCACATGTCAGGCGAAGAGAAGATGAAATTGGAGCTTCAGAAGGTCAGGGATGAGTTCAAGATGTCCGAGAATGACTGTGGTTCCGCACGAGTTCAAAGTAAATATCTTATCCCTTACTTGCATAATACTAGTAGAATACACTGACTTGCAAATGTAGTGTTTCAATGCCCTGTGACTTTTCCATGACTAGTGTAATATTGATAAATAGCGATTTTTAAATTTTGAGTCACCATTGTGTTTGGCAATGAAGGCTTGCATGATTTTGATGTGACGGTTAGGATTGACCCAAAGACAAAATTTGATTGAGGAGCTGATATAGCCTGTGCTAGAGATTGCAGTATAGAGTATTCAGTATTTGCATTTGAACACCTAGTATCTCTGTGAGCCAATACAATGGAGCTACGGCTCAGTTAACTTCAATGTTTCATTTTTTGACAGTAGCATGTTTTTTTCTTCATATTCTTCTGTAGCTAGTAATTGATTAGTCTGAAAAGATGTCTGGCTAGGAAGTCTTGCTTACTAACAGATCATTATGCCTGCTACTCCTATGTTTCTTCACTTGTCTAGAGCTAAGGTCGTAAGCAGTTCTGATGTTTTCTGTAGAGCATTTTATGCCATTCTGGCTCTGTTTGCACCACTGATATGCTGCGCGTTTGTTTTTTCAGTAGCCCAACTGACACTAAAAATCAAGCACTTGTCATCCGTTCTACACAAAAAGGTATGCACAATGTTGAATATAACCTTATGCGTACCGATGTTGTATTGCTGTTTTACCTTGGCACCACCTCTGGAATTGCACAAACTCCAGTTTGATCAAGTGACCCCGTCGACTCTTCTGTGATGCAGGATAAGCACTCTCGAAAGGGGCTCCAGGACATGGTCCAGAGGAGGAAGAAGTACCTCAAGTACCTGCGCAGGACCGACTGGGACTCATACTGCCTCGTCCTGTCAAAGCTGGGGCTCCGCGACACGCCCGAGTACAAGGCGGCCGACTACAAGAAGACCCAGCCGACGAAGGCGCAGTCGAAGAAGAGCAAGAGCAAGAGGAAGAGAAAGATGAAGGCGTAGAGCTCCGCGGCGCGGGACAGATGATAATTTCCCACACTCTTCTCCTTCTCTTTGGCATTGAGAACTCCGTTGGCGGTAGAATCCGTCGGGTCGACGGGCACCGAGGCTCAAGATGTCTCTGCCCTGCCAGGTCTTTGCAGTGTTGTAATTTTTTGATCCACTTCTTCTGTAATAACCAGTCGCTTGACATAGCTGCATGTTTTTCTTGTTCTGTAGCAACAGAATGTTTGTTGATCCTAGGTCTCAGCTCTCCCCTGCCCTGTTATCAGGCCAATGGATTGAGGAACAAACGGGATGATGATTACTTGTTTCTTCATTTAATCATATACGGGGTTTTGGTACCTTGTTGGTTTGCTTTGCCATGTCTGCAATCCAAATTGATCAACAGCGGAAAGGAAATGCTGTAAGAGCATCTCCAACGCTGACCCACAAATTTACTCCGGCATCCGTATGCGGACTGGTTGGATGCCGTTTGACAGAGGACAAAGTCCGTGAACACGGATTTGCAAGTAAAGGGCACATTGAAATTCAAACACGGATCAGCAAGTAAAGGGCACATTGAAATTCAAATACAAGTTTGATCCATAGCGTGCGTTGGATCACATGTTCGATCACAACCAAAAAGAGACAAGTATGTTTAAGTTCTTACATGCCCAATCACAGAAGAATATCAGTCCGTGCAAAAAATTGAGTGCTGCCTTGGCGGACCGGCAATTCGAGCCTTCTCAATGCTCAAGGTGTCGTTGTCGCCGTGAATGCAACCTCCTTCTCTGCCTCCTCTACCACCTCCATCTCCGCCAGGTCCTCATCTAGTTCCATGCGTCGACGGCGGTAGCGAAGAAGAAAATGAGAGAAAAGGGCGGGAATTAGGTGGAGGCGGCGGGACTAAAGAAGAGAGTGGGGGATTTGGCGCTGAAATAATGCGGGAAGCTACAAAAGGGCGGGCTCCGCTTTCCTTTTGGGAGGGTCATGGGTGTCAAAGTCTGACTTAGTCTCGTGTCTGGACTCCCGCAAAGCCCCCCATGTTTGGTTTCAGTTTGTGGAAAAAATGTGGCCTGGACCGCTCGGCGGAGCGATACATGCCTGTGTTGGATGGCTTTCGGCGTCCAGACCATGCGGTCTGGATGTATGTAAGCGGTTTGAGGGTCGGCGTTGGAGATGCCCTAATTTGCTTAAAATTTTCGCCGGCTGATTTCGCATAGCTATCGCCCACTCTTCGCCATCACACAATGTTGTCGCCTTTGAAGTGGCGGGTCTAGGATTTGACATTATGAGGGTGAACATGGACAACATTCCAATGATTAGAATTTTTTTATTGCACTGCACCAAAATTAATATAGTGAACAAAAACATTGCACTAGTATAAGAATTTCTTTTGTAAATTCGGGGAGGGAGGGCATATGACCGCACCCGCTAGATCGGCTATTGCACATCATTATGATCGGAACCACCAACGTTGGATTAAGCCTTCTATTTAATCTTCTTGCTCACACTTCGACGAAAACCTGCTGAAAAAGAATGTTGAAACTCATACCTTGCCACTCCCGATAGTTTTGTCGGTCTCCACTGTCGATTATGTTGTCGTGACCGTTATCATGTCATAGGGAGACCCTATATCCACTCTTGGTAGTAAAACCCCTAACAGATATAGGGTCTCTACTTTTTTATCGGCTCTATTTATCATATCTGCTAGTGTGTAGTAGGCAGACGCTAACTACCCTAATACTTCACTCTTTTGATGACTTAAAAAAATAGGTCATCCTCTCCTAGCTTAGAAAATAACCCGCTATTTCCATTCAGAGTTTCTAAAACTATCAACCATGGGACAACTAGTTTAGATGCCCCAACGAACGGGAGATGACTCGTGGGATATAAGTGAGAGAAAGTGAAACGTGTTGGAGTCTGCCAACATGGCTAGTACTCCAATAATAAACAAATACTCACATAACGTCTTACATTATGAAACGGCGGGAGTACTTTAATATTTGTATGAGTAATAAATAAATCTAAGCGCATCAAATACACTGCAGAGTAAATAAACCTCTGTGGAATTGGAAAAAAGAAACAATACGTTCTCATCATCATCAAAAAGGTGGAAGGAGATTCACTGGGTGGGAGAGTGACGAAATCCGTAACAACTCCGCCCACAGATTCCACCTCCACGGCACGCAAAAGCCTCCGCCGCCGAAACCCCTCCGCCCCGCGCCGCCAAAGCCGCCTCCACAACCCCCCCTCACCCCAACCCCCACCCCCACCCAGGCGCGGCGGCGGCGGCTCCACCTCCACCTCGACCGCGCGAGAGAGCGGAGGAATCGCCCCTCCTCGCCGGCGCCCTCCTCAGCCCTCGGCTGGCCTGGGCCGAGGCGGAGCGAAGATCCCTCCATCTTCGGCTGGTAAGGGAGCCCTAGCTCTGCCCGGGCCGCCGTCGGGTTTCGCTCCGGTGTGCTTACCATCATTGTTGCCGTGGGCAGTCGAGTCGCATCCGGCCAGATCCGATGGAGGCGGGCTCCTCCTCGCCCGCGGGCCCCGCGCCGGGGCCGCCGCCCTCCATACCCCCCTCCGGCGACCAGGGCGTCTGGGCCGACGTCTCGCCGCTCATCGCCGCCGCCTGCGCTGGTAAGCTCGATGCGCCCAGCCCGCCTCCCTGCTGTATTTTCTAAGACGTTGAAAGTTACAGTACAAGTTATTTTGAAGAGCCGGGAGTATTAGCAGGTCTACGGACCGTGGCTCGGTCGATCTCGTGTTGTGTGTGTGTGCGCGCGCGCGCGCGCGTGCGTGTGTGCGGATGGCTGCTTGATCGAGTTCACAGTGTGTTTCCAGCAATGTGGAATGCGCGCTTGCATTGGACTGACTAGACCTGTACTCATTTTCTCGCGTTACAAGCAGAGTACAATTGGCTCCTCCTTTCCTTTGCAAGCAGAGGGACAATGGGTTCCTCTGTTCCTGACAGAATCGATTACGAAGGCCCCTAGGAGTCGGTCCTGTCTGCGTGAGTTTATGCGGTATCTTATATCATGGATGCGTTGCCGCAAGCATGCAGTTTCATGTACTGGAGCAGGTTTGTATCATGCGTATGGTCGGAAGATAAGAGACATGCCGACACTGTGTTGCTTTCTTGTAATCCCTAGGTGATGTGTGAATTTTGGTTTGTGCCAAGTATGCATCTATTTGGTTCTTCGAACCAATTTGGTGCTTGTTTGATGGATTCGGATCAACCTTAATTGAACCGAAATCTGTTCATCCAAAGCGTTTGAGTTTAACCCATGTCTATCCCAACTAGCCCTTAGGTTGCTGCATACAGTGCCTTCAGAATTTTAATGTGTGACCAAATGTTGCCCTATTTGAGAGGTATATGCATAGCCATATGGATAACATGTTTGGGGGTGTCTACTTTACTTTGTGACGTCACATGACCATGATCCAAATGTTGCCCTACTTTACTTCTGCTTTGGTATGCAAGCAGGATGGCACATAATGACATCATATTTTCACGTCTTCCTTCTGTTAAATGCTGAAAACAGATAAATACCATTACTCATGTTCTCATTTAGTGGTTTCACAAGATTGCCTTGTGCATGGTAATGGGGATTGTTAGAATAAAAAACCTTGCTGGTTGCCTGTTCACTAGTTCTTATTCTTTGGTGCCCCATTGTGGAAGTCAACTGTAGCTGGATGCAGTGAGGGATGCACTGAATTTGGAAAGGGGCAAAGCTTGTGGTGTCTGAGCTTTCATCTACCCTCTTGGATCTCCCCCTGGTTTGGCTTACCTGGGGTTGAGCTAGAGGGTTGGAGGGAGCGATCGCCCACATGCCAGGATTACCTAGAAGGATACACATGAATAATTTTGTGAATCATACCTATTGATCACTCCTTTTATTTATATTGGTGGGAAGGAGTTCAAAGTCTGTTCTCAACAACATGATATGAATTGTTGGTCAGGGAAATTTGTTGTCAGGATAATATTATATTACTAGTGCTGACTGGACAAACTGAAAATTTAGTCTGTTAATGCAATCCTTATTGATAATAGACAGGACATTAGTCATTTTTGAGAGAACATTTATTCTGGACAGACAGGAAGTGAGTAACCTCATTGAGAACAGAGAATTTCACTCATGTTAGGATTTAGGATTATAGGCTTGGGCTTAAGTTTAGGGCTTAGGAGTCGCATTGTTTGCTTGCATCTATCTTAGATCTGTGTTATTGTGCCTATTTTGAGTTGACTTGCGCATAGTGTGCCAATGTGGGGGCAGTTATCTGTTAAATTTTTGCTTGAGCTCGTAATGAATGGTGTCTCTTTATAGACCAGTCTCCCGAACTCCTGATAAGAGAGAATTCCAATAATATGGACCTAAAAGATAGATTAAGATATAATATATAGCTTCCCAACTGGATTATAGAAACGAAATATAACTTATTATGGCTAGTGTTGTGGATTTGTGGACTCTTGGGTTTGATTAGCCCTGTGCGTGACGGCACCGTCACTGGTGTGTGTCTCCCCAAAATAACTCCAAAACAATTTTGATGTGAATGTATCTAGGACTGTCATATTTGAGCAGATGCCTGAAAATCGAGTCGACGCTGATATCTGGTAGTTAATTTATTATATCTATCAACTGTTCTCCTTCTAATTTCTTCATGCTTGTAGATCTCCAAGATGGGGAACTTGTTCATGGGGAGAACTTCAGTTTGTTTGCCGCAATGTCTGCATTGGAAGTAAGGACCTCATTATCTCCCCTGCTCTTTTGCTGTGTTTCAACTCCCATTTTTTCTGTTGCGTACTTCAGAGTGTCAAATGATGTTTTTGTGTTTACTAAATTATTTTACGCAACCAGTGGTTACTAATTAGTTGACATGTACTCCCTCTGTAAAGAAATATAAGAGCGTTTAGAGCACTAGAGTGGTGATCTACACGCTCTTATATTTCTTTATGGAGGGAGTAGACATGGTATTTTTTAAGTCACCAGTAGATGCTTTTAAACTTTTCCCTATTAAGCTTGAACTTGAGTTGCTTTGATACTGAGTTCGGGATATGCAAGTTTGTTGCATGAAACTTGCACTTGAGTTGCTTTGATCTGAATTCTGGACGTACACCTTAGGCTTGGAATTACTCTTGAGTGCTGAGCCTCACTATACAACTGATCACGACTCTGTACAAGCTTTCCAGTTCATAGTGAGAAAGGCAAATACCAGAATTCTGATTATATTATTTCAGGATACTTTGGTATTATAGGCCTGCCGAGTGACTCATTTACCATTTGATTTGTGGGATTTCAATTTAATTATTTAGATCCATTGCTTAATTGGGTTCTCTGCATCTATTGCATCTTGATACAGATAATGGACCCTAAAATGGATTCCGGTATCGAGAGAAGTGGATATTATTCCATCGATGAAGCCATAGAAGATGGCATTGCCCCAGTTCCACTTAGTTTGGACAGAACACTTGACATTCAACGAACTCTTGATGTCATCGACCATCTTTTCTCATGTGAGGTACTTCAGTGCAACCATGTCTAATAAGCAGGTGTTTCATTTGGCTAAACTACTTTATCGGACTGCTTTATTTTTCAGGCAACCTGGCACAAGGGTCACACTCTAGCACAAACCGTCTTCACATGTATCTACCTTATGAAAATGGAGAGAATTTCATCGCATGCTGTCCTAAATAGCTTCTGCAGGATTTTGCGTGCTACTTGTAATTCTGTCATTTCTGTCGTTTCAACTGCCCGAACTCATGAGGTACTTTTGCTGGAAATTTTCTATCGCCATTCCCCACTGATTTCATTTATATGTACTCCGAGTCTTGACATAACGAAGCCGTGCATGTTGGTTTATGCTCGTATTTAATTTCATATACGACGAGTAGGCGCATATTGTTATTGTTGAAATGTGGAGATTCCAGTGCAACAAAAACATCATCTCCCATGTCAGACTACCTCTTTATGAGTGGAATATGTAATGCGTCACTTTTCATCTTTTTGTCTGTATAATCAATGTTTCCAGTGAGATGCGTATGTGCTCTGCTCTTTCATCTATTATACCTAAAAGGTGATTCAAAAATATTTATCATCTTGGTGAACTTCATTAGGACTGAATACAGGCACCTTCATTAGGATGTAAGTCCGGTAGTTGGTTGTTTCAGTGAATTTGGTTTCTGACAACCCAAACAACAAAATTCGGCAAACCTGAATTTGTTTTTCATTAACTGCCAAAAGAAATGAAAAACATACCTTGAGTTAACTGGAAATTTGTCTTGTTTGGTTCGGTGTCCTGTTCCGGTTTTGGCTTTCCTGTGCTATGCCCAACCTAGGGGCTTTTGTTGGTTGAGATCTGTTCACATAACCTATAGGATGGCATGAAAATCGAATTTGAATACAGGTTGGTCTTGTTAATATGAGTCAATTTTATCTAGTTTTTAATCTAAGTACCATACTTCCACTTATTACATAAGATATGATCTTTATCGTATGCTTTTGTAGGAAGAAGACCTCTTTACGATGTCTTTTGGACTGCCTTTGAATGGTGAAGGTGATGATAAGTGCTTGTCAGTTCTGAACTCGGTTGAAGAGACAATATCTCGTCAATTGCGTGCATGTAAATCCCAAGCATTATCCAAGAAAAAAACACTAGAAGGTACTTGTATTGCCGTTGCAGATATCCTTTGATTCAATTAAATGTTCATTATTTTGCGTTGTGTAAAACCTTGTTCCTTGTTTTATCAATTTGCTTATGTCATGGTCCGAAGTCCAAAATTGCAGCCTTTTACAAAACATACAACTAAATATATGTTCCTGCTTTTTAAAATAAAATTACAACTAGCTTTCCTTCGGCTTGGAAATTTGCGGACTGCTGATTAGTTTGCGTCAAGTTGTTTTGTATATGGAGTTTCTAAGTAAGTTGGTGCATCATCTTAAAATATATACCACTTAGTCTTTAGATTACGACACCAAATTATAAAAGAATTTGGACGCTGGACATTTGAAATAAAAGCGAAGTTATTGAATTGCTTATTTGATTTGAACATGCGCTGTAGGCTTTGTGTTATTAACTAAAAAGTTTATTACTGCAGAGTTTGAATCACTGCAGGATAATCCTGAGCTGGAAGAGGGTTACTGCAGAGCCTTGTTGTGCAGATTACGTTTTCGTAAGGTCTTAACCCATGTTTCCTTTCCAATTCTTCACTTCAGTTGTTCAGTCTAATTTCGTCAATGCTGATACTTGATGTGTGTATCATGTTGGTTATCTAAGCTTATGCTCTGTTATTGTGGTAACATGGTGGTTTCAAATTAAGCAATGGGAAGTCAAGTTATAAACTGGTGCTATCTAAATTGGGAAGTTTTTAAGAATTTGCCAGTGCATTCATTGGCACCTCGATTTACCACTCGATGGATTCTGAACGACTGTCATTGAGACAATTGAGTGAGACTGAAATGGCATTGAATTGAGTGGCAATTCTCACTTTTCTCTTAAAATTGTCAGCGAGAGGGGAGGGACATAGAGTTTGTTTCGGCGTTACAGCACTTTACCCACTATATGCATTGATTGTGATTATGATCAACAACAACAACAACAACAAAGCCTTTTTTTATTGCGATTATGATATTGTTGCTAAAACTAAATGTTATGTTGTATATATCACAGGGAAACAAGTGTTTTTTAAGCTCTACGCGCTGAGCGAGCGTTTTGCCTCCGCCTTGACCGTTTCCGACCAAAACGCATGCTTAAGCACAATTAGGCGCTAGGCGTTTTGCCTCCAGCCCAGTGCCTAGGCGCATGTTAAGCATGCGCCTAGGAGCACCTGATTTTTCAGTATATGGAAATGTGCAAATAAGGACCACCATAGCTGATTGCATAAATAAATGCCAAGTTTAGTCCTGGGTGATCATCTTAATGATGCTTAAGAGGGGTTTTCATCAATTTCTAAATGTCATCACATGTCTGTATGGCCGTGTAGCACTTTACCATGTCATCATGTGCATTCATGTGCATGAGCAAACCTCATGCAAGAAGATGATACATAAGAGGTTTTTAATTGGTTTCTGAGTGTCTTCACATTTTTGTTGTTATGTAGCATTTTCACCATGTGGTTATGTGCATGAGGAAACCTCAAGGAAGAGGATTGGATTTGGCTCGCAAGCATGTTACGTCATGCTTGGCTGAGCTTAGTTTGATGCTGAAGTCCCAAGAGTTCCTTAAGTCTCGGTCTGACATTACATCGCAAAAAGGTGATGAAAGCTGCACCACTGCATCAGGTTGCTGCCCTATTGGCTTTGATGTCAGTCTGAATAGCAGACTTCTGA
This sequence comes from Triticum urartu, assembly GCF_003073215.2. Lineage (NCBI taxonomy): Eukaryota > Viridiplantae > Streptophyta > Magnoliopsida > Poales > Poaceae > Triticum > Triticum urartu. Next base: position 550,395,351 of record NC_053027.1, read on the forward strand.
GTCCAGCACCACCGCGTGCTGTTCAAATACTCGCCTGGAGTGATGTAAGTTCACATCGGTGCCATAAATTATGCTTCCATACTAGTGAATAGTTTCTGTATACTCCTTTTCAACTTGATAAGCATTGCGTCAACTTCATTGTTACAGGCAATTAGGTACTTTGAGAAGCTTCTGCATGATCTAGATATCATTTGTGCTCTGTCGCTTGATCCCGTGCTTGAGAATGTTCTTCACTTCATTGCACAGTTCCAAAAATCTGTACCTGATTTGGTTCCTAGAGCATTTCTTCAGGTGGGTCACACTGACATGCTTCAAGGGCCATCTTTATCACTGTTATGCTGTAGATGTTTTGACTCATCTGACATTAGTGTTTTGTTTCCCCTGGATTGCAAAAAATGACTAATATCTGTCTGCTATGTTAGATATAGAAAAGGTTTTGTAGATTCTATCATTTATGTATGAGATCTGTTTTTCAATTGTATTTGTATATGTGTATGAACTATTCTTTAACTGATTGCTGTACAAATTTGGTTATGAACCATTGCTTTCTGTGGATGTGGAGTATGTCATACGTTGTAGTTATGCAGTAAGTGCTACTCTTGGATTTTGTTTTCATTTGGTATGATTTGTGAACTTCAACTTTATGATTGTCACGAATCTAAACACTTCCGGTAGTTGAAGTCTGGATATCAGAATCGAACTACTTTTCCTTATTGTTAACAATGTGGTTAGCTTATTTCTGCAAATACCCATCCTTCTTTGTTTCGTTCCTATATCCATAACTGATTTTTAGGAGACTGCTGTTTCATTACTATTTTTCTTTATAAATTGATCCCTCGCGGAAATCCCTTTTGGAGCTCGGCCTCCAAATACAAATTTGAAATTTCATCAAAATTCATGTTTTTATATTTCAAAAAATTCTGAAAAAAAATACAGATATACATGAAGACATAACATACATATGTGTAAATTTTCAGTTCAAAATACATTGAAATGAGGGCTGTGCAAAAAAGACAAATCTGAGGCTATTTAACACATGATACTATTCATCCTCCCAGGTCATGATTTTATCTTTTTTGTACAGGCCACAACTCAAGGTATTTCGTCATGAATTTTTACACACATGTGGGTTACATCCTTACATACATGCTTTTTTTTTCAAAATTTTTTGAACCATAAAAGATTGAATTTGAATTTTTCAAAAATAAAGGCCTCCATGGAGCTCGGCCTCCAAAACGCCTCTCTCGATCCCTCGGTGGTATATAAATAGCTTTGAGGTTTTCTTAGTAGTCCAGTAAAGGATTCATTTATGTTGTAACAGTA
>NC_053027.1:550697673-550867072 GCF_003073215.2 Triticum urartu
GCTTTTGCAAACTACAAAAAGTATTCCACCATTCATCATCTACCTTGGTTGGTGAGATTTTTGAATTGAGCCCTATAAACCGAAAAGGAGGGAGTAATTGGCAAATAGATCTCGCCGCCACCCCCCGCCTCCTGACTCCGGGCGCGCCTGCCCCCTCAGCAAGTCCGCTCGCGCGCCCCATGGAGTTGCCGGCCATATCCACGGGGGAATGGCTGGAAGACAGGCAGATGTACAAGATGCATCTCCCACATGTCTACAAAGCCTTCCCATGGATGCTCCAGCCGCTCGACTCTGTCGCGCCGGCGGTGCTGCGGTAGACTCGAGGGAGGAGATGGAGGGAGCGGGCGATGCGGATCCGCAATGACGCTCTCTCCTGGACCCAGTGCATGCGCGAATGGAGGGAAGCAGAGGAGGAAGCTGCGAAGGAGGAAGCCGAGGAGGGACCAAATCCGTTCTCTCACTCGCGCAGGTATGCTCGGATGTGCAAGGATCATGTGGATTGGGAGCTGCTGAATCTAGCCCTGCGGATCTACTTCGAAGAAGATTTCTCAGAGAAGCATAGGATGCTAGACCCCAGTGAGCCGCCGATTGCGTTCGTTCGATGGGCGAAAGGAGAAGTGAATTCAGGAGATCCACGCCGTGCTGCGAGATGGGAATGCTTGACTGGACTCCTGCCCACCAGGACGCCACCGGAGCCGGAGCAGGTGGATCCCCTACCTTACCTCTCCCCCAAACCTGCAGAAGTTTGAAATTAGGCTTGCAATCTTCTTCAATTGAGCTGTCTAGTGGTTATTTCTACTTCCTGAGAGACAACATCTGGCTGGAGGATGAGAAGGAACCAGGAACTCCGATGAATTTCCCCTATCACAATGGGGGGAGCGCCGGTTGGGCAGTGGTACGGCCCACCTCCGCCCCAAATGGGGGCACAATCTGGGCAGGCTCCTGTAATTGCCCAAGAACAATCTGCTGGTGGTTCTGACTCTCAGATCATTGGGAAATCTCAAGGCAAGAATCAGAAAAAGAAGAGATAGTACATCCAGAAAACTGCTCCTGCCCCTGCTTCGGGCCTTATGGCATACTCTGAGGTGATCTGCTACAACTGTGGGGAACCAGGGCATCATTTGGATAAATGTGTTAAGTCCAAGAGTTGTTTTATCTGCAAAATGGTTACCCATAAAGTTGATAATTGCCCTGTCAGAAGGAAAACCCACAGTTCTGCTAGATATGTTGGGAGTGCTGCTCCAGGATTATGTCCACCATTGACAGAATTTTCTGGACACAGAATTAGATAGTTTCTTTCCCCTTTCAAGTTGTAGAGCTCTGCCCAGATGTGGTAGTGACCACACTCCTTTGCTCTGGGACTCTGGTCTTAACCAAACTCCAAAGAGCAATAGTTTTAAATTTGAAAAGTGGTGGTTGCTTAGAGAAGATTTTACTGAGCTAGTCAGGAAAATCTAGAATGAGCCTACTGGGAGCAGCTGCCCCCTAGCAAATTGGCAGATCAAAATCAGGATATTTAGAAGAACTACCAAAGGGGGAACTCCAATGAGGAAGCTAATCTTAGAAGATACAAAAGGCTTCTCCTCCTTGAGTTTGATTCTCTAGATATTAAGGCAGAAACCACTGACCTCTCTGAGGCTGAGACTAATAGATTAAACTTTGTTCATGGAGAACTCAAGAAAATTTGGCTTCAAGAAGAAATCAAAGCCAAACAAAGGTCTAGAGATAGGAACATTAAGGAGGGTGATAGAAATACTGCTTACTTCCATACAGTAGCTAACCAGAGGAGGAGGAAAACCCTCATCCACTCCCTTGATGGTCCTAATGGCCCTGTTACTGAGGTAGATGATATGCTGAAAGTGGCTAGTGACTTCTACAAAGACCTATTTAAGAAAGAAAACCCTTCTGGGTTCTCTCTACAAAACAATTTTTTCTCTGCTTCTGAAAAAGTCTCTCCTGCTGAAAATGAGCTGCTATAAGCCCCTTTTTCAGAGACAGAGGTGAAGGAAGCCATTTTTAGCTCTTATCCTGATGGGGCTCCTGATCCTGATGTGATTCCCTTCTTGTTTTACTAGCATTTTTGGGACTTGGTGAAAAATGATCTCTTAGATCTTTTCCAAGCCTTTCATAGAGGAGAGTTGGATCCAGCAACTTACTCATGGGGGGTCTGTTGGGGTCAAGTTAAATAACTGTGAAAGTGATTTTTTTCCTTGCTGGTAAAGGCCTTAGGCAAGGTGACCCCATCTCCCCACTTTTGTTTAATTTAGTAGTGGACGTTCTTACTAAAATGCTAAGCAAAGCTGCTGATCATAGTCTAATTGCAGGGCTCTGTCCTGAGGTCTGCCCTAGTGGCATCATCTGCCTTCAATATGCAGATGATACCATCCTTTTCTTAGACAATGACTCCACACATGCTAGCAATCTGAAAATTGTTCTAACCTGCTTTGAACAAGTCTCAGGCATGAGAATCAACTACTCTAAAAGTGAACTCATCCCTATCAACATGGATGATTAGGAGTTAGCTGACTTCCTCTCTATTCTAGTCTGTAATAAAGGTAAATTCCCCATTAAGTACCTAGGTATCCCTCTCCACTATGATAAACTGAGGAGAGAGGATATCCAACCCCTTCTGGATAAAATCATTAAAAGGATTGCTGGGTGGAGGGGCAAACTTCTCTCTTACAAAGGTAGATTGATCCTCATACAAGCTTGTTTGGCTAGCATTCCAGTGTATCTCCTCTCCTTCTTCAAGTTCCATAAATGGGTAGTGAACCTCATCAATTCTCAGATGTCTCATTGCTTGTGGAATGATTTTGAGGGAAATAGGAAGCTACACCTTGCTAATTGGGCCCTAGTCTCTATGAAAAAAGATTTTGGAGGCCTAGGCATACCTAACCTCCAAGAAATTAATATCTGTCTTCTAGGGTCTTGGATTAAAAGATTCTATGAGGAAGACCTGAAACCCTGGAAGCTTCTTATTGCCCATAAATACCTAGGAAATAAACCTAATATTTTTGTCCCTTCCTCCAACCCTAAGACCTCTAGATTCTGGAAAGGATTAAAATCTATTATGCATGCTGTGAAATTTGGCTACAGATGGAACATAGGGGATGGGAGCAGAACCAGGTTCTGGGAAGGTAGTTGGTTTGGCACATCCCCCCTAGCAGTCCAATTTTGGCCTATTTACTCTGTCCGCAATGAGCTTAACAAAAGTGTCAATGAAGTTTGGGACGGTCAATGCCTAAAACTCTCTTTAACAAAAGCATTACCTTTACTGCCGAGCCGGATGCCCTGATTTGGCAGCTGGACAATAAGGGGAAGTATTCCTCCAGCTCCCTCTATCATGTTATCAACTTTAGAGGGGTTCAACCCGTGTTTATCCCTGCTGTCTGGAAATTGAGAGTTCCCCCTAAAATTCATGTATTTCTGTGGCTTCTCTCCAAAAACAAATTGATGACTAGGGATAACCCTAGGAAGAGACACATCATCAAACCCCTTGATTGTGTTTACTGCTTGGAACAAGAGTCTTGTTCTCACCTATTTTTTGAATGTATAGTTGCTAAACATCTCTGGCCCACATTGAGGAATATTTCTCTAGTCAGATTGGCTCATCCTTCGAGTCTGTCGCCAGATTCTGGATTGCTACCAAAAAGTGCTTAGTTTTAAACACTGTTAGCTCAGCTGTCCTTTGGTGCCTCTGGAAATATAGAAATGCTATGATTTTCAGTAACACCTCCTGGATTTCCATTCCGCAGGTCTTGAGGTTGATCAGGAACATGGTGAGGAACTGGGCGATTCTCTCCTCCGGATCGGACAAGGACAAGTTGATGAGCTTCGTGGAAACCCTAACAAGATCCCTCCAGAAACCGTTGGCGATCACTTGTGGCAGAACAAGGCTCGACCTGCTCTGGGGCTGGACCCGTGGGCTCGTCTCAAGATCTCTGATGAATATGATGGGCATCTGGCACCGAAAAAGAGGGACATACATCATGCTACGCCTTCCAGCCCGGTGTCTCCGCTTGCTTACTGGTCACCGCAGGCTGACACGGCCCCTCGGCTGAAGACCATGAAGGCTTCATTGGACCCTCCTTGTGTCATTTGAGTGGCCTATCCGCTCTGCCTTTGGCACCTCTCGGGTGATTTGTGTTATTCAGAGAACTTGTTCATCCACCCCCCCTAGTTTGTAGCTTTTCTACCTTTGCTTTCGAACTGCTCTTTGAGCTGTTGTATCAGAATATGTTGTGGTTTCATTCTTAGCAATGGAACCGGGGAGATGCTCCCTGTTTTTCTAAAAATATATTTCATATGTTATTATATATTATTTTTATTGTCATCATATATTTAACAGATACTTACATATGTAAGAAAACAATATCCCACATCTTATCCACCGTTGGCCAGGCCATCCCTCCACCCCTCCACACCTCCTGTTCTTCTCCACCGACTGCCGAACCACACCGCACTAGAACCAGTTAACCCTCGTACACCTCTCCGTCTGCGACTCTACTCCCGCGTCTTCCCATCTCCGGCTCGTTGCTGTCCGGGGCCTCGCCGTCGTCCACCACCTTGGATGCGCTCGGCGCGGCGTGGTCAACGTGGTCAACGAACGACACCATTGGAAGTAGACTGTGCGTGGAGAGGCTGGCAGCTGGGTCCATGGCCGCACACAAGGAAATGCCTCCTTATTACGCGCAAAATAATGATTCCTCCACCTGACATCTGGGACCCACCGGAAGGGCCTCTGTATTTTCGCGAAATAAAGTGCCCCCCGCTGACATGTCAGACCCACCAGCTATCTTCGCACGCAAGGAAGTGCCTCCTTATTACGCACAAAAAAATGAATATTCCCCCTGCCAGCTGGAACCCAGCATAGTGGGAGGCTGACTTGTGGGCCTAGCAAGTTGACGGGGATGGAGGGCTTTGTCAACTTAGTCAATATGAACGATTCTAGCTCCTGTTACCGTACGATGTTCATCCAACGGCCGTAGTGCTTCTTCAACCTCTAGTCTTCTTGCTCCAGCCGCCCAAACCAGCGCCGGTCGTGCCGCGTGCTCCTGCCTCCCGTGGCCGGCTGTGATGCCGCGGAGGCCTCACCACCCCCTACTACTCCCACCGCTAGCCAGGCCATCCCTCTACTCACCCACACCCCCTGTTATTCTGGGGCGACAGCAGCCTCACACCGCAGCCGAACCAGTGAACCCTCGTACTCCTCTTCGTGTGGGCATCCACTACTGCGTCTTCCCTGACTCCGAGTCGTCCCCTTCCTAGTCCTCGCCGTCGTCCACCGCCCTGGTGCTCTCGGCGCGGCGTGGTCAACGTGGTCAATGACCGACTTCCATCGGAAGAGTACTATACGTGGAGAGGCCGACAGCTGGGTCCACGGCAGCCGCAAGGAAGTGCCTCCTTATTACGCGGAAAATAATTATTCCTCCACCTAATAGCAGGTACCCACTGGACGGGCCACCAGTATTTTGCGAAAATAATCGTTTCCCCCTGACTGCTGGGACCCACCGGATGGGCCACCGTATTTTGCGAAAAAAACGTTCCCCCCGCTGTCAGCTCGGACCCACCGGAAGTGCCTCCTTATTACGCACAAAAAAATGAATACTCCCCCGGCTAGCTGGGACCCACCTTGCTGGGAGGCTGACTTGTGGGCCTACTAAGTTGACTGGGACGAATGGCTTTGTCAACTTAGTCAATATGAACGATTCTAGCTCCAGTGACCGTACGATGTCCATCCAACGGCCGTAGTGCTTCTTCAACCTCTGGTCTTCTTGCTCCAGCCGCCCAAAGCAGCACTGGTCGTGCCGCAGGCTCCTGCCTCCCGTGGCCGGTTGTGCTGCCGCAGAGGCCTCACCGCCCCCTACTATTCCCACCGCTGGCCAGGCCCTGCGGCGACGGCAGCCTCACACCGCAACCGAACCAGTGAACCCTCGTAGTCCTCTCTGCGCGGGCTTCCACTGCTGCGTCGTCCCCTTCCTAGGCCTCGCCGTCGTCCACCGCCATGGTGCTCTCCGCGCGGCGTGGTCAACGTGGTCAAGGAACAACTTCCATCGGAAGAGTTCTGTACGTGGAGAGGCTGACAGCTGGGTCCACGGCCACAGCCCAGTTTTTTTGTGATTTGCCAAGTAAGTCGCTTTGTCAGGCCTGTTTGGCTGCAAATCTTTCAAGACGAGGAGAGCTTTCATTCGGCTGGCCAAGAAAATGGCCCATCAGTAATGAGAAATGGGTTGTACATTTTAAAACACATCAAACCGGCAATTAGTTTCAAATGTCTTTTTTTCATTTCAAGATTTTAAATTACATTAATTTTTATGCGTGGAGAATTTGTTAGATTTTATATTGATATACATTTATTTTTAAAATCAGTTTGAATGTGAGTCGAAATTTCAGGATTAAAAACAGTTCGGACCGCACCGAAATATGCAAAATTTCGTATAATTTTCTAACCGTTGCCACAATATGGGCTGCAATGCTAATAAAAAGAATATGGGCTCCAAAAAAAACCTTAAGAATTAGAAAATGGGCTGTAAATTATTATAAATAATGGCAGATGGGCTGTATGCTGTTTTCCACAGATTTGAAGCTTTCCTAAAAAAAGGTTGATGCACAAGCACTAACTGTTGAATGTCCATCCAACGGCCGTCGTGCTTCTTCAATCTCTACTCTTCCTGCTCCAGCCGCTCAAACAAGCGCCGGCGGGACTGCCTGCTCCCTCCTCCTCGCGGCCGGCTATGCTGCCGCGCAGGCCTCACTTCCCGACTGTACTCCCATCGCTGGCCTAGCCATCCCTCTACTCACCCACACCTACTGTTATTCTCCGGCGACGGCAGACGAACCAGTAAACCCTCGTACAGTCGTACTCCCCTCCGCGTGGGAAACAACTGCCGAGTCTTCCCTGCCTCCATGTCGTCCCCTTCCTAGGCCTCGCTGTAGTCCACCGCCCTGGTGCTCTCGGCGCGGCGTGGTCAACGTGGTCAAGGAACGACTTCCATCGGACGTGGACTGTACGTGGAGAGGATGACAGCTGGGTCCACGGCCGCAGCAAGGAAGTGCCTCCTTATTACGTGGAAAATAATGTTTCCTCCACCTGGCAGCTGGGACCCACCCGATGGGCCACTGTATTTTGCGAGAAAATGTTTCCCCCTGACTGCTGGGACCCACCAGCTACATCTTCGCATGCAAGGAAGTGCGTCCGGGCAAAAAAACGATTCGCCCCCTGACTGCTGGGACCGACCAGCTACATCTTCGCAGGCAAGGAAGTGCCTGACAGTCGGGACCCACCTGGTCGAAGCGTACGTAGCGTTCATTCTGGTCGCGAACATGTACGTACATACTGGTCGATGTAGAGGCGCGCACGTGTCATAGTAGAGGCGCGCACGTAGCATGTACACGTACGTACAGCGGCCAGGGTGCAAGAAAGAAAATATGGCCACGTATGTGTACATACGGGCAGGGTCTCGAACGCCTACTCGCGCATACGTATGGCCAGGGCTCGTGTACATGGCTGGGTCAGAACGGAGAAACAACATCGTCGTCGTGTTCATGGGGAGGCAACGGAATGCGTCGTGTTCATGGGGAGGCAACGGAATGCGTCATGTTCATGGGGAGGCAACGAAATGCGTCTTGTTCATCGGGAGGCAACGGAACGCGTGGGAGGCAACCGGCTGGGTCGGAACGGAATGCGTGGTCGTGTTCATCGGGAGGGCTTGGACGGAACAGGCGATGGAAATGAGGCCTGGCGTACCGCACAACGGAGGAAACGGACCTCCTACGTTCGGAACGGGGTCCTGTTGATCGGGAGGGGTCTGGCGTACCGCAAAACGGAGGAAACAGACCTCCTACGGTCGAAACAGGGGTCCTGTTGATCGGGAGGGGTCTGGCGTACCGCAAAACGGAGGAAACGGACCTCCTACGGTCGAAACGGGGGTCCTGTTCATCGTGAGGGGTGTGGCGTACCGCAAAACGGGACTCCACGGGATACTGTTCATCTCCACCGTCGACCTCCTCCAGCCTCCACGGGCTCCTGTTCATCCAGCCTCCACGGGCTCCTGTTCATCCAGCCTCCACCGCGCGCTACTGCACCAGCTACTGTTCAACCACCCCTCCACCGTCTACTGTTCATCCAACCCTCCACACCATGGGGTCCTGTTCAACCACACCTCCACGGGCACCCCTCCACCCTCTACTGTTCATCCAGCCCTCCACACCACGGGGTCCTGTTCAACCACCCCTCCACGGGCACCCCTCCACCGTCTACTGTTCATCCAACCCTCCACACCACGGGGTCCTGTTCAACCACCCCTCCACGGGCACCCCTCCATCGTCTACTGTTCATCCAGCCCTCCACCACACCACAGGGTCCTGTTCATCCAGAGGCAACGCCACCGCTCACTGTTCATCCAAACCCCCCCGCAACGCTCACTGTTCATCCCATCGATTGGCTTCAGTTAGCAGCAGTAGCGAAGGAATCGCTCGATTGGGTTCAGTTAACAGCCATCGATCGATCGCTCGGGTTCAGTAACACGTAGCCTGCAGTGCAATCGCTCGGATTCAGTTAGAGCCCAACGCCTTGCTCGGGTTCAGTTAGAGCCAACGCCTTGCACACACGCGAGTATGTGTACGAGAGAAACGCGCATTGCTCGGCCCCCGACCTCCCACCGTAACAGGGAACTCCCCGAAATTTTCCTCGCCCTCGCTTCTACCACGGTTTTTTCCGTCATGGACGGCCCAAAGAATATCATGCAGCTGCGTCTCCGGCCCGCCCAGGACGAAAAGCCCATTTTCTGTCATGATTTTTTGTCATAGAAGTAGGAGCCCACCACATCTATGATGATACCGGGTTTTGTCACAATTATCGTCATAGAAGTGTCATATGTATGAGAGAAAAAAATTTCGTTCGGCCCAAAATGTCACGGATGTGTCTTTTTTTGTAGTGAAAGCATCCTGATGAGCACTTAATATATGTGGATGAAGTTTGTGGATTATTTAAGCCTGTGGGTATACCCGATGATGTTGCTAAGAGGAAGGTCTTCCCTTTATCTTTGAAGGGAGACTCATGGTATAGGCTATGTGATGATACGAGATCATGGAACTATAGAAGATTGAAACTGGAATTTCATCAAGAGTATTATCCTATGCATCTTGTTCATCGTGATCGTAATTAGATATATAATTTTTTGCCTCGCGAAGGAGAAACCATCACTCAAGCTTGGGGGAGGCTTAAATCAATTTTATATTGATGCCCCAATCATGAGCTCCCAAGAGAAACAATTATTCAAAATCTTTATGCTCGGCTTTCTGAAAATAATCGCACCATGCTCGATACTTCTTGTGTTGGCTCTTTTATGATGAAGACTATTGAATTTAAATGGGATTTATCGGATAGAATTAAACGCAACTCTGAAGATTGGGACCTCGACGAAGGTAACGAGTCAGGTATGACACCTAAGTTTGATTGTGTTAAATCTTTTATGGATACCGGTATTTTTCGTAAGTTTAGCACTAAATATGGACTTGACTCTGAGATAGTAGCTTCTTTCTGTGAATCTTTTGCTACTTATGTTGACCTCCCTAAGGAGAAGTGGTTTAAATATCATCCTCCCATAGAAGTAAAAGTAGCAGCACCTATTAAAGTTGAAGAAAAGACTGTCACTTATAATGATCCTATTGTTCCCACTTCTTATGTTGAGAGACCACCTTTCCCTGTTAGAATAAAGGATCATGCTAAAGCTTCAACTGTTGTTCGTAAAAGCAATATTAGAACTTATACACCTCCTGAGCAAGTTAAAGTAGAACCTAATATTGGTATTGTTAAAGATCTCTTGTCTGATAATATTGATGGGCATGTTATTCAATTCTGCGGTGAAACTGGTAGAATTGCCAAACCTTGTGCTAAAGATAAACATAGACCTGTGGTAGGCGTGCCTGTTATTTATGTTAAAATAGGAGATCATTGTTATCATGGCTTATGTGATATGGGTGCTAGTGCTAGTGTTATACCGCATACTTTATACGAAGAAATTAAGCATGAAATTGCACCTGCTGAGTTAGAAGGTATTGATGTTACAATTAAACTTGCCAATAGAGATACTATATCAGCAATGGGAATTGTTAGAGATGTTGAAGTCTTGTGTGGGAAAACTAAATATCCTGCTGATTTTCTTGTTCTTGGTTCCCCACAAGATAGCTTTTGTCCCATTATATTTGGTAGACCCTTCTTGGACACTGTTAATGCTAGGATTGACTGTGAAAAGAATGTTGTTACTATTGGCTTGGATGATATGATTCATGAGTTTAATTTCTCTAAATTAGTAAACAACATCGTGAAGAAGAATTGCCTAGTAATGATGAAATTATTGGTCTTGCTTCTATTGCCGTACCTCCTAGTGATCCTTTAGAACATTATTTGCTAGACCATGAAAATGATATGTTTATGAATAAAAGAAGGGAAATAGATGAAGTATTCTTTAACCAGGAACCTATTCTGAAACACAATTTGCCTGTTGAAATTTTAGGGGATCCACCTCCACCCAAAGGTGATCCCGTGTTTGAGCTTAAGCCGTTGCCTGATAATCTTAAATATGCTTATCTTGATGAAAAGAAGATATATCCTGTTATTATTAGTGCTAACCTTTCAGAGCATGAAGAAGAAAGATTATTGAAAACTCTGAAGAAGCATCGTGCTGCTATTGGATATACTCTTGATGATCTTAAGGGCATTAGTCCCACTCTATGTCAACATAAAATAAATCTGGAGGCAGATGCCAAACCAGTTCGTGATCCTCAACGATGTTTGAATCCTAAAATGAAAGAAGTGGTAAGAAAAGAAATACTCAAGCTTCTGGAGGCAGTTATAATTTATCACGTTGCTGATAGTCAGTGGGTAAGTCCTGTCCATTGCGTCCCTAAGAAGGGAGGTATTATTGTTGTTCCTAATGATAAAGATGAATTGATCCCACAAAGAATTATTACAGGTTATAGGATGGTAATTGATTTCCGCAAATTAAATAAGGCTACTAAGAAAGATCATTACCCCTTACCTTTTATTGATCAAATGCAAGAAAGATTATGCAAACATACACACTATTGCTTTCTAGATGGTTATTCTGGTTTCTCTCAAATACCTGTGTCGGCTAAAGATCAATCAAAGACTACTTTTACATGTCCTTTTGGTACTTTTGATTATAGACATATGCCTTTTGGTTTATGTAATGCACCTGCTACCTTTCAAAGATGCATGATGGCTATATTCTCTGACTTTTGTGAAAAGATTTGTGAGGTTTTCATGGACGACTTTTCCATCTATGGATCCTCTTTTGATGATTGCTTGAGCAATCTTGATCGAGTTTTGCAGAGATGTGAAGAAACTAATCTTGTCTTGAATTGGGAAAAGTGCCACTTTACGGTTAATGAAGGTATTGTATTGGGGCATAAAGTTTCTGAAAGAGGTATTGAAGTTGATAAATCCAAGGTTGATGCTATGGAAAAGATGCCATGTCCCAAGGACATCAAAGGTATAAGAAGCTTCCTTGGTCACGCCAGATTTTATAGGAGGTTCATTAAGGACTTCTTAAAAATTTCTCGGCCTCTGACTAATTTATTACAAAAAGATATACCATTTGTCTTTGATGATGATTGTGTAGAAGCATTTGAAATACTTAAGAAAGCATTAGTCTCTGCACCTGTTGTTCAGCCACCTGATTGGAATTTACCCTTTGAAATTATGTGTGATGCTAGTGATTATGTTGTAGGTGCTGTTTTAGGGCAAAGAGTTGATAAGAAATTAAATGTTATCCATTATGCTAGTAAGACTCTAGACAATGCTCAAAGGAATTATGCTACTACTGAAAAAGAACTTTTAGCAGTTGTATTTGCTTGTGATAAGTTCAGACCTTATATTTTTGATTCTAAGGTAACTATTCACACTGACCATGCTGCTGTTAAATATCTTATGGAAAAGAAAGATGCTAAACCTAGACTTATTAGATGGGTTCTCTTGCTACAAGAATTTGATTTGCATATTGTTGATAGAAAGGGAGCTGAGAACCCCGTTGCAGACAACTTGTCTAGGCTAGAAAATGTTCTTGATGACCCACTACCTATTGATGATAGCTTTCCTGATGAACAATTAAATGTTATGAGTACTTCTCGTAGTACTCCATGGTATGCTGATTATGCTAATTACATCGTTGCTAAATTTATACCACCTAGTTTCACATACCAGCAAAAGAAAAGGTTTTTCTATGATTTGAGACATTACTTTTGGGATGAACCACATCTTATAAAGAAGGAGTAGATGGTGTTATTAGACGTTGTGTACCTGAGCATGAACAGGAACAGATCCTACGCAAGTGCCACTCCGAATCTTATGGAGGACACCACGCTGGAGATAGAACTGCACATAAGGTATTGCAATCCGGTTTTTATTGGCCTACTCTCTTCAAGGATGCCCTAAGTTTGTCTTGTCTTGTGATGAATGTCAAAGAATTGGTAATATTAGTAGACGTCAAGAAATGCCTATGAATTATTCACTTGTTATTGAACCATTTGATGTTTGGGACTTTGATTATATGGGACCTTTTCCTGCCTCTAATGGATATACACATATCTTAGTTGCTGTTGATTACGTTACTAAGTGGGTAGAAGCTATTCCAACTAGTAGTGCTGATCATAACACTTCTATTAAAATGCTTAAGGAAGTTATTTTTCTGAGGTTTCGAGTCCCTAGATATTTAATGACTGATGGTGGTTCACACTTTATTCATGGTGCTTTCCATAAAATGCTTGCTAAGTATGATGTTAATCATTGAATTGCATCCCCTTATCACCCATAGTCTAGTGGTCAAGTAGAATTGAGTAATAGAGAGCTCAAATTAATTTTGCAAAAGACTGTTAATAGGTCTAGAAAGAATTGGTCCAAGAAACTTGATGATGCATTATGGGCCTATAGAACTGCATATAAAAATCCTATGGGTATGTCTCCGTATAAAATGGTTTATGAAAAAGCATGTCACTTACCTCTCGAACTAGAACATAAGGCATATTGGGCTATTAAAGAGCTCAACTATGATTTCAAACTTGTCGGTGAGAAGAGGTTATTTGATATTAGCTCACTTGATGAATGGAGAACCCAAGCTTATGAAAATGCCAAGTTGTTTAAAGAAAAAGTTAAAAGATGGCATGACAAAAGGATACAAAAGCGCGAGTTTAATGTAGGTGATTATGTATTGCTATACAACTCTCGTTTAAATTTTTTTGCAGGAAAACTTCTCTCTAAATGGGAAGGCCCCTATGTTATCGAGGAGGTCTATCGTTCCGGTGCCACAAAGATCAACAACTTCGAAGGCACGAATCCGAAGGTGGTAAACGGTTAGAGAATTAAACATTATATTTCAGGTAATCCCATAAATGTTGAAACCAATATTATTGAAACCGTAACCCCGGAGGAATACATAAGAGACACTTTCCAGACTGTTTCAGACTCCGAAAAGGAATAGGTATGTGGTACGGTAAGTAAACCGACTCCAAAACAATTTTTAAGACAATATTTCTCCGTTTTGGAATATCTAGAAAAATAGAAAAATAAGTAGCAGTCCGGGAAGGACACGAGGGCCCCACGAGGGTGGTGGGCGCGCCCTACCCCCCTAGGCGCGCCCCCTACCTCGTGAGCACCTCGTGTGCCCTCCGGACTCCGTTTTCTTGCACGATACATATTTTGGTCGGCAAAAATTCATTATATATTCTCCCGAAGGTTTTGACTCCCGTATCACGCAAATATCCTCTGTTTTTGTTTCGAGCTGTTGCTGCTGCAGATTAGAGCAAGATGTCTTCTCAAGAGTCAGTCGGGGAGAGCCGGGTATCTAATCCGGCACCAGAACCAAGGGCAAACAGCGACGCCGACCACTTTGGGCCAGCAACGGAGGAAGAGATGGAGGCTGACTTGATGAGGGTAGATGCCATGGAGGATCAAGAAGTCACCTCTCGCCTCCGAGCTGGGTTCACGATGGGGGAACTATAGAGCTCAGCTATTCCAAACTCGGTTATCCCTTCCAATGTTAGATTTCTTTCTTATGAAAATATGAAGAGGAGTGTCACTTGTTCTCCCGCAACTATGCAACACCCTTGGGTGCAAGGAGCTTTAGCCGTCACAGGGAAGCTTCGTAAGAAAATAATGGACCTCAAGCAACAAGTCAATAAGCTCGAGGAGGAGAACCGCATCTTGAGGGGAATCATTGCCAAGAATATTACACCAACAACAAAGAAGAAGACATAATCACATGGGTATGGGCACTCCCCTTGGCAACTGCCAAGCTTGGGGGAGCTGCCCCGGTATCGTATCACCATCACAACTCCTATCTTTACCGTTTTTCTTAGTTCGATCCTATTAGTAGTGTCGGGGATATACCCCGTGGCGTAAACTGGCCGGAAGTATAACCCGGCCGGACTGGACGACTCACTGGTAACCCGCCCGGAGCTTGGCGGTTCATTAGTAACCCGGCGGGCGGGTCAGATGGATGACGAGGCCCATTGCCCAGAAGGCCGGTTCACGTTTAATGGTGGGCCGGTTTATGAGGAAAGCACAAGGAATATTTCCTTACAAAGGAAGTAAGACTAGGACTCCACTTGTAATAGAGTAATCCTAATCCAACTAGGACTAGTCATGTAAACCACCCCTTCAACATATATAAGGAGGGGCAGGGCTCCCCAAAGAGGGAGAAGCTACAAGCAAGAAGAAACAATGTTAGGGCTAGACACAAAGAGGAGAGCCGGTTTACGGCGACTCCCTCGTGATGATAATGAGACCTAGGCTCAAACAGCATGTAGGGTTGTTACCGGATGATGTTTCCCGGGGCCCGAAGCTGTCTAAATCCCTGTCTTGTGTTGCGTCTGTCAATTCCGCTCAACCCCTCTCAAGCTACCACATAGATGCGTTGGCCTCACGACTAAGTCCTCACCCTAGGACATCTGCCGTGACAAATCCACGACAGTTGACGCCCACCGTGGGGCCTCTGCACGGTGGTGTTGAGTTCTTGAAGGGATTTTTTCAAAAGATTGAGGAATTCGCAATCAGCCAAATAATGAAAAGTCGGTGCGGGAAGCTCTACTCTAGATCAAGAGGATGAGAGTTGCGTGTTACGCGCCACCATGACTGGATGAGTCGCCAAAGCCAGATTGATTTGCGTTGAACTGCTGAAAAATTGCCAAGGTCAACAGAAGCGATCCATCCATCCAAGAAGCCAGATCGATTTTTGGAGCGTTGCGGCGCGTCGCCGAGACAGACAGGAAATCCATCAACTACTTCAAACCGGTTGGCGCGTCGGTTTACTCGGCAGCTGTTGGAATTTTTTTTTCTCCGCACCTAGCACTCAAGTCCCAAGGCTATTGGACTGCATACAGCGTCACGCGTGTTTTACCTGTAGCTTCACGCGTGATTCACCTTTTACCTGACAGCAGCCACGGGCCAAAGGTGGCCGCAGTTTTCGTTGCTATTCCAGATTTGACGGACTGTGTCCCACGTAAGGATCAAAGCTGCTACTACTTGATCTACTAGTACTATACTTCTAGTACACGGTTAATATCATGAATGATCTCTCCAATCGTTGTCAACTACTCCCTCCGTTCCAAATTACTTGTCTTAAAAGTGGATGTACCTACAATTAAAATACGTCTAGATACATTCATTTCTGTGACAAGTAATTCCGAACGGAGGGAGTAGTACTCTGTTCATCACGTGAAGGCCGAGATGAGCTACAAATTCAGATTTGTTTTTACTCTGACTGCTACGTCTACCAAAGGAAGCTATACTACATTCACCAAATGAAAAAGAAGGCCATGACCCGGATCGGAGACAGTTATGGTTGGAAGTCAATGGCCATGACTCGGATTCGCCGATGCCGAGCCGCAGCAGGCTTGACCCAAAGTCACGGGGCCTCGTCCCGAACGCCTCCTCCGTCTCGGCCTCAAATCACTGAGTTGATACCTCTCTGATTCTCCGGCCATCCGTCTGCGACGCATCAACCCGTCCGCATCGCGTGCTCAATCTCCCCCGCACCGCGTGCCTGCGACGCATCAGACCACAGTCGCTGCAAGCCGGCCGTGGCCTCCGCCGCCTCTCCCGCTGCTGTGCCACGCGAGCCTGCCTCCGTCGGATTCCGTTGAACCGCCGCTTTGCACCCCGTCAAGCGCGCTGCTGTGAACCTACCACCACTTCAGAGCCGCGCCGCCTCGAGCGCTTGCACACCTGACGCGCCGAGCCTTTCCGCTCTGTGCCGGTTCAGCCCGCGCCTCCGCTTTGCAGCAGCATCGGGTTTTACCGCCTGCTCGATGGCCCTGATGGACCGCCCGGGCGCGATCGCGCCTTGTTTCCTGTCCGAGTCACCGTTGAACCTCGCCTCCCCTAAATCGCCGTCGCCGACAAGCCCCAGCATGGCTCATACTAGGCCGCCTTCATGGTGCTTGCCTCGACGAACCGCCCACCGCCGAGGAGTCTCTAAACCATTTTCTTCCGCGAGCGAATCGCCGCCTACAAAGCTGCCTTTGCTACTGGCCGCAGGAGCTGCCGCGGGCGCGCCGGTCTTTCAAGCCGCCGCTGTTTCGTCCTCAAACCGCCCTCTCCTGCTGGCCTTGGTCCGAGCCACCTCACGCCGCGCCGTCCTTCTGAGTTGCCTCGCTCCCACGATGAGCCAGGCTGCGGTTTCCGCCTCAACCTTGACTCGTACGGCCATGACTGCGGCCTGGCCTCCGCTCAACAGAAAGCGCCTAGGCCGCTCTGTTCCAGCTCTGCGCTGCTATTCTCCGCCTGGACTCACCGGCGCGTCAACAACCGCACCATCGAGCCACCCCGGCCTCAAAACGCTGCTCCTGCGACCCGCCACCAAGTGCTGCTGTCATCCTCCGCCTCACCACTGCGCCTGCACGACCCCGAGTTCTGGCCACGGCATGTGTTCTGGCCGGTTTATTATGAGCAGGTCGGGCCGGTTTTTAACTCAAGCTACAGAAGTTATTACGCACTACATCAAAATATCAAACCAGTTGGTACGTGCAGACAAAAAAGCATGCTACTGCTCGCCGGTGGCACGGCCAATTAAATTTCCAGGTGATATCTTTTCTATCTGTTTCTTTTTTTTATACATGTCGTTTTTTTTTTCAAGAACGATTACTCTGGCCTATATCTTTTTATATAGGTCAAAGTGCTCACTATAAAAGTGATGCTCTACTACGGATGGTGCGCGCTAGCTGTTCTACACCGGCATTTGTGCATATCACACTGATGAACCGGAACACAAACCGCCGCCCCCGTAGTGCGGACTACATCAACAATGCCGCGGCCGACTCTCTTGTCCGTACTGGCGTATAACCTCGCGGTGGATATTAACTGGCCTGACATATCAGGTGAAATCCATCCACTATATTTTTATATTATATGTTGCTTTCTTTAAAAGAGCAATTATTCCGGTTTGTGATATTGTCCATGCAGGACAATTATTCATTGCAAGAGCGGTAGTAATTCACCCGCGTCCATGCTGCCTCTGAAAACCGTGGTCGTCTTTTTCATCCATCTCTCGCGGCCTGGTCTACATCAACATACTGGGCCGCACCTGTCTACATGAGCTGTTTATTAAGTATGAGCAAGTCACTGCTTTGATAGCCCGGTTTTCTTTCAACAAAATGGAGGCAAATTATCATATACTATCAACCGCCGTCTGCACTGGGTGGTTCAATGGGCAGGCGCACAAGTCATCGCCACTACAGTTTGGTTAACTTCAAACCACCAGTTGGAAGGAACCATTGGCCGAGTTGCTGACACGGATCATACGGGATCAATTATAACCCGCCGCAGTCACCTCAGCCTTCTGTGGATTCACATCGTGCTATCAACACCAATGATATACAAGTTATGCCGGTTTATATCACGGTCAAATATGGAGAATCTCAAGCCAACTCCTCGAGTCATCTTGAGACTCGGGGGCTACGATGACATGACTTAGTAAATCTTGCCGGTTTCAGCAAATTTAAGAACCCAGGACGATGGAGGAAAAGATAACCCGATCCTGGAGGCTACTGTTATATTGATGAAAAATTAAAGGCCGTCAGAAAACTTCCGGCTTAGAAAGTATATGATAGTTACAAAATTCCGGCTCAATAAAGAAGTTCCGGGTCATCAAAAAGAATTCCGGTTTAAAATCCGGCTCAAGGGAAGCCAGTCTCACTGAAGCTCTCAATATCCGGTTTACGACCCGGTTCAAGGGAAAGATGTCTCCCACAAAGCTCGGAAGCGCTCAAATCCGGTTTAACAATGTCCGGTTCAAAGAGGAATTAACTTCTCGCAAGTTCGAGTTTAAAGGCCGTCAGAAAATTTCCGGCTGAAAATGAAGATTCCGGTTTAAAATCCGGTTCAAGGGAAAGATGTCTCCCACAAAGCTTTGAAGCTCTCAATATCCGGTTAAAAATCCCGGTTCAAGACGAATTTATCTCTTGCAAAAAGCTAAAAGTTGCCAAAGAGGACCTGCTGCCATGATGCGCGGTTCAAACATGGGTATCATGCCTTATTGGCTTATCATATTGTTGATCACTTGGGGGCTTGGTCATGTCTGAACCATAGTCACACCTCTTGATCGGCTCAATGCCACAGCATCACTTGGGGGCTTGGTCATGTCTGAACCATAGCTACACCTCTTGATCGGCGCAATGCCACAGCATCACTTGGGGGCTTTGGTCGTATCCGAGCCATAGTCACACCTCTTGATCGGCGCAATGCCACAGCATCACTTGGGGACTTGGTCAAGTCTGAACCATAGTCACGCCTCTTGATCGGCCTAGTGCCACAGCATCACTTGGGGGCTTTGGTCGAACCCGAACCATCGATACACCTCTTGATCGGCAAAAAGCCACAACATCACTTGGGGACTTGGTCATGTCTGAACCATAGTCACGCCTCTTGATCGGCCTAGTGCCACAGCATCACTTGGGGGCTTTGGTCGAACCCGAACCATCGCTAGACCTCTTGATCGGCGTAATGCCAACGCATCATTTGGGGACCTGGCTGACTCGAATCATAGCTAGCCTGTTGGGGGCTTGGTCGTGTCCGACCATGGTAATGCCTCTTGATTGGCTTAAATCCTCAT
Organism: Triticum urartu; assembly: GCF_003073215.2. NCBI lineage: Eukaryota > Viridiplantae > Streptophyta > Magnoliopsida > Poales > Poaceae > Triticum > Triticum urartu. The sequence goes on from NC_053027.1 coordinate 550,716,801, forward strand.
TTGCAAATGATTTATCTTTGCCTTTGCTTGAATTCTGTTCTTTTTTGCTAAAGACCTTTTACTTTTGTTGCGTTTTTAAACCGACATTGTTAATCCGGTTCGACTGTCAATTACAAATTGGCGGAACACGGTTAAATCTTAATCCGGAGACTATCTGCCCGGTTTGATTTTATGTTACCATCTTATTATGGAGTAAACCGGTGTTCATTAACCCGGCTTGACTTTCAACTACAAGTTGCAGTACATGACTAATTATAATCCGGCGATTATTAACCCGGTCTGGTTTCGACTATAAGTCGCCAGTATTATATATGGTTAATCCGGTGTTTATCACAACCCGGTACGGTCTATCATAAACCGGCACAATATGGAAGGAGTTATCAGTACTCAAAATTTGGGTTATTACCTTTACTACAAAAAAGTTGGTAAACCAACGATGTGATTCAATGTCACAGGTATGATATATTTCATATTTGATTATTCTTAAGTGTAGCCTTGGTTATCAACCCAGGTTATATGTTGGGCATTATGACCCGTCCGGCGGTAAACCGCCAGGACACTTTAAACTTGTTGTATGCAGAAACAGGTTGAATAAAGTATGATGATAAATTATACGGTGTTTATTAAACTGGCCTGACTTTCGACTATAGGCCGCCAGTATGATGATAAATTATCCGGTGTTTATTAAACCGGCCTGGCTTTAAGACGATAAGTCGCCAGTATATAATGAGAAATTATCCGGTGTTTATTAAACCGACCTGGCTTTGGACTATAAGTCGCCAACATATATTTGGATTGCGCCATTGGAATCATGCGCTTATAAATCATTGGATTATATTATTCAAATAGCCAACATGGCTGGATTTTTATTATGGTTATTAATATTATGATTGAGGTTTTCAAAGTCGCTTTAGCGCAATGGATGGGAATATGATTTATTCTGCAATGAAAGGAATAAGTCCCAAGCGCTGCAGGCTTACGACCCGGCACTTGGGGGCTACATTATTCAAAGTTGAGAATATATCAAATATGCAAGTCTCATGTCGCTGCGAGCATGCACCATGACACTTTGGGGGCTAATGCAAAGTCATTTTTTGCTCATCTTATTGAAGACCCGACTCATCATATCATAATGAGCCAGCCCTTGGGGGCTACATGTTGATGTTCAAATCTATATGATCATATCTACAAAGTCCCTGCTCATTATTGCAAAATGACCTGGCCCTTGGGGGCTACATTGGTTGAAGTTTTTATGAGTATAAGGCAATTACAAGTCCCAGGTTGCTGCAAGCATAACAACCCGGCACTTGGGGGCTACATATGTGGAATATTCAATTGTGACTAGTAACTGAGATGAACAATCTGGATTTCTTCAAAGTTGCAACATTTATATTGACACAAGTCTTAAGCTATCATTATGTTCTCCTCTTAAGACTTGGGGGCTACAGGTAATATGCATATAAAGGAGGAACATCTTCAAATTCTCAGGTTTTGGCAAGTCAGGAAGATTAATTGTGTGCTCCGGCGTTGGCAACAGTCATAACCCGGCGTCTATAAACGGTCATAATTCGGGATCATTAGTTTTTATAACCCGGCCATTTTGGTAATGTTAAACCGGCAAGTTTTTACATCTTCAAACTGGCTGAATATCAGATGAATATTTCAAGACCAATATTTCTTAAACCGGCGCTTTGGAAGCCGACTCAAGTGGATTATTCTTCACAATATTTTTCTATGAGAAACCAATGTCAGCAAATTGAGTATGACGCTGGCTTATTGACCTGGATTTTCTAGAAGGAGGAAATGACAAGGACTTAAGGATGATCAGGTGCCGATTTACAAGAATTCTTAACCCGGAGCACAACCTGTCAAGTTTGTTCTTGTGTTTATTTTACAGGATCAGTTTAACATGGATAAATCCAAATTAAACTGGGGGCTAATGTTGGGGATATACCTCGTGGCGTAAACCAGCCGGAAGTATAACCCGGCCGTACTGGACGACTGACTGGTTACCCGCCCGGAGCTTGGCGGTTCACGGGCTACCCGCCCGGTCTTGGCGGTTCATTAGTAACCCGGCGGGCGGGTTAGATGGATGACGAGGCCCATGGCCCAGAAGGCCGGTTCACGTTTAATGGTGGGCCGGTTTATGAGGAAAGCACAAGGAATATTCCCTTACAAAGGAAGCAAGACTAGGACTCCACTTGTAATAGAGTAATCCTAATCCAACTAGGACTAGTCATGTAAACCGCCCCTTCAACATATATAAGGAGGGGCAGGGCTCCCCAAAGAGGGAGAAGCTACAAGCAAGAAGAAACAATCTTAGGGCTAGACACAAAGAGGAGAGCCAGTTTACGGCGACTCCCTCGTGATGATAATGAGACCTAGCCTCAAACAGCATGTAGGGTTGTTACCGGATGATGTTTCCCGGGGCCCGAAGCTGTCTAAATCCCTGTCTTGTGTTGCGTCTGTCAATTCCGCTCAACCCCTCTCAAGCTACCACATAGATGCGTTGGCCTCACGACTAAGTCCTCACCCTAGGACATCTGCCGTGACAAATCCACGACAAGTAGTATCTTGATCTAGTAGAATAAAGTTTTTGGCATGATCTAGTTTTGAGTTTTGCTTTATGATCTCTCTATGTAATCGAGTCCGTGAGCTATATATAATAAAGATTAGTGTTGAGTCAAGGGCTTGATTATTTTGCCATGATCTTGGGTAAATAAAAGAAAAAAAAGAAAAAGAATAAATTAAACAAAGAGTTCATATTGATCTTATTGAGAGTAATGACTTCACATAGAAATAGTGTGATGATTAAAAGTTGTTGGGAGTTGGCAGATATAGCTTTGGTCATCGTTGCAATTAATAGGAAGTAATAAGGAAAGAGAGGTTTCACATATAGATATATTATCATTGACATCTTTTATGATTGGGAGCACTCATTAAAATATGACATGCTAAAGAGTTGATGTTGGACAAGGAAGACAACGTAATGAGTTATGTTTTCTTATATCTGAGATAAAGTATGTTGTCATGGATCCTCTAACATGTTGAGCTTGCCTTTCCCTTCATGCTAGCCAAATTCTCAGCACCAAGTAGAGATACTACTTGTGCTTCCAAATACCCTTAAACCAGTTTTGCCATGAGAGTCCACCATATCTACCTATGAATTGAGTAAGCTCCTTCAAGTACGTTGTCATCGGTGCAAAGCAATAAAAATTGCTCTAAATATGTATGATTGATTGGTGGGGGAGAAATAAGCTTTATACGATCTTGTGATATGGAAGTAATAAAAGCGACGGACTGCATAATAAAGGTAGGGGAGAAATAAGCTTTATACGAGCTTTATACGATCTTGTGATTGGATGTAGGGGAGCATGAGTTATTATTATTGACATTACCCTTGAGGTAAAAGGTTGTGGGGAAAAACTACAAGTCCCTATCTTTCTCTGTGTCCGATTGAAACTCCGTAACCACAAGTATTGCGTGAGTGTTAGCAATTATGAAGGACTAGATGATAGTTGAGTATGTGGACTTGCTTTTTAGCTCTCACATAGACTCTTTCCGATGTTATGATAAATTGCAATTGCTTCAATGACTGAGATTATAGTTTGTTGGTTCTCAATAAGGTTTCTAATTCATACTTTTGCATTGTGAATAGATCATCACTTGAATGTAAGTAATCATATGACAATATCTATATATGTTGCTGCTATGAGAATAATCATGATGCCTTCATGTCCGTATTTTATTTTTATCGACGCCTCTACCTCTAAACATGAGGACATATTTATTGTTATCGGCTTTTCGCTTGAGGACAAGCGAGGTCTAAGCTTGGGGGAGTTGATACGTCCATTTTGCATCATGCTTTTATATCGATATTTATTGCATTATGGGTTGTTACTTCACATTATGTCACAATATTTATGGCTATTCTCTCTTATTTTACAAGGTTTACATAAGGAGGGAGAATGCCGGCAGCTGGAATTCTGGGCTGGAAAAGGAGAAAATATTAGAGACCTATTCTGCACAACTCCAAAAGTCCTGAAACTCCACGGAATGTCTTACAATAAATAATAAAAAATCCTCGCCAAAGATGAAGGCCAGGGGGCCCACACCCTGTCCACGAGGGTGGGGGCGCCCCCCCTAGGGCGCGCCCCCCTACCTCGTGGGCCCCCCGGTGGCTCTCCGATGACCATCTTCTGCTATATGAAGTCTTTCGTCGAGAAAAAAACCAGAAGCAACCTTTCGGGACGAAACTCCGCCGCCACGAGGCGGAACCTTGGCAGAACCAATCTAGGGCTCCGGCAGAGCTGTTCTGCCGGGGACACTTCCCTCCGGGAGGGGGAAATCATCGCCATCATCATCACCAACGCTCCTCTCATCGGGAGAGGGCAATCTCCATCAACATCTTCACCAGCACCATCTCATCTCCAAACCCTAGTTCATCTCGTGTATCCAATTCTTGTCTCCAAGTCCGGGATTGGTGCTAGTAGGTTGCTAGTAGTGTTGATTACTCCTTGTAGTTGATGCTAGTTGGTTTATTTGGTGGAAGATCATATGTTCAGATCCTATATGCATACTATTACCCCTCTGATTATGAACATGAATATGCTTTGTGAGTAGTTACGTTTGTTCCTGAGGACACGGGAGAAGTCATGCTATTAGTAGTCATGTGAATTTGGTATTCATTTGATATTTTGATGAGATGTATGTTGTCTAGCCTCTAGTGTTGTTATGTGAACGTCGACTACATAACACTTCACCATTATTTGGGCCTAGAGGAAGGTATTGGGAAGTAATAAGTAGATGATGGGTTGCTAGAGTGACAGAAGCTTAAACCCTAGTTTATGCATTGCTTCGTAAGGGGCTGATTTGGATCCATATGTTTCATGCTATGGTTAGGTTTACCTTAATACTTTTGTTGTAGTTGCGGATGCTTGCAATAGAGGTTAATCATAAGTGGGATGCTTGTTCAAGTAAGAACAACACCCAAGCACCAGTCCACCCACATATCAAATTATCAAAGTACCGAACACGAATCATATGAACGTGATGAAAACTAGCTTGACGATATTCCCAGGTGTCCTCGGGAGCGCTTTTCCTATTATAAGAGTTTGTCCAGGCTTGTCCTTTGCTACAAAAAGGATTGGGCCACCTTGCTGCACTTTATTTACTTTTGTTACTTGTTGCTCGTTACAATTTATCTTATCACAAAACTATCTGTTATCACTTATTTCAGTACTTGCAGAGAATACCTTGCTGAAAACCGCTTGTCATTTCCTTCTGCTCCTCGTTGGGTTTGACACTCTTACTTATCGAAAGGACTCCGATAGATCCCCTATACTTGTGGGTCATCACTTACCAGCATGTCATACTTTGGTTCGGCGGTATTGTTGGATGAAGCGGCCCGGACCGACATTACGCGTACGCTTACGCGAGACTGGTTCTACCGACATGCTTTGCACACAGGTGGCTGGCGGGTGTCAGTTTCTCCAACTTTAGTTGAACCGAGTGTGGCTACGCCCGGTCCTTGCGAAGGTTAAAACAGCACCAACTTGACAAACTATCATTGTGGTTTTGATGCGTAGGTAAGAACGGTTCTTGCTAAGCCCATAGCAGCCACGTAAAACTTGCAACAACAAAGTAGAGGACGTCTAACTTGTTTTTGCAGGGCATGTTGTGATGTGATATGGTCAAGACGTGATGCTATATTTTATTGTATGAGATGATCATGTTTTGTAACCGAGTTATAGGCAACTGGCAGGAGCCATATGGTTGTCGCTTTATTGTATGCAATGCAATCGCCCTGTAATGCTTTACTTTATCACTAACCGGTAGCGATAGTCGTAGAAGCATAAGATTGGCGAGACAACAACGATGCTACGATGGAGATCAAGGTGTCGCGTCGGTGACGATGGTGATCATGACGGTGCTTCGGAGATGGAGATCACAAGCACAAGATGATGATGGCCATATCATATCACTTATATTGATTGCATGTGATGTTTATCTTTTATGCATCTTATCTTGCTTTGATTGATGGTAGCATTGTAAGATGATCTCTCACTAAATTTCGAGATAAAAGTGTTCTCCCTGAGTATGCACCGTTGCCAAAGTTCGTCGTGCTCATACACCACGTGATGATCGGGTGTGATAAGCTCTACATCCATCTACAACAGGTGCAAGCCAGTTTTGCACACGCAGAATACTCGGGTTAAACTTGACGAGCCTAGCATATGCAGATATGGCCTCGGAACACTGAGACCGAAAGGTCGAGCATGAATCATATAGTAAATATGATCAACATAGTGATGTTCACCATTGAAAGCTACTCCACTTCACGTGATGATCGGTTATGGTTTAGTTGATTTGGATCACGTGATCACTTAGAGGATTAGATGGATGTCTTTCTAAGTGGGAGTTCTTAAGTAATATGATTAATTGAACTTAAATTTATCATGAACTTAGTACCTGATAGTATCTTGCTTGTCTATGTTTTATTGTAGATAGATGGCCCATGTTGTTGTTCTGTTGAATTTTAATGCGTTCCTTGAGAAAGCAAAGTTGAAAGATGATGGTAGCAATTACACAAACTGGGTCCGTAACTTGAGGATTATCCTCATTGCTGCACAGAAGAATTACGTCCTGGAAGCACCGCTGGGTGCCAGGCCTGCTGCTGATGCAAATGACGACGTTAAGAACGTCTGGCAGAGCAAAGCTGATGACTACTCAATAGTTCAATGTGCCATGCTTTACGGCTTAGAACCGGGACTTCAACGACGTTTTGAACGTCACGGAGCATATGAGATGTTCAAGGAGTTGAAGTTAATATTTCAAGCAAATGCCCGGATTGAGAGATATGAAGTCTCCAATAAGTTCTACAACTGCAAGATGGAGGAGAATAGTTCTGTCAGTGAGCATATACTCAAGATGTCTGGGTATAATAATCAATTAATTCAACTGGGAGTTAATCTTTCGGATGATAGCGTCATTGACAGAATTCTCCAATCACTTCCACCAAGCTACAAGAGCTTTGTGATGAACTATAATATGCAAGGGATGGATAAGACAATTCCCGAGCTCTTCGCAATGCTAAAGGCTGCGGAGGTAGAAATCAAGAAGGAGCATCAAGTGTTGATGGTCAACAAGACCACTAGTTTCAAGAAAAAGGGCAAAGGGAAGAAGAAGGGGAACTTCAAGAAGAACAGCAAGCAAGTTGCTGCTCAGGAGAAGAAACCCAAGTCTGGACCCAAGCCTGAAATAGAGTGCTTCTACTGCAAGCAGACTGGTCACTGGAAGCGAAACTGCCCCAAGTATTTGGCGGATAAGAAGGATGGCAAGGTGAACAAAGGTATATGTGATATACATGTTATTGATGTGTACCTTACTAGAGCTCGCAGTAGCACCTGGGTATTTGATACTGGTTCTGTTGCTAATATTTGCAACTCGAAACAGGGACTACGTATTAAGCAAACACTGGCAAAGGACGAGGTGACGATGCGCGTGGGAAATGGTTCCAAAGTCGATGTGATCGCGGTCGGCACGCTACCTCTACATCTACCTTCGGGATTAGTATTAGACCTAAATAATTGTTATTTGGTGCCAGCGTTGAGCATGAACATTATATCTGGATCTTTTTTGATGCAAGACGGTTATTCATTTAAATTAGAGAATAATGGTTGTTCTATTTATATGAGTAATATCTTTTATGTTCATGAACCCTTAAAGAGTGGTCTATTTTTGATGAATCTCGATAGTAGTGATACACATATTCATAATGTTGAAGCCAAAAGATGCAGAGTTGATAATGATAGTGCAACTTATTTGTGGCACTGCCGTTTAGGTCATATCGGTGTAAAGCGCATGAAGAAACTCCATACTAATGGACTTTTGGAACCACTTGATTATGACTCACTTGGTACTTGCGAACCGTGCCTCATGGGCAAGATGAATAAAATGCCGTTCTCCGGTACTATGGAGAGAGCAACAGATTTGTTGGAAATCATACATACAGATGTATGTGGTCCGATGAATGTTGAGGCTCGTGGCGGATATCGTTATTTTCTCACCTTCACAGATGATTTAAGCAGATATGGGTATATCTACTTAATGAAGCATAAGTCTGAAACATTTGAAAAGTTCAAAGAATTTCAGAGTGAAGTTGAAAATCATCGTAACAAGAAAATAAAGTTTCTACGATCTGATCGTGGAGGAGAATATTTGAGTTACGAGTTTGGTCTACATTTGAAACAATGCGGAATAGTTTCGCAACTCACGCCACCCGGAACACCACGGCGTAATGGTGTGTCCGAACGTCGTAATCGTACTTTACTTGATATGGTGCGATCTATGATGTCTCTTACAGATTTACCGCTATCGTTTTGGGGTTATGCTTTAGACACGGCCGCATTCATGTTAAATAGGGCACCATTGAAATCCGTTGAGACGATGCCTTATGAACTGTGGTTTGGCATGAAACCAAAGTTGTCATTTCTGAAAGTTTGGGGCTACGATGCTTATGTGAAAAAGCTTCAACCTGATAAGCTCGAACCCAAATCATAAAATGCAACCAATACAGGAATACTTCAGCGATCCATTTATGGACTGGTGCAAGCCTCTCGGAGTTGGAATAAACGCTTTGATAGTTTGATCAAAGCATTTGGTTTTGTACAGACTTTTGGAGAAGCCTGTATTTACAAGAAAGTGAGTGGGAGCTTTGTAGCATTTCTGATATTATATGTGGATGACGTATTACTGATTGGAAATGATATAGAATTCCTAGATAGCATAAAGGGATACTTGAATAAGAGTTTTTCAATGAAAGACCTCGGTGAAGCTGCTTACATATTGGGCATTAAGATCTATAGAGATAGATCAAGACGCTTAATTGGACTTTCACAAAGCACATACCTTGACAAAGTTTTGAAGAAGTTCAGAATGGATCAAGCAAAGAAAGGGTTCTTGCCTGTGTTACAAGGTGTGAAGTTGAGTAAGACTCAATGTCCGACCACTGCAGAAGATAGAGAGAAAATGAAAGATGTTCCCTATGCTTCAGCCATAGGCTCTATCATGTATGCAATGTTGTGTACCAGACTTGATGTGTGCCTTGCTATAAGTCTAGCAGGGAGGTACCAGAGTAATCCAGGAGTGGATCACTGGACAGCGGTCAAGAACATCCTGAAGTACTTGAAAAGGACTAAGGATATGTTTCTCGTTTATGGAGGTGACAAAGAGCTCATCGTAAATGGTTACATTGATGCAAGCTTTGACACTGATCCGGACGATTCTAAATCGCTAACCGGATACATGTCTACATTGAACGGTGGAGCTGTCAGTTGGTGCAGTTCAAAACAAAGCGTCGTGGCGGGATCTACATGTGAAGCGGAGTACATAGCTGCTTTGGAAGTAGCAAATGAAGGAGTCTAGATGAAGGAGTTCATATCCGATCTAGGTGTCATACCTAGTGCATCGGGTCCAATGAAAATCTTTTGTGACAATACTGGAGCAATTGCCTTAGCGAAGGAATCCAGATTTCACAAGAGAACCAAGCACATCAAGAGACGCTTCAATTCCATCTGGGATCTAGTCCAGGTGGGAGACATAGAAATTTTCAAGATACATACGGATCTGAATGTTGTAGTCCCGTTGACTAAGCCTCTTCCACGAGCAAAACATGATCAGCACTAAGGCTCCATGGGTGTTAGAATCATTACTGTGTAATCTAGATTATTGACTCTAGTGCAAGTGGGAGACTGAAGGAAATATGCCCTGGAGGCAATAATAAAGTTATTATTTATTTCCTTATATCATGATAAATGTTTATTATTCATGCTAGAATTGTATTAACCGGAAACTTGATACATGTGTGAATACATAGACAAATAGAGTGTCACTAGTATGCCTCTACTTGACTAGCTCGTTAATCAAAGATGGTTATGTTTCCTAACCATAGACATGAGTTTTCATTTGATTAAACGGGGTCACATCATTAGGAGAATGATGTGATTGACATGACCCATCCTGTTAGCTTAGCACACGATCGTTTAGTATGTTGCTATTGCTTTCTTCATGAATTATACATGCTCCTATGACTATGAGATTATGCAACTCCCGTTTACCGGAGGAACACTTTGTGTGCTACCAAACGTCACAACGTAATTGGGTGATTATAAAGGTGCTCTATAGGTGTCTCCAAAGGTACATGTTGGGTTGGCGTATTTCGAGATTAGGATTTGTCACTCCGATTGTCGGAGAGGTATCTCTGGGCCCTCTCGGTAATGCACATCACTTAAGCCTTGCAAGCATTGCAACTAATGAGTTAGTTGCGGGATGATGTATTACAGAACGAGTAAAGAGACTTGCCGGTAACGAGATTGAACTAGGTATTGAGATACCGACGATCGAATCTCGGGCAAGTAACATACCGATGACAAAGGGAACAACGTATGTTGTTATGCGGTCTGACCGATAAAGATCTTCGTAGAATATGTGGGAGCCAATATGAGCATCCAGGTTCCGCTATTGGTTATTGACCGGAGACGTGTCTCGGTCATGTCTACATAGTTCTCGAACCCGTAGGGTCCGCACGCTTAACGTTACGATGACAGTTATATTATGAGTTTATATGTTTTGATGTACCGAAGGTTGTTTGGAGTCCCGGATGTGATCACGGACATGACGAGGAGTCTCGAAATGGTCGAGACATGAAGATTGATATATTGGAAGCCTATGTTTGGATATCGGAAGTGTTCCGGGTGAAATCACGATTTTACCGGAGTACCGGGAGGTTACCGGAACCACCCGAGAACTTAATGGGCCTTAGTGGGCCTTGGTGGAAGAGAGGAGAGGCGGCCAGGGTAGGGCCGCACGCCCCTCCCTCCTAGTCCGAATAGGATAAGGAGAGGGGGGCGGCGCCCCCCCTTTCCTTCCTCCCCTCCGCCTCTTCCCCCTCTCTCTCCTAGTCCAACATGGAAAAGAGGGGGAGTCCTACTCCCGGTAGGAGTAGGACTCCTCCTGGCGCGCCTCTCCCCTAGGCTGGCCGCACCCCCTTGCTCCTTTATATACGGGGGCAGGGGGCACCCCAGAGACACAACAATTGACCTGTTTGATCTCTTAGCCGTGTGCGGTGCCCCCCTCCACCATAGTCCACCTCGATAATACTGTAGCGGTGCTTAGGCAAAGCCCTGCGTCGGTAGAACATCAACATCGTCACCACGCCGTCGTGCTGACAAAGCTCTCCCTCAACACTCGACTGGATAGGAGTTTGAGGGACGTCATCGGGCTGAACGTGTGCTGAACTCGGAGGTGCCGTACGTTCGGTACTTGATCGGTGGGATCGTGAAGACGTACGACTACATCAACCGCGTTGTGCTAACGCTTCCGCTTTCGGTCTACTAGGGTACATGGACAACACTCTCCCCTCTCGTTGCTATGCATCACCATGATCTTGCGTGTGCATAGGAATTTTTTTGAAATTACTACGTTACCCAACAGTTTGGCCCGACAATTTAACCCGCGGACATTCCAGAAGACAGTTTTAAGAGTACAATCCATAGAAAAAGAGTGGGGGCATTGGGGCGAAACGCGCAGCGACTAGCTGTCAGAGATTGCGCGAGGAGCCGAGGGAGAACCGCCTCGGTCAGAAAGCGCGCCAGAGGGGATGCGCCAGCCGTAGTAGTTCGCGAAGGCCTGAACAACATCTTCGGCAAGTGGCTGCTCAAAGAGCTTGCTGTATCGCTCGAGAGCTGCTGTGGAGGCCGGCTCCCCCTCACGGATGAAGCCAAGACGAAGTAGGAGCAACCTTTTCGCCTTTGCTTCAGAATCCAGGCCCCGATCGTTCTTGGCGATCCGGTGGCTCCTCCTAGATGTGAAGTTGGGAGGAAGCTCCTTTCGTTTCCGCTTTGGGCCTGGGATGGGCAGCGTCGGTGTGTCGCGGAGTTGTATCCCAAGGAGAAAATCCTGCAGCGTCAGGTCGTCGAAGGCAGTTGGAGCGCCGCATGCAAGAGCCTGCATGGAAGGAGTGGTGGCGGTTCGTCCAGTTGGCGAGAAGGGGGTGGCCGCAGCGGAAAGCTGGCTGGGAGAGCGGTGGCCCGCCACAGGAGATGGGGGGATGGCGCGCAGGTGGGGCCCTCGGGATCCGCATGTGCAAGCAGCGGTGGAGGGGAAGGCACGTGATCCGGGGTGTCAGGATCCGGCAGCATCGGGGCGGGGATGGCAGCCGAGGCCTGGCTGGCGGCCTCGGGGTCCGGCAGGTGGGCGTCACGCGGAAGCACCAGAGGGGCCGGGGCAGCCGTCGTCTGATTGGCGGCCATGGGATCCGCCTGATCCGCTGACTGCCGGGCTGTCGGGGAAGGTGAGGCGGGGGTGTCGACATCCCTGGAGCTAGCCAGGAGTGGGGCCCCGGAAGGCTCGCGAACAGACTCGCAGGAGAGGAAGCCTCGTCAGGGTCGTGGTTGGGCCTGAGGGTCAGTAGCAGAGGGCGACTGGGTGGATCCGGGGCGGACAAAGTGGGAGACTGGTTCGCGACTTCCGTGCCCTGGTCAAGGCGGCTTTGCGCGGGTCCAAGGCGGCTTTTGGCATGGGCCCGGGCCGGGGCGTCAGCATGCAGAGGGTGGGGGCCGAGGATCCCGCGTCCGTCAGAGGGAGGGGGGTTGCCGTCGACGGGAGCGCCGTCCAGCGCCATAGGTGCTGGAGGTAGAGCTCGGGGCAGGCCACGCATCGCCAACGTTGCCAGAACGCCGCGGGAAGTCGAAGTGGCGTGGCCAGGCGGCAAGGCACGGCGGCGAAGGAGGTGCGCCGAACGGGTTACCGTCGTCAGAAGGTGGCAGTGGCGGCGGCGCCGGGGCCGGGAGGCGGAAGTCAGTGGTGCGCGTCACATGGATGGTCACTGGATAGCGCAGGACCTCCATGGCGAACCGCTCGGCGACGTCGGGGTTGGCTTCGGGGAGAACGGCGCCATGCTCCGAGAGGTAGAGGTCAGACGCCCGAGGGATCAAGTCGGGGTTAGGGGTCCAGGCGGATAGCCGAAAGATGGACATGTCAGAGCCATCACGGGTTGCGAGCAGGGAAATGGCGGACGATTTTTGCCAGCCGTGGTGAGGGATGCCGGAGAGTTCCAGGTCGACCCTGAAGCGGAGCGAGACCGGGTGGGCACCGGCGAGGCGGCTCCAGGGATGCATGAGGAGGCGGAAACGCGGCCCACGAGCGACGCCCGCGGCAACGCGAGCACGATCCTCCATGCACTGGAAGTGTAGCAGGAACTCCACGGGGCCATGCCGGTGGACCGAGAACGCATCGGCAGGGATCTCGAAGCGTCCGCTGATCAGGCCTGTGACATCGGTGCAGGACACCCCGGTGTGGTGACCGGCCACCGAGGCCACCAGGGCGCGCTGGAGCTCGGCCTCGGCAGCGTCGATCTCGGCGGAGCACGGGATGAAGCACGTCGCGGCGGAGAGCGGGGTGGCCAGACATCACCGTAGGTGTGCCGGACGAGGAGGATCGCGCCGCGGCCGAGGACGATGAAGAAGGTCGCGAAGATCCAGCAGCATCCTGGAGCGGGGACGAGGCCGAGGGGGGCGGGGACTGGGCCGCCCCGGCGGGCGACGTCGACCGTGGCGGGGAGGGCGCCGGAGACGAGGAGGGGGACGCCGAGGCGGGAAAAAGGGCACGCGACCGCTTGGCTGGACCGGGTCCGTGGACGAGCGCACGGGGCACGGTGCAAGCACGCGCCTTGTGCCCAAAGAACCTGCAGCGGCGGCAGTGGATGTCCTTACGACAATCGATGAGGGGGTGGCCGGGGGAGAGACAGCGGGGGCACGCGCCGTCGGAGGAGGCCGGGGAGCGCGGGTGGTTCGAAGCAGGGCAGCGCGGGCGCTGGGGTCTTCCGGCGACGATCCGTGGCCACCTGCCAAGGCTCCTTGGGGGGGGGCAGAGACGCACGGTGGATCTCCGACCGCGGCCCTGGCCGGTGAGAAGGGTCTGGGATGGGAGAAGGGGCGTCGACGGAGAGCGCGGGAGAGGCGAGGAGGGCGTCACGGTAGGAGGATGCCACGGATCCAGATCCGGCCGAGGACGGGCTGGAGGCCAGCCAGCGCGGCACGGGGTGCTGACCCCCGGGGGGAGGGGGAGAGACGTCCATCAGGCGGCGGCCGACGAGGCGCGTGGACAAGGGGGGGGGGGTTGGCCGCCGGGGCCGGAGGGGCCACCGGCGCAGCTGGGCTCGCGGAGCGCTAGAGCGGGGGAGCGGAGCAGGGGAGTGCCGGCTTGCTAGCTATTGCTGGCTGATTTGCTATATTTGATGGTCTACTGATATTACGTTTTTTTGGAACGAAATATGCTGCTAAATCATACGAGTAGGTCCTATCCTGAAAACTAGGATGCCATTCGTATCTACTGAGGGTAACCTAAGCTAGAGCGTTTTTCCAACAAAAAGTGGAAGATGTTTTCATTCGTAGTGATGTTCAGGAAATAAATTTTGAGGTTCCACATAACTTAAACACAAACCATGACAAGATTTTTTATGCTAATCCTTTCATACTAGCATAAAAAATCGAAAACACTAACGCCCACACATGTGGGCGTTTGCATCTCGCCCACACACATGGATCCGCCTCCGTTGATGAGCGCACGAATCTTGATATGTTTCTAGTGCCACGTAGGACTGGGCTGGTGTGTAGGCATTTACCCGGTCGCCCACACGGCCGTTTCACCTCACGGGAGGGGCTGGTGTATGGGCGTTTAGCAGTTCGCCCACACGCCACTTTCCACTCACACACAAGGGCTGGTGTGTGGGCATTTGCCATCTCGCCCACACGCCCGTCTCATCTCCCACACCCAAGTTGCTACTTGCCATGTGTTTTGCAGTGTATATGGCAACTGCCCTAGTGTGCTTTATAAGCAGGTGGCAACTCTCTCTTTTTTTTACCCAAACATGTCAGTTGCCATGTATTTTGCAGGGTATACGGCAACTGCCCTAGTGTGCTTGTAAGCAGATGATAACTTTCTCTTTTTTACCCAAACATGTTGTTTTGCCATGTCTTTTTGTAGCGCTACACGGCAACTGCCTAGTATTAGTAGGTGGCAACTCCTAAGGTTTTCAAATCATGGCAACTGTAATAAAACCAGACCATATATGGCAAATGCCTAGTGTTAGTAGGTGGCAAACCCCTAACGTTTTCGAATCTGTGACACCCCAAAATTTTGACCTTGTTTTAATAAATTAAAATTTTGCCACGAAATTAAAACTTTTATTTTCTGGGCTCCCTTTTGATTTTTGAACCTTTTTCTCTCTTGTTATTATGGAGTTTTTCCCCAAAGAGAAAACTTTTCAAATAGGTTACTAGACTTGTTTAACCTCTCAAGAAAAACTCTTATTTTATTAGTAGAACTAATTACATAATTAATTTGCTTGATTTTTATTTTCTTCAAAAATGGTTTTTCAAGGTTATATGGCCATATTTGAACTACAACCATTTGATAAATTCACTTAAAATTTCAACCAAAATTTGGAGATGTCATGTGATGTTTTTAAATCACTTTTAAACAAAAATATCTTTTATTCATGAAATATTTTGAGCTCTACACCCAATTTTCTTCTCTGGTCCAGAGTGCAGTTTTGCACTACAACCCATTTAAATATTTCTATCTAGCCTTCACCAAAATTATGGGATATTAGTAGTAGCATATGATTCAACTTTATGCAAAAACCCAGTGATGTTATTTGAAAATTTTGAGTGAATCAACCTCATATTCATTCTGGTCCAACTTGATGGTTTGTACAGCAACCATATTTTTGCTTGCTCTTTTTCTCTTGATTCTTTCTCCTGCTTATAGCACATCCTACAAAACCCCTAAGTCCAGGAGCATGAACCCATTGGAATGTTTTTGGTTCATGAAATAATGCCATTTACCTTCTGTACAGAACTGTAGTTTTGCAAAACTTGCACTAACAAGTTTGTGCTTTTTACAAACTAACCTCACCAACCTCTCTTTCACCTAATGAGACCACCATCTGGAGTTTTTGACCACTCCAAGAACTGCCTAGATGCCTCTGGCATTTTGTCAAACACCCTGGGGGCATGAACAGATTTGGCATGATTGTAAGTTTGTGTTATGAACTTGATCCTCTGACCCAACAAGCATGTCCACTAGCATCCCAGCTACCCCTAGACTAGACCTGCTAATCCCCAGCTCCAACCAAGCCACCTAGCAGGCCATGGCATTTCGCCAAGCAGATGGTGGGCGTGCACTGGGCGCGCCCAGAGCGCGCCAACTGCAGCCGCGCACCCGAGCCGCCGCATCGCGCCCCTGGTTTGGCCCACACTACAGAACCACGCCACACGCTCCCCTTCTCACCGCAACGCGCCAAGAGCCCCTCGCCACGTCTCCGGCAAGCCAGGGGCTAGCCACCACGGCCGCCCGACAGCCCTGCTCAGGTCGGCGCCGCCCGAGCCACTCCCGCTCGCCAGCTCGCCCCTGGAGCAGTGCCCGCTCGTCCGCTAGCTCCTGCCGCCATCCCCAGCCCCGCCACGTTGCCCTGCAAGCTACAGAACGTCGGTCGCCGGCAGCCTTATCCACCGCCGCGGAACCGACCTCGTCGCGCTATAAAAGGAAGCCCCGAGCTCGTCCCCGCACTCAGGCGACCTCAGGCCACCCCCATGGCACCCCCACAGCCAGCAATCGTCGGGGGGAAGCCGTCTTCCCCAACTCTGGCCGGTTCGGCCGCCGCCACGTCCCAGCTCCGTTCACCGCAACCAGGGCCTCCCCGTCTCCACTCTCTTCACCAGGAGCTCTCTCTTCGTCCCGTGAACCCATCCCCCTGCTCGATTTTGATCGGGAACCACCGTAGCCCCAAACCCACTTTGCTCCCGAAGCCATCTCCGCTGCGAAGCTCGCCGTCCGCGACTCCGTCCACGTCGGTGACCATGGCGGGTACCCCCGAGTTCGTCTCGACCTCCTGAGCACACCCATGCGCTCAGATCACCGAGGGACGCCTCCATTCGCCGGCAAGCCTCGCCGGAGCTCCGCCTCTGTTCGGTCGGGGGAGACGACGCGCGCGTGGACTGGTCAAACCTGACCAGTGGGCCAGGCGGGCCCACTGTTAGTGACCCAGCGCCGGTCCACGCAGGTGTAAGTGGAAGAGTATTTCCAAAGTACGTGTTTGACGTGTATATTTCGAAACGTTTTCTTTTCTTCTTCTGTTTTATTTAAAAACCAGAGATTTGACTAGACTTTGACTGGTTATATCTTTTTAAATATAACTCCAAATGAGTTGATTCTTTTTCCTACATCTCTCAAATTCTGTCTAGTTTATTTTAAGATTTATTTGAAAAAAATTCAAACAACTTTTTTGTGCTGTTTTGAAATTGTGTGTTAATTCAAATTTATTGAAAATAGGATTTTGGAGAGAGGAAGAAAACTTACAAAAGTTTTGGAGAGCACGCCCACCTCTCCACACCTTGAAGGCAAGCATTCTAAACCCCGGCATAATATTTTTGGTGTGTTAGTTGACACGTTTATAACACCACCTTATTTCGGAGAACTTGTATTTCATGTGATTTTGCATGGATGCATATTAGTGATTTCCTTGCTGTTGGAAATGAATATACATGTGATGGTAATCATCCTCACGTGCCTTGCATGCATGCCAGAAAGGAACCGGGGAAAGCCTCTGCCTTGGGTAGGCGTGAGCTTGTCGCCGGTCTCTATCGGGACGGTTATGTCCGGTATGGCATAGTAAGGTATAATGAGTGTTGATTTGTTGGTTGAAATATTTTGGTTATACATGTCATGCAGGGAATTTATAAACCTCCTGAGTCGACCGTAGATCGAGTCTTGTTCCAGTAACCCCCATACTTGCCTCGTACTACCACTTGTCCCTGCCACAGGTAGGGTACGGTTCAGTAAGTCGTCAACCCCTTTCAAGCACACACCGTACACAGAGGCCATGGTGGAAGATACCGGTTGTAGCCGGTAGGCAGGCCACCTGGTCCGGGGGCATGGGTGTTTCCGGTTGGGACTGAGAGGGGGGCACCCGTTAGAGCGCGCGATATAAATTTGATCCCATGCTACGCGAGGTTGTAGCCTCCCCACTTAGAGTTTTGCTTAACAAGTGTCGTGGGTGATTCCAGACACCGGTGAGTTAAGCTGGTGTGTGCAAGTCAGGTGTGTTTTCAATTAAAAGACCGTAGACGGAATTAGTCCCGATGGACTAAAGGAATCCGTTACTCGTGGGTAAAGAGTACACCCTCTGCAGAGATTAAACATATTCGGATAGCTGTGTCCATGGTTAAGGACTACAGTCTGGGATGGGTCAAGTGTCGGTCTTAGTGTCGGTCTTCGGAGGAGAAACTACTAAACTCGAATATTGATTATGACTTGTGATATATGATGGTTATGGTTATTATCATTGTGGACTAACCGTTTGCATTGTTTGAAATAAGGAATATCCCTGGGACGGTACCACCTCCTGGATATTCACTATGATTATGTTTTCATATAAGCCCCTTATGTGGCGTCGCTCAGACGCCCGACTGTGGCATGTTCGTTATTTCATTTTCATATAAGCCCTTTATGGGGCGTCGCTCAGACGCCCGACTGTGGCAGGTTCGTTATTTCATTTACTTACAAGCCCTTTATGTGGTGTCGCTTAGACGCCCGACTGTGGCATGCTTGTTATTTTATTTACTTTATAAGCCCTTTATGTGGTGTCGCTTAGACGCCCGACTGTGGCCTGCTTGTTATTTTATTTACCTTATACGCCCTTTATGTGGTGTCGCTAAGACGCCCGATTGAGGCATGCTCACTTTTACTATCCTTTCGAGACGTCGCTTCAGACATCCGATCGATGCTTTTTATTACTATTCTGTCATTACATATTCCTGTTGCATATAAATAACCTGCTTGCATGCATCGGGATTTTATTTTCATGACTGACGTTGTGAATATAGAATATTTTCAGAGCATGATTATCATTTGCTATATTATACCCGTGTTCATAATGTTTGCGAGTACATTCAAAAGTACTCACTGGCTTGTCCCTGGCTATTGTCTTGGCCAGATTGCTTGCTTGGAGAGGAGCGTTGCGACGACAGCCCCAGAAACTAAGCAACGGTGATAGCAGCCTCGTGAAGATAGGAGTTGGCCTGGTCAGCTGTTCCTGTGGGAAATGGAGTCCCATAGGCATCGATGATCCACAAACCGCTTCCGCCATTAACCACTAGAAACCATTTGTTGTACTCACAGACCAGAATGGTCTTGTACTGCGTATTATGTATTTTTGCTTGGAATTTCTGTATCAAGTTGGTGCCTCATCAGCTAACAGTAATCCTGGGGCTGGTGAGCACAAGGGCCATTTTCTGGAAATTAATACCCGGAAAACTGGTCGCGACAAACTTGGTATCAGAGCCAGGCTGACCATTGGCTAATCCTATCTTAGCCAGGTCAATAAACTTAGGCAAACCAACCCACCAAACCATAACCAAACCCCAGCCAAGCTTCTCGTGCAAGATAGCCACACAGTGACCCAACACCTTTTGGCAGTCGGTGCCCAACCTATCAACCTAGCCTGTCGATCACGCACCAGTGACCAGCACCCAAGGCGTCTCATTCGCAAGCGTGCGAAAGAAGACTCCATCCCCTTTTTCCTATAAAAAGGGCACGCTAGCCTCAACCCAGCACAGCACAGCCACTACCCCAAACCGAGCCCCGATGCCTGGCCCCGTCGTGCACAATGAGACCACAGCAACCAACCTTGGAGGCTTTGTGACCACACTCGCAAACCTCACCCGTCGTGCCTAAGCGTTAGAAGAGCCCCCGGAATATGTTGTGTACCAAGGACCCATGAGCGGTGAGAGCCGACAATTCTGGGCCACTGTGCACATCTACGGTAAGGGTCTAGCACCCGAGCGCCCCTACAGGTTCACTGGAAGGACAACTTCCTTCGAGCCACAAGCCATCCAACTAGCTGCTCGAGAAGCTATAGTTCATCTCCGGCACTTGTCACCCAGAGTTAACTGTCGCTCGTTCCACTACTACCCCAGACGTGAAGGGTATGGTAGGCCACCCCAAGTTGCCAACGGAGATCACGAGACAGATCCTGCATTGTTGCATCTAGTGCGCTATGTAGGTGCACTAGAGGAACTATTCGATCAAATCACCATTGATCTAATCGCAGCTCGTGGAGAGCTGGTTCGTCGAGCCCCGGTGAGAGGAGAGAACGAGCCCAACGCCGACAACCCAGTCGTGCTGTCCGGACACCCGATCGAGTCCCTGAGGTCTGCCCCAGCCGTCGGCCAGGGTACTCTGATGACCCCAGAAGTGCTTCGTCGCCTCTTGGGAGCACACTCCAACGGGGTTGTGGCCAACAATCCCCGAGATGGTCACCATCGCTACCCCGAGCCTGCAGCCCCTCAACCCACTCCAGCTAATTCCGACGGTGAGACCCATGGAGAAGCCTCGACATCCACAAGGCACACCCGCTTGGATGTAAACGAGGTAGACTAAGTCACTCGAGTAGTGTCGAGTCTCAGTGTATTCCCTGCTTTGTAATCGTGTGACTTTGTAAATAAACGCCGCCTGTTGTCGTGCCTCTGTTTTAAATAGTAGCCTTGCATGGATATGCCAGCATGCGGTATAAAATTTCTATCCCAGACACAGTTACCAAAAACCTCCCCGACAACCCCCACAGTAACACGTAACTTTAGTGAAATGTGTGTATCTGTGGCTTGACCCCGACCCTTGGAGCAGAGCTGGAAATTTCATTACCATTCGCCACGGTAAAATGACCCAGCTCCGGTGCTATAAAAAGGCCACCGCGTGACCTTGCCAAGCACCCCTCATCTTGTGCACCATCCTCACAACCATTTCTTGCCATGCCGAGCCCTAGTATTTATCTGAGAACCCCAGATGCAACCCCGGGTAGTTTTGTCAAGATATTGTGGGATTTTACCTGCAGTACCATGGGCGCTACCCAGCCACCCCAGTACGAGCTGTTCAAATCGAGAATTACTCCTTCCACCTCGAGATATTGGGCAGCAGTACACATCCCTCCCGTGAACTCAAACCAAGACCCAATGGAGGTCTCCTTCGTGGGGAAATCTATGCCAACCCCGCATATGGCCGTAGAAGCTGTTGCATACGAAGCGCTTGCTCGCCTTCGATTCGCGGTACCCTATGCCAGCGAACGAGGATATTATTACTTTCCGAGCCGTGCAGCACCCGAAGGAGTAACATCTTTTCCCGGTGGACGAATTGAGAGAGACCCATTCCTGGCCAACCTTGTCCAGTACGTCATCGCTCAAGAACGTTTAACCCAACGTGTGATGGGTTATCTCCAGAGCCTCGCAGATTTAAATCCTCAGATCGCCATCGGCAGATCACTAAGGCCCGACCAGGAGAGGCACGTTCATCGGTTGATCAATCCGCTTTCCCCAATAGAAGAAGAGTGCGTTCCAGTACCAGAGACGTTTTCTAGGGACCCCGTCCAGTTACCGTTTCCATTTTAGACGTTTTCGAGGTACGAGGACTGACGTACGGGTCGTGTGGGCGTTATCTATTTCGCCCACACGCACGCGTGTGAGATGAATCGGGAGGGGAAAAAAGAGGTGTGTGGACATTACTTGTTTTTGCCCACACGTAAGTGTGTGGGCTGTTCCTCTTATACACCACACAAAAGATTAAGTTACTAGCATTTAGATTGACCATGATCGTCAACAAGGTTTACAATCAAGATGGTTGTCCAGGAATTCTGGAGTATCTGCCACTCAATATCTCAGCGACACATCTGACAGTTGTGCTGGGTCTTTGTCCTTCGGCTACATGTCTGTGAGAATACACCTCACAATTTACAGAGGAACGCTATGGTTTTTTTTTTGCGAGAGAAATTTCCAATCTATTCATCAATCATGGCAATACAGAGAACACAAGAGGTAATAAAAATTACAACTAGGTCTATGGACCACCTAGCGACGACTACAAGCACTGGAGCGAGCCGAAGGCGCGCCGCCGTCATCGCCCCTCCATCACCGGAGTCAGGCAAACCTTGTTATAGTAGACAGTCGGGAAGTCGTCGTGCTAAGGCCCCAAAGGACCAACACACCAGAGCAGCAACCATCACCGATGAAGAGAGTTGTAGATTGGAAAGATCAAACCTGAAATCACACGAACGAAGACGGACAAAAACTGGATCCAAAGAGATCCACTGAAGACCAGCACCAATCGAATCCCATGAGATCTGACGGAGACACACCTCCACACATCCTCCGACAATGTTGTTTATAATAATCAGTACATCTCTTGGTTGCAGAACTATGCACGAAACGTAGGGGGTCAGTACAGCTAAGTAGTTAGTACCGTGGCAACAGCATAATCCAAGGACAGTACATAAAAAAGATCACTTATCGTCGGCACATGCAATCAACCAAAAGGCACAAAACAGCAAAAAATTCCACGTACCTGGGAGAGTGGGAGAGCAGGTTGGTGGAGAACTCGGGGATGGAGGGGAACTCGTCGTCGGAGACGAACGTCTTGGCGCTGCGGTCCAGCTAGCAAACCACTCATGCATGCCTGCTGTGAGACTTCAGTTTGATTCGGAAAACAACAGCACCACATCAATTATAAATTTTGTACACGGAAATTCTGGTAATGGAATGAACCAGGTGCTATGCTTTCGTTGACACTGCCTATCACGAACAACACAGAAGACATGCTCTCCCTTTTTTACAAAGGAAGCAGTTGTGCTGCTTTCAGTATGTGATATGAAAAAAATAAAACTGTATGGTAGTAGCCAGATTCTCTTGTACAATTTATGTCATATGAAACTGAGAGCAAATCATGCAAACCACTGTTGCTGACAAAAAATAACTGGCTTTGCTGCACCCTGAAGATTGTCTTACAATTTCGCACTGGCCTTAACCAACACAACACTTCTTCTGATAAACTGAAGCAAATTAAATTGTTGTCCTTAACAGTTGACATGTATTTAATGTTGGATAATCAGCAACTAGTCTTCACTGAGGGCCAAAGTCCATTACATATACAAGTGTGGTAAAGTGCAGAAAACTCTTATACAATGGGGATATACCGAAAAGGGACTATACACATCTAACCCCCCCCCCCCCCTTCAAATTCATGGTGGATCAACAACACTGAGTTTGTAGAGGAAAAAACCATGCTGCGCTCAAGTCTGTGCCTTCGTAAAGAAGTCCGCCAACTGTAACTCAGAGGGCACATAGTGAAGAGCGAGAGTCTGATCCTGCACAACAGCATGCACAAAGTGGGCATCCACACCGATGTGCTTGGTGAGCTCATGCTTCACCCACTACTAGGAAAAGGGCTTCTAATGGCGCACCAGTTTTGCCTACTAATGGCGCATCACTGGTGCGCCATTAGTATCACGCCACTAGAATTTTTTACTAATGGCGCACCACTGGTGCGCCATTAGTATCTGGTATACTAATGGCGCACCACTGATGCGCCATTAGTATAGGCCACGGTGCGTCATTAGTATAGGCCACTGGTGCGCCATTATAGGCCACTGGTGCGCCATTAGTATTTTTGAATTTTGAAGGCGGGAAAATAGTAATGGCGCACCGTCTAACCCCCACCGTGCGCCATTGCTATTTTTTTGAATTTTGAATTTGGATCTGGATCGTGATTTTTTTTGCCTATTTTTTGCTCGTTTTTTGGCACGATATTATTTCAAATTTTGTTCCTGTTTTTGGATCTTGTACGTTGTTTTGTCGTGTTCTTTTGCCGGAGAGGAGTTCGCTGGAGAGGAGGAGGAGGAGGTCACCGGAGAGGCGCTCGCCTACATCGCCGGAGAGGAGGAGGAGGAGGAGGTCACCGGAGAGGCGCTCGCCTACATCGCCGGAGAGGAGGAGGAGGTCGCTGGAGAGGAGTTCACCGGAGCATCGGAGAGGAGGAAGGAGAAACCATGAGGGGATGGGAGGAGAGGAGGGAGGAGGAGCTCACCGGAGAGGAGGGAGGAGGAGCTCACCGGAGAGGAGGGAGAAGAAACCGGGAGGGGAGGGGAGGGGAGGAGAGGAGGGAGGAGGAGGTCGCCGGAGAGGAGGAGGAGGTCGCCGGAGAGGAGGAGGAGGAGGTCGCCGGAGGTAGTATGGCGGAGGAGAGAAGGGAAGATGGAGTGGAGGAGAGGAGAAGATGGAGTGGAGGAGAGGTGGAGTGGAGGAGAAGAATGAAGAGGTAAGGAGGAGAGGACCACGCCCAGCCATATATACGGCATAGTAATGGCGCACCGCGGGCAGGTGCGCCATTACTAACTTTTTTTTTATTTTTTTTATTAATTTGAATTTTGAAGGCGGGAAGATACTAATGGCGCACCATGGGCAGGTGCGCCATTACCACTCCCACGGTGCGCCATTAGTAGTTTTAAAAAAAAATTAAAATTTTTTTTTTGCTAATGGCGCACCGTGGATGTGGTGCGCCATTAGTAGTTTTGAAAAAAATAAAAAAAACTTTTACTAATGGCGCACCGTGGATGTGGTGCGCCATTAGTATTTGCACACTAATGGCGTACCAACACATGGTGCGCCATTAGTATTTAGTAATGGCGCACCACATGTACAGTGCGCCATTAGTGTCAATCTCATCTTTAGCCCTTTTCCTAGTAGTGACCGGGTCACGCGCAATACTGATAGCACCGGTATTTTCTGACAGTAAGGGAGTCGAAGTAGTAGCAGATACACCAAAATCCTCAAGTAACCACCGTAACCAGATCACCTCATCTGTCAACATAGCCATGGCCCGCAACTCATCCTCTATACTCGAGCGAGAAACTGCAGTCTGTTTCTTTATCTTCCAGGCAATAAGAGAGCCACCAAGAAAGACACAATAAGCAGACAACGAGCGTCGATCAGAGGGATCACTAGCCCAGGTAGCATCAGAGTAGGCCTGGAGCTCAAGAGAGCTGGAGTGGGGAAAGAAAAGGCGTTGAGAGATCGTGCCACGAAGATATCATAGAACACGAAGGAGATGACTATAGTGGACAGACGTGGGGGCTGAAACAAACTGACTCAGGATGTGGACGGGATAGGAGATGTCAGGACGCGTAATGGCAAGATAGACAAGACTGCCAACAAGGTGACGATAGCGAGTGGAGTTAGGAAGAGGGTCACCATCAGAGGCACAAGGCTGAACGTTGAGCTCCATAGGAGTCACAACTGTGCGCTCATCACCGAGAGCAGCGCGAGCAAGAAGATCCTGAATATATTTTTCTTGGGAGATGTGGAAGCCATCAAAGGTCGAGGAGATCTCAATCCCAAGAAAATAGCGAAGTGGACCAAGATTAGTCATGAGGAACTGGTCGCAAAGGCGAGCCTTAACAAAGGCAATATAGTCAGAATCGTCACCGGTGATGATCATGTCATCAACATAGAGAAGGAGAAGAGTCCGACCATGAGGAGACGTGTGAACAAACAGCGCAGGATCATGATCACTGGGCAAGAAACTAGCGGCAGTCACCACAGAGGTGAAGCGATCAAACCAGGCGTGAGGGGCCTGTTTAAGACCATAGAGGGAGCGGCGAAGTCTACAGACCATACCATCAGGAGCATAGTACCCCAGTGGTGGCTGCATATAAACCTCCTCATGCAACTTGCCATTGAGAAAAGCGTTCTGAACATCAAGTTGAGAGATAGACCAATGACGAACAGAAGCCACAGCAAGAAGAGTGCGGACAGTGGTCAAGTGGGCCACAGGAGTGAGTGTCTCATCATAATCGCGTCCCTGCTCCTGCTGAAAACCACGGGCCACAAGGCGCGCTTTGTAGCGCTCAAGAGAACCATCAGCGTCTTAATCTTGTAGACCCACTTGCAGGTGGTGGGACGAACACCGAAAGGGAGAGAAACCAGATCCCATGTGCCAGAGCGCTCAAGGGCAGCAAGCTCTTCGGCCATCGCAAGCTGCCATTTAGGCTGAGTCATGGCAGTCCGATAGGAAGTGGGCTCAGCAATAACAGAGAGACCATACCGATCAGGAGAGTAGCGATCAGGCGGGGTGCGAGGCTGAGCACGGAGGTTATGAACCGGAGGAGGCGTGAAGGGAGGTGCACGGTGGAAGGCGCGTCAGGAGAAGCAGCCTCAGAATGAGGGCGACGAGTATAGTGAAGAGGAAACGGTGAGAGAGGGCGACGAACTGGAGACGATGGTGGAGAGGTGGAGGAGGAGGATGGGGAAGATGGTGTCGGTGGTGAAGGAGAAGGAATGAGAGGTGCAGGAGGAGGTGAAACATGAGGCACATTGCAGGGTGTATCGAGGAGAAGAAGAAAAGAAATATCGTCCACAGAGAAGCTCGAGGAAGAAGGACGTGGATAGTAAGAGCGAGACTCATCAAAGGTCACATCTCGCGAGATGCGCAAATGACGACCAACAGGATCCCAACAGCGATAGCCCTTTGCTCATCACTCTAGCCAAGGAAAACATACTCAACCGACTGAGCAGTCAGTTTTGTGCGTTCTCGCGGGGCAAGAAGGACATAGCACACACATCCAAACATGCGAAGAGCTGAGTAGTCAGGAGAATGACCAGTGAGGCACTCCATAGGAATACCACCCTGCAGAGCAGTCGATGGCTGAATGTTGATGAGGTAGGTGGATGCAGAAACAGCCTCAGTCCAAAAGTGGGGTGGAAGGGAAGTGGCAATCATCAGCGCACGAGCCGTCTCAAGTAGATGACGATGCTTACGTTCGGCAACGCCATTCTGAGCATGAGCACCAGGACATGAGAACTGGGCAAGAGTATCCTGTTCCGCAAGAAAACCATGCAACAGCTGGGAGATAAACTCACCAGCGGAGTCAGCACGAAAAGTATGAATGGGCGTAGAAAACTGGGTGTGAACCATGGCAGCAAATCATTTGTATATAGAGAGAATCTCGCAAAGAGATTTCATGAAGTAGAGCCAAGTGTAGCGAGAGAAATCATCAATAAACAAGATATAGTAGCGATGACCACATTTCAAATCAAAGGGAGCAGGACCCCAGACATCAGAATAAACTAAGTCAAAAGGACGCCGAGATACCGACTAACTGGTAGGATAAGGTAACTGGGTCTATTTGCCAAGTCTGCAACCATTACAATGTAAAGAAACATCTCCAGATACATACCCTAAGAGGCCCTGACGAACTAAAGAAGACAAGCGAGAGCCACAGATGTGACCAAGGCGATGATGCCACTGCTGGAAGGACGCAGACGAAGAGGCAGCAAGAGCATGGGAGCTGGCAGAAGTGGTGTCAGCGGAAGGAACATAAAGCCAGTCAACCTCCCAAAGGCCCTCTGACTCATGGCGTCGGGGGCCAGCACCAACCAAAGCCTTGGTGCGACGATCCTGAATGGAGCAAGATTCGGTATCAAGAATGACGCGATAACCAGAATCAGTAAGTTGGGCAGCGGAAAAAAGATTCATGGTAAGGCAAGGAACATGTGAAACACTAGGAACAAAACAAGATAGAGTGGAAAGAAGACCATGATAGGAAGAGGTGTGCCATCAACGGTAAGAACATTAACAGGCGAATCAAGAGGTCGTAGAGAAGACAGCACGGAAGAATCAGAAGACATATGAAAGGAGGCTCCAGAATCCAGAACCCACGAAGATGTACCTGACTGTGTAGATGCCTGCGGTGGTGGAGAAGTGGATGCAGTCACAGCATCAGCGGAACCAGAAGAAGAAAGTAGACGCTTTAGGCGTACAATATCCTGGTCAGTGAGTGACGGAGTCGAGAAAGACGTTGGAGTGCCACTGGAAGAGGAGCGCCTCTGGTCTCGCTTCTTCTGGCGACAATCAGACTCTGGGTGATCTGAACGGGAGCAGTAACCACAGAAGGTGTCACGGCACGACGTACTCTTCTCAGCATAAGGAGGGCGACTCACCCCCCTGAAGGAGTAGGCAGGAGTGGTGGAGCGGTGAGACAAGCAGATGACACAGGAGCTTGGGCGGCCAACACTAAAGGAACCACAAGTAACCCAGGAGAGCAAAGGCGGGTCTCTTCAGCACGAAGCTCAGCAAGCACCTCCGAGATAGGAACACGACCACGAGCAAGCAAGTGAGCCCATCGGGGCTCAAACTCAGAGCGGAGACGAGATAAGAACTCATGAACCCTCTGAAACTCCAAGTCAGACCGTGTAGACTGACAGCAACGACAAGTGCCACAAACAACTGTCCGCAGTGAGTCAAGCTGACGCCAGATGGCAGAGCACTGTGAATAGAACTCATCAACAAAAGAGTCACCCTGCTGAAGAGCATGCTCCTGACACACCACAGACAGGTATAGAGCATCGCCAGAGGGCTGATAGCGCTGACAAAGATAGGACCACATCGCTGCAACAGAGCCGAGGCCCATGAACTCCGAAGCAAACTGAGGGAGGACACTCGCAGTGAGAACAGCAGCAGCTCGAGCATCATCATTGCACCACTGAGTGTAAGCAGACAGATCATCTCGATAGACAGAAAGAGTATCAGAATATGCGGATACCTGCTGATCATAGGCATCAACTGCAGCATCATCAAGAGCCTTGGCTGCATCCCGATCGGCCTGAGAAGCATCAGCAGCAAGCACCGGTGGTGCCGGCAGAACAGGAGCCACCGGAGCAACAGGGCAGGGCAGACAGGGTACCTCACCAGAGAGAATGCCCCACAGCAGAAGATCGCGCATGTGAATACGCATGAAACCCGCAAACTCAGCATAGTTGGTGCCATCGAAGATCACCGAGCACCGAGAGATAGCGACATAGCCTGAAGAGGACATGAGGAAGTCACTCTTCTGCTTCTGATCCTTTTGAGGCCCGTTCTGGATCGGGATCAAGCAGAGCCCCGCTCACGAGCGGGCAGTGTAGCGCTCGGGGAGGAGGCTTCCTAGCCTCCTGGAGTCAATGAGTGGGCTCGGGAAGCCGGGCAAGCCGGGCTGAGGCCGGACCGAGCCGAGGCGAGGCTGCGGAGGCCGGAAGCGAACTAGGCCGGGACGGAGGCACGGCGGCTGGAGCGGATCCGAGCAGCGGCGGCCGGGGCGGAGCAGAGCTGCAGCGGCCGGGGGCGGGGCAGAGCTGCAACGGCCAGGGGCGGGGGCAGAGCTGCAACGGCCGGGACGGATCCGAGCTGCGGCGACGGGGTGAAGCACGGCGCGGAGCAGCGGCCGAGTCGGGGCGGAGCAGAGCTGCGCCAGGGGATGGAGAGAAGCTGGCCGGAGACAGCAGCGTGGCTGCCGGAGACTAGGTACGAGGTGCACGGAGTTGCATCGTGCGGGAGGAAGG
The DNA here is from genome assembly GCF_003073215.2 of Triticum urartu. NCBI lineage: Eukaryota > Viridiplantae > Streptophyta > Magnoliopsida > Poales > Poaceae > Triticum > Triticum urartu. The sequence goes on from NC_053027.1 coordinate 550,746,059, forward strand.
GGCTAACCTAGCATCTGATACATTGTTGGATAATCAGCAACTAGTTTTCACTGAGGGCCAAAGGCCATTACATATACAAGTGTGGTAAAATATAGGAAACCCTTATACAATGAGGATATACCGAAAAGGGACTATACACATCTAACATTTAACACATTACCGACAACGGCAATCTGAGAAGCAAACTGGTTTTCACGCATGATTTGAGTTCTCGTGATACCACCATTCCAAATCGCAAAATCCTCGAGGGTACGGGTAATGATTGTTATACCTGTAGAATTCCTTGGTAATAAATCTCTTGGTATTGATTGTTTTGACGCACAAGGAGAAGGCAGAAGTAAATAGCATGACCAGTGTAGCTGCAATGATCAAGTGATCCAATTACAAAGTACATGTTGATAAACAGCCAAAGTAGATAAGCGACTGTTTTGAGATCTCTTTCAGAAAAAGAAAAGCATGAGTGTTTTGCGTTACTCATCCAAAGCATTCTATACAATAACATAACCAGATAAGTGACAGTAGAATGCCAATGAAGGTTCAATCAGCACATCTACCAGAAAGAGTCATCCATGATTTATACAGGCAAGGGTGCCATTGTTGAAACAATTTGATACCCCCTCTATCCCGAATTATTTGTCGCATAAGTAATTCCGGATGGAGGGAGTACTAATTAGCATCACCTTATAAGCATAGGGTAGATGAAATCCAGTACCACAAGAACCAAGTGATGATTACACGAGTAAAATAAAGTTCAGAAATCATGGAGCACCCAACGCTAAACAAAGCACAATATCTCATGACAAAAGACCTGAAACCCCAGCCTAAGATTGCCTCAAACCCTGAGCATTTTATGCCTTCTGATTCCAACGCAGTTCCTGGTTCATTGGCATAGTTGCAGAGATACAATAAGCTCACAAAGCAGGGCAAAATGAGGCTAATTTTGCATCTTTTTTTAAGGGTATAATTTTGCATCTAAGAGAGCTACCCCGATTACTTTTAGTCTAGAAAGATGTTTTAACATTGCTAGAACACTCAGAGGCATTATCCAATGACATGGCCATGAGCTTGACCATAAGAGACGGGCAGCTCTCGCTGAGATGTAGTAAGCCGTCGGTGGCCACGGTGGCCCTCAGATTATCCAATTGAAGCACGCCTTCTTCAGCCCCTCACAGTGGTGCTGCTCGGCTAGCATGAGGATGGTCGCCACGCTGCCAACATCGATGTACTCGCACAGCTTCTCCTCGCAGATCAGCTTCAGCCGCTCCATGCCGTACCTGTCCGCCGCGACAAGCAGATGCTTGCAGGTGACATCTTGCTCTTCCTTGCGCATATCTGGCAACGAGCCAGTATACGCGAAACGGAGCAGCGCCTTGAACACCTCCGCATCCATGTCTTCCACGCGCACGCTGCTGCCGGCGGCATTATTACCCTCCTTCATGGGTCCGAAGAGCTCAGCCGCGAACACCGGTGAGCAGGCCGCGAGCACGCACCGGTGCGCGGCAATGGTCTCACTACCAACATCAAACACCACATCGGCGCCCATCTTGGTCTCAAGCAGCCTGCCAAGGTTCTGGCGCAGGTCACAAGGGGGCACGGAGACGAACGCCGCCACATCCGCCGCACGGTAACCGTGGAAAACGACGATGTCGCACCGGATGGTGAACGAATCGCCCCTGAGATGCTCGGAGCTCTCCAGGTCCTTCCTGCTGATGAAGGTCGCGTACTCCCAGCCGCCCCAGGAGGTGAATTCGTCCACCGATCTCGACGCCATCGACGCCGCTTGAAGCGCCTCCTCCTCCCCGCCGGCGAGACAGATGTCAAACTGGGCCTTCACCCCCGGCGTGACGTCTTCGTGTAGCAACAGGGAGAGGGACACGAAATCCGCGACTGCCGGCCTCGAGCCGTTGGGGTAGTATTCGATCCGCCAGCGGTGGCCGCCGATGAAGAAAGAGCGGGACTTGACGCGCTTTCCGGTGGGAATGACCTTGGTGCGGGAGTAGCCATGGATGGTGAGAAGGTGGTTCCCGCTCGTCGTGTTGGCCACGACGGCGGACCTTGACGGCCCTCTGCCGGCGCCGGAGGACGCCATTGCCAACCTACTCCACTAGATTGATGTGGGTTGTTGCTGCAGATTTGGGCGAGGGTTTTGCGCAGCCAAAGGGTAATTTTGAGAAAACCAAAGGGTAAATAGGAACGTACGGAGATGAAGACTCGCCACGGGCCCCACATGGGAAAAATCGTAGTATCAACAAGTTAACCTTTCTTTTTGTTAAAACAATCATAAATATCGAGGATAGGAAGACGCCTACTTTTGAAACTTGGCCAACAAATACAACCATTTTCGAGATGAGAAAAAGAAAACACAAGCAGCATTATTTTTTGGGCAGTGATCAGCCCTCCTGCATCGTCGGTACCTGCTGCGTCATCTTTTCCCTCTATCACAAGCACGATCGAGATGAGCCACGGCAAGCGCCGCGGGCCATCCCACACCCAGCCGTGGGCATCTACCTTGCCGTCCTCCCCGTCGCCGTTCGCCGCTCACCCTCGCCGCTCACCGGTTGGAGCACAGGTGCCCCATAGCCCACCCCCTCTCATGCAGCAAAACAAATGGACCCAACAAAAAAACGACCCTGCCGGTCCCTGGAGTTCATCGCCGTTGCAGCTCCGCCGAGAAGCCACCGCAGTAGTCAGTTGCATCAATGGTGAGGTGCCGATTCAAGCTTTTTGTCGCGGTCTCTGGTTGCAGCTTTTCAGAAATAGGGTTGAAACTTTTCATGTCAACAATTGCAACTTTTTCGTTCTGTACTCGCGGGGTTGAAGCTTTCTATACAGCTGGTTGAAGCTTTGTATAAAGCGGGTTGAAGCTTTTCAATTCACGGTTGAAGCTTTCCAAATTCGACGGTTGTAGCATTTTTTCTTTCGTAGTGGTCGCATGAAATTTGTCTATTTCGTCGGTTGAAGCTTTTTCACATACCGTTGGAAGCTTTCACATGAACGGTTGTAGCTTTTTCAGTTTGTATGGGTGGCCTGTTGAAACTTCTGCAAACCACGATTGAAGCTTTCATATAAATGATTGTAGTTTTTTTCAGTCGTGGTGCCCGGTTGAAGCTTTATACACAGCCGATTGAAGTATTTGAATCAATCGGTTGCAGTTTCTTGGGTCATCGGTTGCAACATAGGTGCAGGCGCTACCAAGCTTGTAGCATCTTCGATGGGTGGTTCCAGCACATGTGCAGCTGCTCGCAGATGGCGTATCCATGCCGGCTTCCAACTCAGGCTCACCAGGGCGGGAGGAACTTGCAGCCGGGGGGCTGCAGAGAAGTGGGCAAAGGCGTGCTGAGGTTAGAGGTAGGGCCCTACACGGGATTGGGCTAGCCGGCGGCGGGATCCGAAGGAGAAATATGAGGAGCGTGGCCACCAGCGCGCTAGGCTGGGAGAGAAGGAGGGGATCCGGGGGAAGAAGGAAAAGGGAGAAGATAAGGTGGGCTAGGGTGATGCGCGAGGCGTACGATGGGGGCTCATTGCGTGGCTCGCGAGCGACAGGCCGAATCGTTCGGCCATTGCGTGGCTCGCGAGCGACCGGCCGAATCGTTCGGCCGGCGCACCGCGCCCCAACGTTTACCTAGTCTTTTTTTGCGGAAGGATTAAGATCTGTTATAAAAATTCACAGGAAATGCGTAACACTCAGACATAATAAAAATTACAATGAGCCTGACTGTTTTTTAGTGAAGCGAGGATGGAAGCCGCCATGGATACCATAAATCCAGAAAGTTCAGAATTTGACCATGGCAAATCGAATATTTTCAATTGTAATTTTAGTGACGCGAGGATGGTAAGTTTAGTTGACACACACAGCAATTTTCTGGCAAAAAATACAAAAAGCACGGATTAGCTATGCTTGCCAACTAAAATTGTCATCCTCACGTCACTATGGCCCAGCCCATCTTTTCCAAACCTTTTGGATTGCTATTCTGCTCCTAATGGGCCACAAAGAGTGATATTATGGGCTTCAGGGTCGCTACCTCGTTGCGAGCGAGAAGTTGTGACGCCGAACGGATCGCCCAATCCGGGATTGATTGGGAGAAGCAGGCGCTGGATTTGTGGTGTCGGAGTTGCAGATTTTCCAGCCATGGAGGGCTCCCGAACACGCCCTAAAATTGCCATCGGAAACGATGGATTTGTTATGGTTAAATCCTCAACATTGAGGCGTTATCAGGGTCCAAACATTATACTACTATAAATGATCATACAATTTTTCTAATTTCAGATTTTGTGTGCTGTCATGCACAATTTTTCTTTTAAAATTCTACTCCATCTGTAAATTAATACAAGGCATTTTAGATCAGTAAACATCTTATAGAGGGAGTAGATATGAACTTTCGTCAAGTTACAACCGGCTTCAGATAGTGTTGCGACTGTCAGAAACAGATTCAGTCATAAACGGATCCAGTAGGGGGCGAGCTGGGGCCATGGCTCCCCCATGCTGGATTTTTCCCTTAAATTACGCCTATGTAATATATGGATTTGCAGAGTTAATGCCTAAATTTTTATGTATAGCCCCCTCCAACGATCATACATATATCGACCCCCTCAAATAAACTTCTTGCCTCCATCCCTGGTGACCATGGTCAAACTAAGCAGAAGTTGATGCGAGCAACAAGAGGACGCGGTGGTGCCGCAACGCCACGTGACAAAGCTGCGAGAGATGACAACCTCGGCTCGACAAACCGGGGGGAGGGGGGTTGATTTTTTTTTTCTGTTTTCCTGCCAAAGAGGTGAGGTCGACGCCGCTTGATGTGCCTCCTCTTCCCTGGCAGCGAGTTAGATGTCGACTAGGCCCTCACCCCCGACGCAACGTCTTTGTATAGCACCAGGGAGAGGGACACAAAATCCGCAATTGTCGAGTTCATGCCGTTGGGGTAGTATTTGATCCGCCAGCGGTGGTCGCTGAAGACGAAAGGGCGGAACTTGATGCGCTTTCCGGTGATCAGCGGTGCAGATGGCCGGGTAATGTTCGACGATATTGACGACTTCTTGCAACCATGGCGGCGCAGTGTAGACTCGTGGTGTATTTTACCATCAACAAACACTTCCACCGGAGGCATGGAATCGCCAGAGCGTCTCCATGAGATTTTGGCAGCACCATCTGTTCTCGCCATTTGAGCTGCGACTGATGTCACTCCAACGTTAACAGAGGTTCTGGTTCCGCGGACGGTCTTTGGCAGGCTGCTTTGTGTCACGTTTAGTCTGAGTCTGAGTGGTCATGTCCACATACAGATCACGTGCACTTGCGCCATCTTCTTTTGGCTCAACACCTGCTCGGCATGGATTATCATTGCTCTTTTTTTCACTTTCTTTTTGTTTTCTATTCGCCTTGGCATAGCTTCGATCTTGTATGACTTTGCTAATTGCTGATGAGATTTTTGTGTGTGCGCATCTGTGTTGGCTGTGTGCATCCTAGCTATGCAGAGGCTGGGTGTGTGCTCTTTGTGTTTGTATCCCCTTGATGCTTCATATTGAGCTAATAAAATCCACCCTTTATTGAAAAAAAAAGTACAGAACAAGAACGATATAGCTATGCAACTGTAAATATACTAGATTGTAGATGAGTGCTAGCAGCCACACTGGATAATATAGGAGTATAACCAAATAAGCTATGTTTTTCTTTTATTCAGACAAAACTGCCACAGTATTTACAGCCATGATCTGAAAGGTAAGCAAGGTTTAGCTTTGTACCGTCACAAAATCTTCTGATGATAGCGTGGAATCCCGTGTGTACCTGGCTTCTTCCAACACCTTTGTTAGTACTTGCTGAGAGGCGTCAATTCAGATCGCGTTAAGTTCCGGTTCCAGTCCAGCAGTACAGAACAGGAGCAATATGCAGAGAAGAAATGCTATAGAATTGTAAATGTCGTTTATAGATGAGTACTAGTAGTAGCCACACCGGATAAGAGTATAACTACATAAGTTATTGTTTGTTTTTGTTCATATGAACCTGCCATGGCCCATGGTATTACAGCTCAGATAAGAGTGGTAAGCAAGGTTCAGTTGTGTACCGTCATAAAATCTTCTAATGATAGTGCGCAATCCCATGCATACCCAGCCTCTTCGAACACCTTTGTTAGTACTTGCTGAAAGGCGCCAATTCAAATCACATTACTCTGAGATTGTACTGCTGTATATGAGCTTGAAAAGAACAAAACACAAGAAGTTCGAAGTGACACTGAAATTCTTCCTTATATCAGAGCGAACGCTTACTACATGCAAAGTCTTAACGATGTCTGATAATGAACTCTTGACTAAGGATGAGTTTCTAAATAATTATTATTTTTTGAACTAATAGTAAAAAGTTGCATTACACCGAGTACTATCTTTGCACAGCACCGGCATACGCTACTTCGAACAGTTGAAGCTATGAAGAAACAGACAACTTAGTGTCAGGGTCCCCTTCAGATGTTATGCTCACTTGATGTGTTCATCATGGCAGGATACTAATTATTTGAAGAGAAAATAGGGAAAATGTCACATTTCTTTGTCTATTTAGTTAGTTACTTGCTGAGTCAATGAGAACCTCTGTTTGCTGCCCTGACATAGAATGTTGCACTGCGAAGCATGCTACTTTAAACATTTGCAGCTACAGGGAAACCTATGATTTAGTGGCATGGACCGCTTCAGAAAAGTATTTATTCTCAATTGATGTGTTTATGATGGAAATTAGGATGCCAGTTATTTGAAGAAGAAATAAGGAAACGGTCACATCTTTGTTGCTCTGACATGGATGACCCTGTTAGATTGTTGGGTCTCATAAAACCTCTACCATGTCCCTGAAGGTTACTCCCCCCTTGCCCATCGATATCATACACCTTAACTATCACTGTTCCATGAAACATAAAACAAAATCAATACTGGAAATGAGTTATCATGAGCGCAATCAGTCCATAATCAACATATACTCGTTTCGAGAATCAAAATGTAGAAAGAAAAGGTAAATTCAAACAGGATTAAGCATTACACTCAATCTTTTGCTGAATGCTGCCCCTTGCGCTGGCTGAAGGTAGAGAGGAAGGAAAAGAAAATTTTAAAGTTCAACCCATCAACCATACATAGAAACCTTGTATGAAAGAGGAGAAATGGAAACTCAAAACCAGACCCGTATCTATAGTTGTCACTGCAGAATGTCCAAAGTATGGCTTTGACGGTCAAACATAGAGCAAGGAAAATCAACAGAGCTGGGTTTTTTTGTTTTGTTTGGTAGAACTGCATGAGATAGGGCATATGAGACACCTAGTTTTACAGGGAAAGAAAACTATGATGCCTTTCATATCCACTGAAGCTAACCTAAGCTGGAGCCGTTTTCCAACCAGATGTGGAAAGATGCTTTCATTTATAGTGAGGTTCAGGAAATACACTTTCAGGTTCCACATGACTTGGACACAAACCATGACAAGAGTTCATATGCTAATCCTTCCATATCATAAAGGTCGAAGTGACTAGCATTGACGTGTCACTAGGACGGCTTCGACAGCGCTCGTGCACCCTAAATTGGGAAGAACTGCACCTGCCGGAGATTGACATGTCGGGGCTCGACCCCCCTTTCTCCGAACTGGAGGTGTGGGCGGCGGTGATGGCCTCGCCAACGGAGAAGGCGCCTGGACCGGACGGATTCACTGGGCGCTTTTTCAGGGCATGTTGGAGCACGGTCAAGCACGACATCATGGCAGTTTTTTAGAAGTTCTACAACCTGGCGGGAACAAATCTAAAGGAAATCAATACCGCGTTCATTGCACTGCTGCCAAAAAAGGACGGGGCAACGGAGTTGTGCCATTTCAGGCCCATCAGCCTAATTCACTCCATCTCCAAGCTGATTGCAAAAGTGTTATCTTTGCGGCTGGCTGTCAAGCTCAAGGACCTGATCTCCCCGGCGCAAACCGCCTTCCAGAAGGGCAAATGTATCCATGATAGCTATCAGTATGTGCAAGGCTGCGTCAGAATGAAAAAAAACCGGCTCTCCTATTCAAACTGGATATTGCTAAAGCGTTCGATTTAGTTTCCTGGGAATATCTTCTGGAGCTCCTGCAAAGATTGGGTTTCAGCTCACGTTGGAGGGACTGGACCACCATGCTGTTGTCAACGGCTTCCTCCTCCGTCCTGATGAATGGCGAGCCTGGGGAGAAGTTCTTGCACCGTCAGGGTCTACGTCAGGGAGACCCTTTTTCGCCGTTGCTCTTCATCCTGGCCATCGACCCCCTCCACCGTCTGCTGGCTACGGCGACCGAGAAGGGGATGCTGGCTCCATTGCCGGGTCGGGGAACAAGCATGAGAGTATGCCTCTACGCCGACGATGCAGTTATCTTTGCCAATCCATCCAAGCCCGAGGTGGAAACACTGCTAGGCCTACTCGCAGATTTTGGGGAGGCCTCGGGGCTTCACCTCAACCAAAGTAAATCATCTGTGGCTGCCATTAGGTGCGACAATGTGATTTTGCCGGAAGTGCTACAGAGTTTCGGAGGCTCACTAACACATTTCCCAATGACTTACCTCGGGCTACCGATCTCGACGACCAGGCTTAGATTGTCTCACTTCCAATTCATCCTAGACAGAATAAAAGCGCGACTGGCGGGCTGGAAAGGAAGGCTGCTCAACCTGGCAGGCAGGAGGGTTCTAGTCTGGTGTGTGCTCTCCGCTCTGCCAACTTTTGCCATGACAGTCCTCAAGATCCCCAAGAAGATCATTAGAGAAATTGACAAGGCTAGAAGGCGGTTCTTATGGACCCAGGATGATGAGCTCACAGGCGGGAAGTGCAAGGTAGCCTGGTCCAAAGTCTGCTCCCCGGTGCGGCAAGGTGGGCTGGGCATCCTCGACCTAAACAAATTTAGCACAGCCCTTCGTCTCAGATGGCAGTGGCTAGCGTGGAAGCAGCCCGGAAGACCGTGGACGCAGCTGCAAATCCCGGCGTCGGAGAAGGAACGAAGAATCTTCAGCCTGGCTACAAGAGTTCAGATCGGAAACGGCCGCAAGGCTAGTTTCTGGAATGACAACTGGATAGGGGATTCTCCTCTAGCTATCTCATTCCCAGCAGTCTTCCATCACGCCCGCAGGAAGAACAGAAGCGTCGAGTCATCTCCCTGGAATGATCAATGGATCAAAGACCTACAGCATGGAGACACAATGGCCATAGCTCCGGAATTCCTGTCCATTTGGCGCATGATCCACACTGCAAACACTGTCTTGCGGCCTGACGTAGACGACCTTATAAGATGGCATGGCACAAGCAATGGCAGCTACACTGCAAGCTCTGCATACAATAAGCAGTTCCAGCCGGTTGCTCTGTCCAATCTCAACAATATGATCTGGAAAGTGTGGGCTCCTAACAAACTCAAGATGTTCATGTGGCTGCTGCTCCAAGACAGATTGTGGTGCAATGACCGGCTTCAGAGGAGGGGTTGGACCAATAACTACTTCTGCCAATTATGTCTCCGTAACCTTGAAACGTCTACACACTTGTTTTGGGACTGCAGTTTTGCGCGTCAAGTTTGGCTGCACGCGGCAGGGCGATCTGGCTGCTCCTCTCTGACTCCCTCGGACAGGGGTCTCCTTAACTCTGTGCAAATGATTCAGGAAATCATCAACCGGGCAACTCCACAAAGCAGAGGAGCAATTCAATCGATAATCATTATGATTCTGTGGGAAATATGGAAGGAGAGGAATGACTGCACCTTCCGCGGCTTGCTGCCTTGTTTTCAGCGAGTATGTGCAAGAATTAGCAGCAATTTGGAGCAATGGAGGCTAGCAGGAGCCAAGAAATTAGAGTCCCCTTTCGGGGATCTGTTGGGAGAGATTTAGTTTTTTTTGGTTTCTGGAGGGATAGCTGTCTGCATGGCCATCCCTCCCCTCTTTATTTTTCTCTGATCGTTTTGATCACCCCTTTGTACTCTCCTATCTGCTAAATCAATGAAGCCAGCGAGTTGCTGGGTCTTTCAAAAAAACTAGCATTGACGTAGAGTAGACCATGATCATCGACAAGAAGGTATTCACCGACTGAGTTGCATTTAGGAGGTTGGCATATCACTACAATGAATCAGATTCAGTTAGCCAGCTTTTACTACTGGCTACTACTAAGTGACTGTCAGTCGATTTCAAATCAAGATGGTTATTACCAGAAAGTATGGAGTACCTTTTTTGAGAACAAAGTATGGAGTACCTGACACAGTGACACTCGATGTCTAGACGACACACCTGACATGTCTGCTAGTTGTGTTGGGTATTTGTCTCAGGGCTACATGTTTGTGAGAAAATAGTGCAAGATGCTCAACTACACTTCCTACATGGAGTCCTAATTTAATTTTTCCATAATTTACAGAGGAACTTTTGTTTGCGGATTTTATTTGAACTAATAGTAAAAGGTTGCATTCCAGAGTATTGTCCTTGCACTGCATATGCTACTTCGAACAGCTGAAGCTATGAAGAAACCTACAACTTAGTGTCAGGGTCCCCTTCAGAAGTTATGCTCACTTGATGTGTTCATCATGGGAGGATACTAGTTATTTGAAGAAGCAATAGAGAACCTGTCACATTTGTTTTTTTAGTTAGTTGCTTGCAAGTTAATGTACCACGCAATGAAATACAGGATTTTTATGAAATGTAAACCTCTGTTTGCTGCTCTGACATAGAATTTTGCACTGCGAAGCATGCTACTTTAAACATTTGCAGCTACATAGAAACCTATGATGGAGTGGCATGGACTGCATCAGAAAAGTATTTATTCTCACTTGATGTGTTTATGATGGAAGGATGCCAGTTATTTGAAGAAGAAATGAGGAAATAGTCACATCTTTGTTGCTCTGACATGGATGCCCCTGTTAGAGTGTTAGGTCCCATAAAACCTCTACCAGGTCCCTGAACCCACTCCCCTCTTGCCCATGAATATCATACACCTTAACTATCACTGTTCCATGAAATATAAAACAAAATCAATACCGGAAAATGAGTTATCATGAAGGCAATGAGTCCATAATCAACATATACTCATTTCGAAAATCAAAAGAGAGAAAAAAGCTAAATTTAAACTTGATTAAGCATTACACTCAATCTTTTGCTGAAGGCTGGCCCTTGCGCTGGCTGAAGGTACAGAGGAAGAAAACAAAATCCGTAAAATTAAATCCATCAACCATACATATCTTATGCTAATCCTTCCATATCATAAAGGTCGAAGTAACTAGCATTGACATAACCATGATCATCAACAAGAAGGTATTCACCGACCGAGTTGCACTTAGGAGGTTGGCACATCAGTACAATGAATCAGATTCAGTTAGCTAGCTATTACTACTGGCTAGTACTAAGTGACTGTCAGTTGATTTCAAATCAAGATGGTTATTTCCAGAAATTATGGAGTACCTGAAACTTGATGTCTAGACGACACATCTGACATGTCTGATAGTTGTGTTGGGTATTTGTCTCAGGGCTACATGTTTGTGCGAAAATAGTGTAAAATCCTCAAGTACACTTCCTACATGTAGTCCTAATTTAATTTTTGCCACTATTTACAGAGGAACTCTGATGGTTATGTAAATCAGTACCTCTCTTGGTAAACATAGGAGATAAGTTAAGCTAAGTGGCACTGTAGCAACAGCTTAGTCCGAGGACAGTACAAAACAACAAGATCACTTCATCAATCGACACGTGCTAAAACTCTGCATACCTGGGATAGTGGGTCGGTGGAGAACTCAGGGATGGAGAAGAATTCATCCTCGGAGACGAACCTCCTGGTGCAGCGGTCCAGCCAGCAGAACCACTCGTGCCTGCTGCGAGACTTCAGCTCTATTGGGAAAACAGCAACACCACATCAATTAGAATTTTTTTATACGAAAATTCTGCTAATCAAAGAACAGTGTTGTGTTTCTGTCGACACTACCTATCACCAACACAAAACACATGCTCCCCTCTTCTTTTTTTACCAATGAGCACTTGCCTGGTTTCAATATAAGATAGGAAATGGCTTTGCTGCTCCCTGAAGATCGACTTAAAATTTCACACGGAACCTGGACCACATTCAGAACAAGAAAATGTTGGATGTTTTAATTTTTCTGAGCTGAGATTGCATCCCATCACTCCCATGCGAATTTCTTGTGATGCGACTGGCCTTAACCAATGTGATAACTCTTGCAGGATCAAACTGTTGTCCCTAACATGTACTTAACAAATACCGACAACGACAACCCTAGACGCAAACTGGTTTTCATGATTTCACAGAGAATTTTCATGATGCCCCTGTTCCCAAATCACCAAATCCTCAAGGGTATGGGTATTGACTGTTATACCTGCAGAATTCCATGAAATAAATCTCTTCGTTTTCTTCATTTCTAGCTAGTGTCACTGTCACCCTGTTTTTTGACAAGCTATCTGATAAGAAACCACTGTTTGATTAACAGGCAGAGTAGATAAGGGAATGTGTTGAAATCTCCTTGAGAAATAATATAAACAGATAGCTAACAGTTTCCCAGTGAAGGTTCACTCAGCACAAGTGTTTTTCATTACTCATCCAAAGAATTTCTGTGTATGCATAGAAAATAGTATAACCAGATAACTAACCGCTGCCCAGTGGAGGTTCAGTGAGCACATCCAATTGAAAAATAGCCTCCCATGATAAATTGGAAGGTTGACATTGCTGAAACAATGCAATACTACTGTACATCTCCTTCGAGAGAAAGGGTAGATGAAATCATGGAACCTCCACTGCAGTAAGTGACAATAATAACACTTCCCACAAAAAGAAGTGATAACAATAACACAACTCAAATAAGGTTCAGAAACCATGGAGCACGGAATGCTAAAGCAAGCAAAATATCAGATGACAAAGATCTGAAACCACGAGTTATCATTGCCTAAAAACCAGAGCATTCTATGCCCTCCAATTCCAGTGCACTTCCTAGTTAATTGGCACAGTTGCAGAGATGCAATGAACTGACAAAACAGAGGCAGAATGTGGCTAATTTTGCATCTCGATTCCTAACTAGGATAGATGCAGGGATACACTAAGACAGCTACCTGATTACTAGTACATTAGTACAGAAATCATGATTCACCATTGCTAAAACACCCACGGGCATCATCCATCACTCGGCTAATGCGCGGAGGACATGGCAATTAGCTCGACCATAAGAGACGGGCAGCTCATGTTCAGAAGTTGGAAGCCATCTGTGGCCACGACGGCTCTCAGATTCGCCGGAGCAGTGAGAAAATTGAAGCACGCCTTCTTCAGCCCCCCACAACCGTGCTGCTCGGACAACGCCAGGATGGTCGCCGCTGTGCTGACGTTGATGTGCTTGCACAGCTTCTGCTCACAGATCAGCTTCAGCCGCCCAATGTTGTACTTGTCCGCCGCGACGAGCAAATGCTGGCAGGTGACTTCTTCGTCTTCCTTGGGCGTCTCCGGCAACGAGCCAGTGTAAGCGAAACAGAGCAGCGCCTTGAATACCTCAACCTCCATGTCTTCCACGCGCACCACCGCGCCGGCAGCATTGCCCTCCTTCATGGGTCCAAAGAGCTTGGCAGCGAAGACCGGCGAGCAGGCCGCGAGCACGCACCTGTGCGCGGGCAGAGTGACACTGCCGACCTCGAACACCACGTCGGCACCCATCTCGGTCTCGAGGAGCCTGCCGAGGTTCTGGCGCAGGTCGCATGGGGGCACGGAGACGAAGGCCGCAGCGTCGTCCACCGCGCGGCAATCGCGGACAACGACGATGTCGCACCGGATGGTGAACGAATCGCCCCTGAGATGCTCGGAGCTCTCCAGGTCCTTCCTGCTGATGAAGGTCGCGTACTCCCAGCCGCCCCAGGAGGTGAATTCGTCCACCGATCTCGACGCCATCGACGCCGCTTGAAGCGCCTCCTCCTCCCCGCCGGCGAGACACATGTCGTACTGGGCCTTCACCCCCGCCGCCACGTCTTCGTACAACACCAGGGAGACGGACACGAAATCCGCGACCTCCGGACGTATGCCGTTGGGATAGTACTCGATGCACCAGCGACGGCCGCCGATGGTGAAGGGTCGAGACATGACGCACTTCCCGGTGGGCGTAACCTTGGTGCGGGTGTAGCCGTGGATGGTGAGGAGGTGGTGCCCGCTCGTCGTGTCGGACACGATGGCGGACCTGGACGGCTCTCCGCCGGCGCCCGAGGACGCCATCGCCGGGCTGATCCGCGGGATTGAGATTTGGGCGAGGGTTTTTTGCGCTGTGATGGGGGAAACGGCGGCGGATGGACTCCTCTGGAAGACTCGCCGCCGGGGCGCACATGGCATCGTCTGCAGGTCGTCTAAGGGTAAATCTCAAACGACACCCTCAATTTTCTCCTTAAAATGCAAATACACCATTGCATTTGGCATACAAATACTGTATATAATTAGTCTAAACTTCTTATTACTGAATCATCGTAGTTCTAGCCGTGGAAGACACCTCCTCCCCGGACACATCAGAGCCAGCATCGTCGGTGCTTTCTGAAGCGGCGATTGGTGTGGCTGGGTTTGGAGCAGTGGGGATTTGTCGCGGCTGCTCATCCTAACCACCTTCTTCTGTTAGGCGGCCCGATTGAGGGCGTCATGGGCTTTGCAACTCGCAACCTTGGCTCGTGCTGCGTGCCGGGCAGCGAGCGCCTCCTCCTTCGTTGCACAGTTGACGTGATGAGCGACAGACTTCCCACGTACGCCCCGCTTGGAGGAGAAACGGTGAGCGTCTGGCCCTTCTTGGCATGGGTGGCGTGTGCTTCCTCTTCCTTGACGGCGGCAGGATGAACACAGTCTACGCAGTGGAGAGGGGTACGCCATGGCTGGAGCACGTTACGGCGCTGGCGATGAGGCAAGTAGGGGCATCTAAGGTGGAGGGACCGCGGCTAAGAAGAGGTCACCAACTGACCATGGCTTGTGCAGGGTGAGGTGCGAGTGGCGAAGGGAGGTTTGCGACAACTTTAAAAAGTACTCTCTCTGTAAACTAATATAAGAGACTTTAGATCACTATTCTAGTATTCTAAATGCTCTTATATTAGTTTACGAAGGGAGTAGATATAAGGGGAGGTGACCAACGAAAAACCAAGGCGTCTGTCGGTCAAAATTAATGGGTCTAGACTGTCTAGACTCCCATACTCGGCCCATCGATTTTTGGTCAATCGCGGACGTCCCACCCAAAATAAGGGTCCATGCTTCAAACCGTTCGATTCAAACATTTGAGGACAAAGTAGGGGTCTGCGTTGGAGATGACCTAATGGCTGAAATGAATTTCTGAGCGAATGCATATGGAAAAGTTACAAATAATTTTCTGAAACAAATCATAAAATTTGATGATATGAAGACGCATACGTGTGTCCATTTTTTAGCCTTGAAAAGAAGTACTAGCATAACTTGTTCTGCAGAAGCTATATTTTAAGTTCTAAATTTACACATGTTGTATGTAGTCATTCATGATTTTTCTCACAAAAATTCAGATTCTACATACGAACTTTGTCCGAAGCTAAAGTATATGGTTCATAAGAGCATCTCTAGCAGAGCCCTTATCGCGCAGACTTTTAGAGTGAGTATAAGGGCTGCAGAAAACATGTTTTGTGTGCTGGCACGGGCTGCGGCCGAATAGGCTTCGCAAGGTTGGTAAAACAAAATACAAATATTACATAGATATATGGAATCAATATAAATTAAAATCTGAATATTGCATCAGCACCGTGTTTTCAGGATGGCGGTTGCGAGGGATGCAAAGACGGCCAAGAGTCGATCTTTGCCATCTCTTTTTGTTCCTATCCTCGAGCTCCTTTCACGGCGAGGACCCCCACGATCATCAGCTGCCCATTGTTCTCGAGCAGCGTCTTTATGTCCGCGTCGTCGGACGAGGACGAATCCTCTAGCAAAAGTTCCTCGCAAGGGCTCAAATCCATCTACAAATCGCGACGAAGCTCGCATGAATGGAAATCGTTTGCTAAATCTAACTTGAAGGGGCAGAATTGAAGGGGCAGAAAAGGACTCACCGGCGGATCCGGGGCGGGCGGCGACTCAGCGGCGATTGATCTGGGGCTGCGACAACCCGGGGGCGGTTGGGCGCGGCGGATCTAGGGCACCGGCGAAGCGGCGTGGTGGACCCCAGTCTGCAGCAGCCCGGCGGTGTGTTTCCGCTCTATTTGCTTTGGACACTTGTTTCCAGCAGACACAGAGAGCTCCTTGCATCCTCATCTACTGAAACCTGCACGCGCCACTCACTAGTCGATGGGTACTTCCTCCTCCATCTTCAGCCCAGGGGCCAGGGTGGTCCATAATCTGAAACTATATAGCTATGTTTTTCCAGCAGTACAGAACAAGGACAAAGAAGCTATGCAACTGTAAATATAGAGAAAACTGCCACAGCATTACAGCTATGATAAGAAAGGTAAGCAAGGTTTAGCTTTGTACCGTCACAAAATCTTCTAATGATAGTGTGGTGCTGAAAGGCGTCAATTCAAATTGCGTTAAATTTCGGTTCCAATCCAGCAGTACACAACAAGAGCAATATACAGAGAAGATATGCTATAGAACTGTAAATGTAGTCTATAGATGAATACTAGTAGTAGCCACATTGGATAGCAGTATAACTACATAAGCTATTGTTTGTTTTTGTTCATATGAACCTGCCATGGTATTACAGCTCGGATAAGAGTGGTAGGCAAGGTTCAGTTATGTAGCGTCATAAAATCTTCTAATGATAGTGTGCAATCCCATGCGTATCCGGCTTCTTCCAACAGCTTCGTTAGTACTTGCTGAAAAGCGCAAATTCAAATCGTGTTACTTTGAGATAGCGTGCAATCCCATGCGTACCCGGCTACTGCTGTATATGAGCTCGAAAAGAACAAAACACAACAAGTTCGATGTGACACTGAAATTCTTCCTTGTAAATGGTCAGAGCAAACGCTTACGACATGCTAAGTCTTAAGGATGGAAGTGATAATGAACTCTTGAGTAAGAAAGGATGAGTTCCTAAATAATTATATTTTTTGAACGAATAGTAAAAGGCAGCATTACACCGAGTATTATATTTGCACAGCATAGGCATACACTACTTTGAACAGTTGAAGCTATGAAGAAACCTACTCCCTCCATTTCTAAATATAAGACTTTTTTAGAGATTTCAATACAAAACTATATTTGGATGTATATAGACGTATTTCAGAGTGTAGATTCACTCATTTTGCTTTGTATGTAGTCAATATTGAAATCTCTAAAAAGGTTTATATTTAGGAACGGCGGGAGTACGACTTAGTGTCAGGGTCCCCTTCAGAAATTATGCTCACTTGATGCGTTCATCATGGGAGGATACTAATTATTTGAAGAGAAAATAAGGAAATGTCACACTTTTTTGTCTATTTACTTAGTTACTTGTGAGTTAATGCACTACGCCAGGAAATACAGGATTTGCATGAAGTGAGAACCTCTGTTTGCTGCTCTGACAATGTTGCATTGCCAAGCATGCTACTTTAAACATTTGCAGCTACTGAGAAACCTACGATTGAGTGGCATGGACCGCTTCAGAAAAGTATTTATTGTCACTTGATGTGTTTATGATGGAAGGATGGCAGTTATTGAAGAAGAAACAAGGAAACGGTCACATATTTGTTCCTCTGGCATGGATGACCCTGTTAGGGCTCATTTGGTTCTTGGGGATGGTTAGCCCTGGGCAGTAGACCCCCAGATGGGTTTTCCCTGCGCATTTGGGAGTTGGGATCCCAACGACCACCACGGGAAATCACCCGTTCCTATTTGGTGATGATAGTGGGGAGAAATGCCAATATTTCAACAAGCTGAAAAAGAAGAAAGAGGTGGTCCGGGGGTGGGAGGAGGTGGAGGCGCTGCTTTCGATCCGTGACGAAGGAGATCGACAAGCGTTGCGTCATCGCCTCGAGGGTTTTCTCTCCGACCCCTACAGGCGTGGATTGTTTCTCCGGGGAAACGACGCGGATGGGGAAGGAAAGCCCGTGGCAGAGAGCAACCAAATGCGTCGTGGGCTTTCCTCGGGCTGATTTGCCCCATGGGTGGCGCGCCCTGGTTTTGGACGGGGATCCCGGAGGGATATCGGATAACCAAACAAGCCCTTAGAGTTTTGGTCCCATAAAACCTGTACCACAAAATGAGTTATCATGAGGGCAATGAGTCCAACCCCCCCCCCCCCCTCCTCCCCCCTTGCCCATCAATATATACACCTTAAATATCACTATTCCATGAAACATAAAACAAAATCAATACCACAAAATGAGTTATCATGAGGGCAATGAGTCCATAATCAACATGTACTCATTTCGAAAATCAAAAGATAGAAAAAGAAGCTAAATTCAAACATGATTAAGCATTACACTCAATCTTTTGCTGAATGCTGGCCCTTGCGCTGGCTGAAGGTAGAGAGGAAGGAAACAAAATCCGTAAAGTTCAATCCATTGTCCATCTGTAGCAACCTTTGCATGAAAGAGAAATGGAAACTCAAAACCAGACCCATATCTATAGTTGCCACTGCAGAATCTCCAAAGTTAGAGCAAGGAAAACTATGATGCCTTCAGATGTGGAAGATGCTTTCATTCATAGTGATGTTCAGGAAATACATTTTCAGGTTCCACATGACCGGACACAAACCATGACAAGACTTCTTATGCTAATCCTTCCATATCATAAAGGTTGAAGTGACTAGCATTGACGTAGACCATGATCATCAACAAGAAGGTATTCACCGACTGAGTTGAATTAAGGAGGTTGGCATATCACTACAATGAATCAGATTCAGTTAGCTTGCTATTACTACTGGCTGCTACTAAGTGACTGTCAGTTGATTTCAAATCAAGATGGTTATTTCCAGAAATTATGGAGCATCTAACACTCGATGTCTAGACGACACAACTGACATGTCTGCTACATGCCAAAATATAAGCTAGTGCCAAAAACGTTCTTATATTATGGGACGGAGGGAGTAGTTGTGTTGGGTCTCAGGGCTACATGTTTGTGTGAAAATAGTATAAAACCTAATTTAAGTTTTCCCATAATTTACAGGGGAGCGCTGAGGGTTATGTAAATCAGCGCCTCTTGGTAAACATAGGGAATCAGTTAAGCTAAGTAGCATTGTAGCAACAGCATAATCCAAGGACAGTACATAAAAAAGAGATCACTCCATCAATCGGCACATGCAATCAATCAGTTAGTACAAAAAGGGACAATGCAACCAAAAGTCTGCGTACCTGGGTTGGTGGATAACTCAGGGATGGAGGGGAACTCGTCCTCGGAGAAGAACCTCTTGGCGCAGCGGTCCAGCCAACAGAACTATTCATGCCTGCTGCGAGACTTCAGTTCTATTGGGAAACCGCAACACCACATCAATTAGAACAGAGTGTTGTGTTTCTGTTGACGCTACCTATCACCAACACAAAACACATGCTCCCCCCCCCCCCCTTTTTTTACAAATGAAGCACTTGTCCCGCTTTCAATATAAGATATGAAATGGCTTTGCTGCTCCCTCAAGATCGACAGAATTTCCATGATCCCCCTGTTCCCACATCACCAAAACCTCAAAGGTATGTGTATAAATTGTTATAGCTGCAGAACTCCTTGGTAATAAATTCATTTCCAACTAGTGTGAGTGTCAACCCTGTTTTTTGACAAACAAGGAGAGGGCAAAATGGAGTAAATAACAGGGCCAGTGTAGATGCATGATCAAGCTAGTATCTGATAACAAAATACCATTTGATTAACAAGCAGAGTAGATAAAAGAATGTGTTGACATCTCCTTGAGAAATGCAGATGAAATCATGTAGCACAGTAGGTGATAATAAGAACATAATAATATTATCTCAATAAGGTTCAGAAACCATGGAACCACAAGCACAATATCAGATAACAAAGACCTGAAACCACAAGCTACCATTGCCTAAAAACCTGAGCATTTTATCACCTCTGATTCCAACGCACTTCCTGGTTAATAGGCATAGTTAGAGATGCAATGAACTGATAAAACAGGGGCGAAATGAGGCTAACTTTTGCATCTCGGTTGTTAACTAGGTAGAGCCAGGGATACACCAAGAGAGAGGTACCCAGATTAGTACATGAGCCTAGAAACCATGTTTCACCATTGCTACAACACTCAGAGGCATATCCATCACTCAGCTAATGTGTAGGGGACATAGCCATGAGCTCGACCATAAGAGAAGGGCAGCTCGCGATCAGATGCTGGAAGCCGTCGGTGGCCACGACAGCCCTCAGATTTGGTGGAGCGGCAAGAAAATCGAAGCAGGCCTTCTTCAGCCCCTCACAGCGGTGCTGCTCGGCCAGCGTCAGGATGGTTGCTGCCGTGCCGATGTCGATGTACTCGCACAGCTTCTGCTCGCAGATCAGCTTCAGCCGCCCCATGCCATACCTGTCTGCAGCAACGAGCAGATGCTGGCATACGACTACGTCTTCCTTGAACTCCTCCGGCAACAAGCCGGCGTATGTGAAACGGAGCAACGCCTTGAACACCTCCGTGTCCATGTCTTCCACGCGCACGACGCCGGCATTACCCTCCTTCATGGGTCCAAAGAGTTGGGCGGCGAACACCGGAGAGCAGGCCGCGAGCACGCACCGGTGTGCCGCGACGGTCTCGCCGCCGACCTCAAACACCACGTCGGCGCCCATCCCGGTGTCGAGGAGCCTGCCAAGGTTCTCACGCAGGTCACATGGGGGCACAGAGACGAGGGCCGCCATGCCGCCCGCGGCGCGGTAACCATGGACGACAACGATATCGCACCGGACGGTGAACGAATCGTTGGTGAGATACTTTGAGCTCTCCAGCTCCACCCTCCTGACGAACTTGGAGTACTCCCAGCCCTTCCGGGGAGCGAATTCGTCGACCGGTGCCGACGCCATCGACGCGGCCTGCTCCGCCTCCTCCTCCTTGGTAACGAGGCAGATGTCGTACTGGGCCTTCACCGGCGCCGGGCCATCCTCCTCTAGTATCAGGGAGAGGGACACGTAGTCCGCGACCTCCGGGCGCACGCCGCCGGGGTAGTAGTCGATCCGCCAGCGGTGGCCGCCGATGATGAAAGGGTGAGACTTGACGCGCTCTCCGGTGGGTATGTCCTTGGTGCGGGAGTAGCCGTGGATGGTGAGGAGGTGGTGCCCGCTGGTCGTGTCGGCCACGATGGCGGACCTCGACGGCACCCCGCCGGCGACGGAGGACGCCATGGCCGAGCTGCTCCCGCGGGATTGTGAGCTCGCAGCTCTCGTAGACGAAACGGGGGCGTTGGTTGCTGTAGATTTGGGCGAGGGTTTTCTTGCGGCGTGAAAGGGGAAAGGGGGACGGACGAACGGAGGAAGGAGATGGAGCTGATGCCTTACTCTGGAAGACTCGCCACCGGGGCCCACAAGGCATCGTCTGCAAGTCTTCTAAGGGTAAATCTCAAACGACACCCTCAATTTTTTTCTCCTTAAAATGCAAATACACCATTGCATTTGGCATACAAATATAATATAATTATTCTAAACTTATTAATAAATCATCGTAGTTCTAGCCATGGAAGACACCTCCTTCTCGGACACATCAAAGCCGGCATCGTCGGTGTTGGCTGAAGCGGCGACTGGCACGGCTAGGATTGGAGCGTCGGCGATTTCCTCTTTGGCATAGAAGCGGGTGTCACCGTTGCTAATCCTAACCACCTTCTTCTGCTTGAGGGTGTCATGGGCTTTGCAACTCGCGCCCTTGGCTCGTGTTGTGTACCAGGCGGCGAGCGCCTCCTCCTTCATTGCACAGTTGGCGAGATGAGCGGCACACTCCTCCAGTGCGCTTGCTTGGAGGAGAAGCGGTGAGTCTGGCCCTTCTTGGCATGGGGCGGTGTGTGCTTCCTCTTCATTGACGGCGGCGGTAGCATGAATACAATCTACGCATCGGAGAGGGGTACACAATGGCTGGAGCACGTTGCGGTGCTGGCGATGAGGAAGTAGGAGCATCTAAGGTGGAGGGATCGCTGCTAAGGAGTCACCAACTCACCGTGGCTTGTGCAGGGTGAGGTGGGGGCGTCGAGGGGAGGTTTGCGACAACTTAAAAAGTAGAGATAAGGGTAAGAGGAAGCACTGGGAAGTGGAGGTAGCCGGTGAAAAACCAAGGCATCTCTCGATCAAAATGAATGGGTCCGGGTTGTAAGAGTCTGACATGGAGTACATCCAGGCTCCCTTACTCCGCCCGTCGATTTGGGGTCAATCGCGGACGCCCCACCCAAATTAAGGGCCCATGTTTCGAACCGTCCAATTCAAACATTTGAGGACAAAGTAGGGGTCCATGTTGGAGATGACCTAATGGCTGAAACGAATTTCTGAGCGAATGCATATGAAAAAGTTTCAGATCCTTTTTTCGAACCAATCATACAATTTGAGGATATCAAGACGCATACATGTGACCCTTTTTTAGCCGGGAAAAGAAGTAGCATAACTTGTTCTGCAGAAGTTATATTTTAAGTAATAAATTTTCACATGTTGCGCGTTGCCATTCATGATTTTTCTCACAAAAGTTCAGATTCTATATACGAACTTTGGCCGAAGCCTACAAGTATCTGGTTCATATGAACCCAAGACGGTTGGTTTTCCGTATAGATTCTGGCCTCCTGTGGTGAAGGTCTGAAGGACCAGACCATGGCATCAGTGATCCCACAAACAAGTCCCAAGTCTGTTTTCAAAGTCTGGAAACTGCAACAAGATTCACTCTACATTGACACTGCATGCAATAATTAATCCCCTCAAACCAGAAAGAAAAATGGACTAAACTGACGCTGAATTGCACTATTAACAAAGCTAGTAAGATTTGGGCATGTGTGTGGACAGGCACACAAGAGCTCAAACGGTGAGCTCCCACTCTATTTTGTCGCACGCTCTATTGGCTATGGACACTTGTTTCCAGCAGACAGGAGAGCTTCTTGCGTCCTCATCTGCTGAAATCCGCATTCGCCGTTCACTTAGTCGATGGGCACTTCCACCTCCATCTTCAGGCCGGGGTGGTCGATGATCTGAAATCACGTCACAAAAGTAGTTCGGTTTCGCTTTAGGTCCAGCAGTACGGAACAAGAGCAATATAGAGTGAAGAAATGCCATAGAACTGTGTCTTAGATGAAGTACTAGTGGTAGCTACACTGGATAACTGTACAACCACATCAGCTATCATTTCCTTATTCAGATGAATATGCCACATCATGATAAGAATGGTAAGCAAGGTTTAGTTGTGTACCGTCACGAAATCTTCTAATGATAGCGTGGAATCCTGTGTGTACCCGGCTTCTTCCAACACCTTTGTTAGTACTTGCTGAAACACATCAACTCAAATAGTGTCAGTACTTGTTGATGAGATTATAGATAGTGCTGTAAATAAGCTAATACTAGTAAATATCAACATAGGAATTTGCACTGCAAAGCATGCTTCTCTTGAGCATTTGCTGCTATGAAGAAACCAACAATTTAGTGTCAGGGTCCCCTTCACTTTGGAAACAAGTTTTGCACACTTGATGTGTTTATGATGGCAGGGTGCTAATTATTTGAAAAGGAAACAAGGAAAGAGCCACATTTGTTCTTGTTGATTTAGTAAAGTGTACGTGCAAGTGAATGTACTATGCAATGAAATACAGGATTGAATCAAATGAGAACCTCTCTCTGTTTTTCTGACATGGATGAGCCAGTTAGGTCCCGTAAAACCTCTACCAGGTCCTTGAAGGATACTTTCCCCTTGCCATCAATGTCATACACCTTAAATATCACTGTTCAATGAAACACAAAGCAAATCAACACCCGACCAGCAAATTAGTAGTCATCATAAGGATCAGAGAGACCCAAACCAACATATACTCCTTTCAAGATAGACAGCAAAAAGAGGAAAAGAAACGTGATGAGCATTACACTCAATCTTTTGCTGAAGGCTGGCCCTTGCGCTGAAGGTAGAGAGAAAAGAAACAAATTCCTTGAAGTTCAATCCATCAACCATACGTAGCAACCTCTGCAAACAGAAGACGTGGAAGCTCAAAATCAGTCTCACGTCTATAGTTGACACTGCTGAATCCCCGAAATATAGCTAAAACAGTCAAACTGAGTAAAGAAAGTGAACAGACTACGTTATTTGCAAGGAGGGTTGTGTTTTGCTGGAATAACTACACTATATATACAAATCAGATACAGTGAATTTTACTGGGGAAGAAAAACAAACTACAAATCTTCAGTAGAAATGATTTATACGGGATTTTCATAGTCTATGATAAGTGTTACGTATTTGGCAAAAGCATTATACCAGTCTTTGAACTTTGATAAGCCTTTGTTTACTGAAAAATATGATTCCATTGGTATCCAAAATCGAAGATAGCCAGAGCTTTTTCCAAGCAGACGTGGAAGATGGTTCGCTTCATAGAGATATTCAGGTTTCACATGTGTTAAACAGCGGTAAAACTCGCTATGCCCATCGATTGCGTACAGGTTCTGCGAGGCAGTGGGAATAACATTTTCAGATGCACCTAGTTCCTTGATTGAGTGGGGACAGAGCTGTATACAATACTACTAGGAAAATAGCAGTACAGGCAAGTGCTGTGTGTAAAATCCAAGGACAGCGCATAAAAACAAGAAGGGTCTGCTTCGTGGGCACGCGCTAGTACTCTACAGTCAGTCAGTCAGTCATCTGGAGGTGGCACGACAGGGACAAAGCGAGCAGGGGAACAAAATTCGGCGTCTCGGCGACGGGGGGAGGACGGGGGAGGGACGGACCTTGGAGAGCGGGTTGGTGGAGAACTCCGGGATGGAGAGGAACTCGTCCTCGGAGACGAAGCCCTTGGCGCTGCGGTCGAGCTGGCAGAAGCGCTCGTACAGCGACACGATCTCCTGCTGCGAGACTTGGATTCGATTCGTTCGATTTTGGGGGGAAGAAAAACACTCAGACGCGTCAGGAATCGACCAATTCACCACCAAATCGAAGCCAAAATTGACGGAGCAGGAGGAAATTGATGGGGGAATCCCGGGCGCTCACATAGGTAGCTGCAGTGCTCCTGCACCTCCTCGATGTCGTACTGCGTGAGCATCGACGACGCGTTCCCCATCGCCGCCGTCCCCGGCTCCTCCGACGACTCGCCCTCCCCTCTCCCTCGCCGCGTCAGTCGAGGCCGAGTGGGGGTGAGGAAGGGGACTGCTTCTCTAGGAATTGGAGCAGGGGATCGGCCCGGCCTGGTTGGAGTGGTTGATTTGGAAGGAGACGTGCGGAGGAGGGAGTATATATCGGCCGCATATGTGTCCGTCACCTATACCGATCGATCTTCTTGATGAGTTCTCCGAGGGGGATGGGATCGGTGGTGCCGCTGCCGGTGATCTCGTCAAGATCGCCGCAACGCCGCCCGATGGCGACCCGGGACCGGGACCGCCGCCCATTTACGAGCTCCGGTGCCAAGCGGACAGGGGGGGGGGGGGGGGGGGGGGGGGCTGACCATCATCGCGGCTGTCGTTGATTTTGGGCGTCGTTGTCCTCGTGGTGGTCGCGCTGGTGCGGGTTTCCGTCTCCGTCGGATCGGATCGGATGGCCCCTGCCTGTTGCGCTGCACGGCACGGCACGCCACCTGAGACCCGGCCCCGGTGCGGCGCGGTGCAGGCAGGCAAAGTGGGTGGGCGGTTCCCGGTCGCGCGTCCCGCAACGGACCCTGACTTGTGGTTGATTTGGGAATTGCGCCAGCGACTTTTTTCCCCTCCTTCCGCCCCACTCGGCGCATCTCTGCCTTTGGCATCCATCCGCGAACAGAGACCAGTCCATGAACTTACCCAAGCATCTATTCCAGCCAAAGTTTTCGCCCTCACGTCTCACCACTTGGCCGATCGGGACTGAGGAACCTATGAAGTATTGACACGTGAATTAGTTTGGGAGGCTGGGGGTAGAAATCGCATGTGGCTGTAGGTTTCTATTGTAAATTTTCTTAACGTGATTTTCTGCTGCGCGTGTGGATCTAACGATTTCGGTGGAATACGGTGTGAAACCTGCCGTATTGTCGGGCGGTGAACAGCACACATGCAATGCAATGCATGCATCCCGCGGTGGAGATGGTTTTATTTTTCCTTTCTGTTAGGATCTGCATGCATGCGTGATGGACGGCCGCCGCTTAAATCGTGGGCATCATACCATTTTATTCCTATCCACTCTAAGATATTTTGGTTTTCTTTCCTCTCGATTTCTCTCTATTTTTCTGGAAGGCTCCCGTCAAAACCGTGCACGGCTCAACCACCGTTCCGTCGCCGTATGAGCCTATAAAAACTACTCTTCTCGTCGCTTGCTCCAGGCACATCGATATTCGTCGCACGGCATGCATGCTTGCTATGCTATGTCGCCATTCGTCGCTCGGTCGCCGTCATCCGCCGTTGTCAAGGCCAGGCCACTGGCGTGCGCCATCAGGGCACGGGCGCGGCTGCGGCGAGCCTCCACTAGGCCGCGTATTAGGGAGGACCTGAATCGCCATCACCACCACATGGAGGTTACCGCTATTGCTCATGTGGATCTCCATTGCCACATGACCGAGGCTTCCTCCGGTGGAGCAGCGGTGGCCCTCCCAACCTGCCGCCACTTCGAGGTCACGACTGCTGCGACCTCGCGCCTGCCGTTGGCACCTTGAAGTCTCTGGTCCACGTCTTTGCTCAGGGAAACTGTTGCCTCGGGTAGGTTAGCGCTGAAGGCGACGCGAGGAGATTCTCTCCGCCCCCGGGTGAACACCTCGATGGCAAGCGCACCAAGGTTGTGTGCTCATCCCTCTCTTGTCTATGCACCTTGCTGCCTGCGTGTGTGCTCGCGCAGCCTGCTGTTGCGCCATCTGCATGCGCAGGAGCAGTAGTATGCTGCTGCTGTGTGGTGGGTATGTACAGTTAGTCCGTGTGTGTGCTAGCTAGGTGAGGGTCACTGCTCTCTCTATAACTTCTTAAAAAGAAACCTTCCACTCTCCATCATGCATATCTCCGCAAGCAGGGAGACGCTTCCAAGATCAATAGAAAAGGTCCTTGGATGAATAGGTTTTGCTTTTGGTGACATGTGATGTGATTTGTTCTAGCACTTAATGTATTAGCACGCGTATAATACTGGTTTTGACTTATGAAGTGTACCCTACATTACGTGTCTATGATGTGTGTTTGGGGCTGCTTCTTTCTAGGCAGCTCAATAGGAATAGGGTGTGTTTTTTCACCATCAGCTAGGGATCCACTACTTTATCCTAAACTGCTATTAAATTCACAATAGGGAGCATTTCAATAACAAAAGAAATCTCGCAATGGTTTATAATATCATGCATATATGTATGATGTACAAACAGTTCTTTTTTAGCTCTATTGCGTACCAAAAATTGAATTGACAATGTCTAAACAAATATGAAGTATAAAATTATCATAAAAGGGAATTGGTTTATTTTTCAAAACTAATGAAGTTGGATCTACTTAATGCACGTGTTCACCCACCAGTTAACTTCACTTTTTAGGGTAATTGCATTTTAAATCTCCACAAGAGGACGAAAACACTACTCTTTTGGAGATCATCTAAATAAGATGGACAGGCTCCACACCTCCCGTGCCATTTTATGTGTTTTAGATTTTACTTCACAGAGCATTCATCAGTTTTGTGTTCTAAATTTTACTACAGACAGTGTCTTTGGACTGAGGCCACTTTAGAGAGGTAACTTTTGCACAATTGATGGTTGCTTTTCCTCCCCTGTTGACATGTATCTCCTTCCTCTAGATGTGAATATATCAATAAAACAAGGAATTTTTAATATTACTGTCTGACGGAGTTCACAAATTATTCAACCTTTTTGCAGCTATATGGAGATCTGGCCGGGCGGTCTTCTGTCCTACCTCTGAATCAACGATATATTGTGGCTGTATATGAAGTGTGAATATTCAGATATGTATGCTGCCTCCTAACTTCTCTTTACAGATTTATTATCTATGAAATGAATGCAAACAAGTCCTATCTTACAGATAGTTACTCCCTTATAGATAAATCCGTTGATTCATAAATTAATTGGCCGGAGATCGGTAGACAGTCAAGTGGATTGATACCTGGAGTTTAGAGCTCAAAATCCTTCTAACTTTCTATTTGGCTGTATTTTCTTGACAGCTTTGAGAGAAGAAGAAGAAGTACTGTTGGTAATTCCTGACATGTATAATACCCATTCAACCGGTGTATATCGTCTGTTATGTTTAATCTGTTCCCAAAATAATTTGTAAAGTGGCTTTAACAATTATACACCTTCTCTGTGTATTAGTACTCCATTTTTGGGCAGTTGGAAGAAGTCAGTTTATACATGGGAAAATGACTTTATTTACTTGCACTGTTGCTTTTATCATTTAACAAAGATGTTTGTGAAATAGTTTGTTAGGCATCACAGTGAAGCTTGGCCAAGGGACTTATGTCGAGGCCTACAAGGCTCGAAGCACTGCAAGTAAAGTGGCGCTCTTTGATGTATATTCATTTGTCAACTAATACCTGGTCATACTAGAGAAGCGCGTACACACAAGGGCCCTAACAGGTTCTAAATATGTACTTGGATGACCTTTAAATACATGGATGATTATTTCGCATATATAAAGCCATATCGTCATTTTAACACAAGAAGCAATCAGTGTCCCATAACACAAATAGCCACTGCTTTTTCTGAGTAGCAAATTAATTACTACTTATGGGGCCATCAAGAAGAGCTCTCTGCACAAAGGAATCATTACCTGAGCGAGGCATACAATTCAAGCGGCCTTTCACGGATTCACCTTAACTGATAGCATGTAACCATAAGATTTTATTTCTTGAAATATAAGGCCGCACCACCCTGCACAAAGGAAACAAGAGTTTTACAGCAGGTAAGTGGCCACTGTGAGAAATTGAAGATAAATCACAACCTGCTCATTCAACAGGTAAAACCGAATTTGAGGTGAAGTCACTAAACTGAGCATTTGTTTTCCCATTGGACATGTCGGAATTCACAAACATCCAAAAGGAGAAGATAATGTATCGGCCAAATTATCAAAATTAGAAATTCTCTGTCAGGCACAACAAATGCACCAATCCATCAACCTAGACAACAATATTAATAAAAAGTTATATTTTTTCAGCGAACAATCCCGAATTTGACCACTATTCTTACTAAGAAACAAGTCAAGTATTCAAGTACATGTTTCTACTTCCTTACCATCAATCCAGGAACTCATTACTCTACAGAGAAGCTCAATTCAGGTAGAACAAACACACGACAACCAGAAATAGCAAGCGAAGCAAAGGAACCGAACCTGGGGCACCCAAGGAGGAATTCACCATCTCTGCCGCACGGACCAAACGATACCCGACCAGAATTGAGGAGCAGGAGGACGATATGTTGACCCCATGCGCAGCTCCACGGATCTTGCCCCTCTCCGTCCCCAGGGCGACGGGCTGTGACGGCGAGCACGAGGCCATGGAGGGGATCAATCAACACTTCGCGACGGTGCGTGTGTGGTTCGCAGGTCGACCGTGGGCGGTGGGTGTCAGAAAAGCTCACGTGTGGTTGCGGCAGTGCGCGGCCAGGCGAAGCTCGCGGGGCGACGGTGGCTGCTGCGTGTGTGCGCGTAGTTGCCGTGAGCGGCGACCTGCGGTGTGGCTGCTGCATGCGGTAGCCGGGCGTGGGGCGGCGACACACGGCGGTGCTCGGCCCAACGCTGTCTGAATGGAGTTATTCGTGTGCCGCACAGAAGCAGAGAGAGCAGGACTGGAAAACCTTATCTCTTAGGTCATTTTACATTTTAGCACTTATACTTTCCCTTATTTGTGTTCTATAGCTTACATGTTAGTTTTCACTTTTCAGGCACACTTCTAAATCAAATCATTCCTTTTATGCATTTTTTAATCATATGGACCCGTACAATTTTTTTTGGCATTCCTCTTTGACATATTTTTCTTTCATTCTCGATAGCAATCAACATGGCATTATTTGATCTATTATTTTAATAAATGAAACTTCCCATATGAAAACTTACATGAAACATGCCTAGGAACATCATTATGTAACATCACAAAAGAGTAAAATATACGGGAGGGCAATGAGGGAAAAATTGTGCTTGAATGAAATTTTTTACTTCTACTTTTAACTCGCAGTCGATTGATCAGTTCTGAATCAAATGCATATCATAGTGATGCCTCTTTTATTTGTTCAAAATCGTTGTTGCATGCAGTGTCGCTAAGCACTTGTAGGCCGCATGGAACAATTTGCAAATGATTTGCCTCATTTCATTGGAGGTACCAATCCGGCGGAAGACTCCACAAGAATGATATAAGCTACGAATGAATGTAATGTGTCTGGTCTTGTTTGAAAAAAAAAGAGGACAATGTATAATTTCCATCTGGCAAGATGAAGCACTCATGCTGATAATAAATGTATCATTTGCAAATTGTTTCTGTGCATGTCTTGCTTTTTTTTCACTACAAACTCATGCTCATAGAAGTCTTATTTTTTATCGCATGAAATAAGATAATGTATATATACACATAGTACTGTCTATCGTGTCCACTGACAATAAAGAGATCTTCTCCGGAATGTGGTACCGTCTCTTTTCCATCTTAAATGCATGCCGTGTGTAAAATAGTTATGAATGCAAGCTTTTTCTCTTTAATCACCACTTGATGAAAATAGCATGCATACAGAATATTTCAGTACATACAATACCTACGTCTCAACGGGCGCGGCGTGCCGCCGCGCGGGCTTCGCTAGTACATTTCAATTGTTGTTTGTTAGAACTAAACGACGAAATTCATGCAACTACGGCTGATTTCATATAAACTGAACGAAAATTTTAAACTAAAAGAAATATACCGGACTAAGGTAAAACTAGTCTACGGCTGGCACCGACAGATATCCAATCGCACTACACAGATGCCCTTGACTAGTCTACAACCGTCCACGGTAGATCTCTATTGTCTTCCCCATGTCCAGCAGCCCGCTCGTCGGATAGCCGTGAGCCCTGGAAGGGTTCGTGTGAGAGCACGTTGTTTTTCGACATCCTTCAAATATCGCCAAGTTTTTTTTACATGGCCTTATCGGACCAATTCAAGGCACCCTAAAAAGTTGGTTTAGTTTTCAACTTATGTCTTATCGGTCAGAAAAGGCCGGTAAATGGCGGGACGTCTCACAATTTGCATACGGTGTTGAAAAACGTTTAAACTTGACATGGATGCCTACCATGGGTATGCCCACTTGGTGGTAAAAGATTATGGTCATTTCAAGGATGTACAAAAACAGATCATGTCGAAGGAGAGGGAGGAGGGGTCGGGTATTACCAGAAGCTTTGAATGGGAGCACGTTGTTTCTTAACATTCTTGAAATGACCCCATTTTTTCATCGCCTTATATGACCAATTCAAAGCACCATGCCAAGTTTTTGGGTGTTCGAAAAGTTTTGGATTTTCTAGAGTATTTCTCGGTTAAAAAAAGGCCGATAAATGGACAGATATGTCGCAACTTGCATAAAAATGTTAATAGTGAAGGAAATATGCCCTAGAGGCAATAATAAAGTTATTATTTATTTCCTTATATCATGATAAAAGTTTATTCATGCTAGAATTGTATTAACCGGAAATATAATACATGTGTGAATACATAGACAAACAGAGTGTCACTAGTATGCCTCTACTTGACTAGCTCGTTAATCAAAGATGGTTATGTTTCCTAACCATGGACAAAGAGTTGTTATTTGATTAACGGGATCACATCATTGATTGAATGATCTGATTGACATGACCCATTCCATTAGCTTAGCACCCGACCGTTGAGTATGTTGCTATTGCTTTCTTCATGACTTATACATGTTCCTATGACTATGAGATTATGTAACTCCCGTGTGCCGGAGGAACACTTTGTGTGCTACCAAACGTCACAACGTAACTGGGTAATTATAAAGGTGCTCTACAGGTGTCTCCAAAGGTACATGTTGGGTTGACGTATTTCGAGATTAGGATTTGTCACTCCGATCATCGGAGAGGTATCTCTGGGCCCTCTCGGTAATGCACATCACTTAAGCCTTGCAAGCATTGCAACTAATGAGTTAGTTGCGGGATGATGTATTACGGAACGAGTAAAGAGACTTGCCGGTAACGAGATTGAACTAGGTATTGGATACCGACGATCGAATCTCGGGCAAGTAACATACCGATGACAAAGGGAACAACGTATGTTGTTATGCGGTCTGACCGATAAAAATCTTCGTAGAATATGTAGGAGCCAATATGGGCATCCAGGTCCCGCTATTGGTTATTGACCGGAGACGTGTCTCGGTCATGTCTACATCGTTCTCGAACCCGTAGGGTCCGCACGCTTAAGGTTTCGATGACAGTTATATTATGAGTTTATATGTTTTGATGTACCGAAGGTTGTTCGGAGTCCCGGATGTGATCACGGACATGACGAGGAGTCTCGAAATGGTCGAGACATAAAGATTGATATATTGGAAGCCTATGTTTGGATATCGGAAGTGTTCCGGGTGAAATCGGGATTTTACCGGAGTACCGGGAGGTTACCGGAAACCCCCCGGGAGATATATGGGCCTTAGTGGGCCTTAGTGGAAAAGAGAAGAGGCAGCCAGAGATGGGCCGTGCGCCCCTCCCCTCCCTTGGTCCGAATAGGACAAGGAGAGGGGGCTGGCCCCCCTTCCTCTTTTCCCCCCTCCGCGAATCCTATTCCAGCTAGGATTGGGGGGGGGGGGGCCCTACTCCCGGAGGGAGTAGGACCCCTCCTGGCGCGCCTCTCCTAGGCCGGCCGCCCCCCCCCCCCCCCTTGAGCCTTTATATACGGAGGCAGGGGCACCCCAGAGGAACACAAGTTGATCCACGTGATCATATTCTTAGCCGTGTGCGGCGCCCCCTGCCACCATAGTCCTCGATAATATTGTAGCGGTGCTTAGGCGAAGCCCTGCGACAGTAGTACATCAAGATCGTCACCACGCCGTCGTGTTGACGGAACTCTTCCCCGACACTTTGCTGGATCGGAGTCCGGGGATCGTCATCGAGCTGAACGTGTGCTAGAACTCGGAGGTGCCGTAGTTTCGGTGCTTGATCGGTCGGGCCGTGGAGACGTACGACTACATCAACCAAGTTAACGCTTCCGTTGTCGATCTACAAGGGTACGTAGATCACACTCTCCCCTTTCGTTGCTATGCATCACCATGATCTTGCGTGTGCGTAGGAATATTTTTGAAATTACTACGTTCCCCAACAGTGGCATCCGAGCCTAGATTTTATGTGTTGATGTTATATGCACGAGTAGAACACAAGTGAGTTGTGGGCGATATAAGTCATACTGCTTACCAGCATATCATACTTTGGTTCGGCGGTATTGTTGGATGAAGCGGCCCGGACCGACATTACGTGTACGCTTATGCGAGACCGGTTCTCCCGACGTGCTTTGCACATAGGTGGCTTGCGGGTGACAGTTTCTCCAACTTTAGTTGAACCAAGTGTGGCTACGCCCGGTCCTTGCGAAGGTTAAAACAACACCAACTTGACAAACTATCATTGTGGTTTTGATGCGTAGGTAAGATTGGTTCTTGCTTAAGCCCGTAGCAGCCACGTAAAACTTGCAACAACAAAGTAGAGGACGTCTAACTTGTTTTTGCAGGGCATGTTGTGATGTGATATGGTCAAGACATGATGCTAAATTTTATTGTATGAGATGATCATGTTTTGTAACCGAGTTATCGGCAACTGGCAGGAGCCATATGGTTGTCGCTTTATTGTATGCAATGCAATCGCGCTGTAATGCTTTACTTTATCACTAAGCGGTAGCGATAGTCGTGGAAGCATAAGATTGGCAAGACGACAACGATGCTACGATGGAGATCAAGGTGTCGCGCCGGTGACGATGGTGATCATGACGGTGCTTCGGAGATGGAGATCACAGGCACAAGATGATGATGGCCATATCATATCACTTATATTGATTGCATGTGATGTTTATCTTTTATGCATCTTATCTTGCTTTGATTGACGGTAGCATTATAAGATGATCTCTCACTAAAATTATCAAGAAGTGTTCTCCCTGAGTATGCACCGTTGCGAAAGTTCTTCGTGCTGAGACACCACGTGATGATCGGGTGTGATAGGCTCTACGTTCAAATACAACGGGTGCAACACAGTTGCACACACGGAATACTCAGGTTATACTTGACGAGCCAAGCATATGCAGATATGGCCTCGGAACACGGAGACCGAAAGGTCGAGCGTGAATCATATAGTAGATATGATCAACATAGTGATGTTCACCAATGAAACTACTCCATCTCACGTGATGATCGGACATGGTTTAGTTGATTTGGATCACGTGATCACTTAGAGGATTAGAGGGATGTCTATCTAAGTGGGAGTTCTTTAAGTAATTTGATTAATTAAACTTAAATTTATCATGAACTTAGTACCTAATAGTATCTTGCTTATGTATGTTTGGTTGTAGATAGATGGCCCGTGCTGTTGTTCCGTTGAATTTTAATGCGTTTCTTGAGAAAGCAAAGTTGAAAGATGATGGTAGCAATTACACGGACTGGGTCCGTAACTTGAGGATTATCCTCATTGCTGCACAGAAGAATTACGTCCTGGAAGCACCGCTGGGTGCTAGGCCTGCTGCTGGAGCAACACCAGATGTTATGAACGTCTGGCAGAGCAAAGCTGATGACTACTCGATAGTTCAGTGTGCCATGCTTTACGGCTTAGAATCGGGACTTCAACGACGTTTTGAACGTCATGGAGCATATGAGATGTTCCAGGAGTTGAAGTTAATATTTCAAGCAAATGCCCAGATTGAGAGATATGAAGTCTCCAATAAGTTCTACATCTGCAAGATGGAGGAGAACAGTTCTATCAGTGATCATATACTCAAAATGTCTGGGTATAATAATCACTTGATTCAGATGGGAGTTAATCTTCCAGATGATTGCATCATTGACAGAATTCTCCAATCACTGCCACCAAGCTACACGAGCTTCGTGATGAACTATAATATGCAAGGGATGAATAAGACTATTCCCGAGCTCTTCTCAATGCTGAAAGCTGCGGAGGTATAAATCAAAAAGGAGCATCAAGTGTTGATGGTCAACAAGACCACTAGTTTCAAGAAAAAGGGCAAAGGGAAGAAGAAGGGGAACTTCAAGAAGAACAGCAAGCAAGTTGCCGCTCAAGAGAAGAAACCCAAGTCTGGACCTAAGCCTGAAACTGAGTGCTTCTACTGCAAGCAGACTGGTCACTGGAAGCGGAACTGCCCCAAGTATTTGGCGGATAAGAAGGATGGCAAGGTGAACAAAGGTATATGTGATATACATGTTATTGATGTGTACCTTACTAATGCTCGCAGTAGCACCTGGGTATTTGATACTGGTTCTGTTGCTAATATTTGCAATTCGAAACAGGGACTACGGATTAAGCGAAGATTGGCTAAGGACGAGGTGACGATGCGCGTGGGAAACGGTTCCAAAGTCGATGTGATCGCGGTCGGCACGCTACCTCTACATCTACCTTCGGGATTAGTATTAGACCTAAATAATTGTTATTTGGTGCCAGCGTTGAGCATGAACATTATATCTGGATCTTGTTTAATGCGAGACGGTTATTCATTTAAATCAGAGAATAATATGTTGGAAATATGCCCTAGAGGCAATAATAAATTGGTTATTATTATATTTCCTTGTTCATGATAATCGTTTATTATCCATGCTAGAATTGTATTGATAGGAAACTCAGTTCAATGTGTGGATACATAGACAACACCATGTCCCTAGTAAGCCTCTAGTTGACTAGCTCGTTGATCAATAGATGGTTACAGTTTCCTGACCATGGACATTGGATGTCGTTGATAACGGGATCACATCATTAGGAGAATGATGTGATGGACAAGACCCAATCCTAAGCATAGCACAAGATCGTGTAGTTCGTATACTAAAGCTTTTCTAATGTCAAGTATCATTTCCTTAGACCATGAGATTGTGCAACTCCCGGATACCGTAGGAATACTTTGGGTGTGCCAAACGTCACAACGTAACTGGGTGGCTATAAAGGTGCACTACGGGTATCTCCGAAAGTGTCTGTTGGGTTGGCACGAATCAAGACTGGGATTTGTCACTCCGTGTGACGGAGAGGTATCTCTGGGCCCACTCGGTAGGACATCATAATGTGCACAATGTGACCAAGGAGTTGATCACGGGATGATGTGTTACGGAACGAGTAAAGAGACTTGCCGGTAACGAGATTGAACAAGGTATCGGGATACCGACGATCGAATCTCGGGCAAGTATCGTACCGATGGACAAAGGGAATTGCATACGGGATTGATTAAGTCCTTGACATCGTGGTTCATCCGATGAGATCATCGTGGAACATGTGGGAGCCAACATGGGTATCCAGATCCCGCTGTTGGTTATTGGCCGGAGAGTCGTCTCGGTCATGTCTACGTGTCTCCCGAACCCGTAGGGTCTACACACTTAAGGTTCGGTGACGCTAGGGTTATAGAGATATTAGTATGCGGTAACCCGAAAGTTGTTCGGAGTCCCGGATGAGATCCCAGACGTCACGAGGAGTTCCGGAATGGTCCGGAGGTAAAGATTTATATATGGGAAGTCTTGTTTTGGTCGCCGGAAAAGTTTCGCGCATTATCGGTATTGTACCGGGAGTGCCGAAAGGGGTCCGGGGGTCCACCAAGGGGGTCCACCTGCCCCGGGGGGCCACATGGGCTGTAGGGGTGTGCGCCTTGGCCTATATGGGCCAAGGGCACCAGCCCCAAGAGGCCCATGCGCCAAGAGATAAAGGAAAGGAAGAGTCCTAAAGGGGAAAGGCACCTCCTAGGTGCCTTGGGGAGGATGGACTCCTCCCTGGCCGCACCCTTCCTTGGAGGAAGGGCCAAGGATGCGCCCCCCTCTC
Source organism: Triticum urartu (assembly GCF_003073215.2). Classification (NCBI taxonomy): domain Eukaryota; kingdom Viridiplantae; phylum Streptophyta; class Magnoliopsida; order Poales; family Poaceae; genus Triticum; species Triticum urartu. Next base: position 550,782,975 of record NC_053027.1, read on the forward strand.
CCTTGGCCCTATATATAGTGGGGGAAGGGAGGGCAGCCGCACCTAAGCCCTGGCGCCTCCCTCTCCCTCCCGTGACACATCTCCCTCCTCCCGAAGTGCTTGGCGAAGCCCTGTTGGAATCCCGCTACTTCCACCACCAGGCCGTCGTGCTGCTGGATGGAGTCTTCCTCAACCTCTCCCTCTCTCCTTGCTGGATCAAGGCATGGGAGACATCATCGGGCTGTACGTGTGTTGAACGCGGAGGTGCCGTCCGTTCGGCACTAGGATCTCCGGTGATTTGGATCACGACGAGTATGACTCCTTCAACCCCGTTCTCTTGAACGCTTCCGCATAGCGATCTACAAGGGTATGTAGATGCACTCTCCTTCCTCTCGTTGCTGGTTTCTCCATAGATAGATCTTGGTGACACGTAGGAAAATTTTGAATTTCTGCTACGTTCCCCAACAGTGGCATCATGAGCTAGGTCTATTGCGTAGATTCTATGCACGAGCAGAACACAAAGTAGTTGTGGGCGTTGATTTTGTTCAATATACTTACCGTTACTAGTCCAATCTTGATTCGGCGGCATTGTGGGATGAAGCGGCCCGGACCGACCTTACACATACTCTTACGTGAGACTGGTTCCACCGACTGACATGCACTAGTTGCATAAGGTGGCTAGCGGGTGTCTGTCTCTCCCACTTTAGTCGGATCGGATTCGATGAAAAGGGTCCTTATGAAGGGTAAATAGCAATTGGCATATCACGTTGTGGTTTTTGCCTAGGTAAGAAACGTTCTTGCTAGAAACCCATAGCAGCCACGTAAAACATGCAAACAACAATTAGAGGACGTCTAACTTGTTTTTGCAGGGTATGCTATGTGATGTGATATGGCCAAGAAGAATGTGATGAATGATATGTGATGTATGAGATTGATCATGTTCTTGTAATAGGAATCACGACTTGCATGTCGATGAGTATGACAATCGGCAGGAGCCATAGGAGTTGTCTTTATTTATTGTATGACCTGCGTGTCATTGAACAACGCCATGTAATTACTTTACTTTATTGCTAACCGTTAGCTGTAGTAGTAGAAGTAATAGTTGGCGAGACAACTTCATGAAGACACGATGATGGAGATCATGGTGTCATGCCGGTGACGATGATGATCATGGAGCCCCGAAGATGGAGATCAAAAGGAGCAAAGTGATGATGGCCATATCATGTCACTATTTGATTGCATGTGATGTTTATCATGTTTTTGCATCTTATTTGCTTAGAACGACGGTAGTAAATAAGATGATCCCTCATTAAAATTTCAAGAAAGTGTTCCCCCTAACTGTGCACCATTGCGAAAGTTCGTCGTTTCGAAGCACCACGTGATGATCGGGTGTGATAGATTCTAACATTCACATACAACGGGTGTAAGACAGATTTACACACGCGAAACACTTAGGTTGACTTGACGAGTCTAGCATGTACAGACATGGCCTCGGAATACAAGAGACCGAAAGGTCGAGCATGAGTCGTATGAGAGATACGATCAACATGAAGATGATCATCTAGCATTCCAACTTTACACATGCATATCTTAGAGATGCATGCGGGCATGGCTTGCTCTTCACCCACCAGCCCGCCCGGCCGGCCCGGGACCCTACCTAACCCCCCCCCCCCCCCCCCCCCCCCCCCCCCCCCCCCCCCCCCCCCCCCCCCCCCGTGTCGGGACCGTCGACCTCGTCTTGCGACCGGGGACGGGACTTCGAGGAGGACTAGCTAGCTCCTGCCGTTTCTACCCCGCCCTCCTTCCTTCCTTCCTGGGTGCAGTGCATGCAGCTTGATCCTCCATGCTGACAAGGTCTAGGAGCGGCTGCCGCGCTGTCCGTCAAAGACGAGCCAACGAACCGTCGCCGGAGTGGTTGCCATCTTCCTCTCCTCCGGCAGGCATGCGATCCACCCGCCGCGTCAAAAAAAAAGATTTCTATTAATTTTTGGCTTGGCGGAGAGACAAATTAACTAAGGGCGCGCGTACGTCTCTTGAGGAACTGTCCGGAGCAATTCATGCCCATGCACTGATGCACCGCCTCCGTCCATGGTTTGGAGTACGTATTTTCCAACTACAAAATGCCATGCATGCCGATCGACGCTTCCCCTAGCTAGCTAGCTAGCTAGCTAGCTGTTGACACGAGCTCGCCAAAACCGACCGGTCGCCGTAGTATATCCTTGCCACGGTTCCGATCGATCCAAAGAAATCTACGTAGTATGCCCGCGGATTGACACAACACGTGGCTTTAATTTCTTTCCTCGCACATAACCAGCCAGAGGCCCAGAGCCAATCATGGATGCATGTATCATATGGATGAAGATGAATGCTTGATTTGTCTAGCTGGTTCATTTCCGTTGTACACCGTACCAACCTGCTGTATGCATGCATGAGTTTTGAGTGATCTTATTCAAAGATCGATGGAGTTCAGACTTCATGCATGCATGCATGGTCGAGATACCTGCCCCAAGTTGTTGTTGTTGCTGCTTTGCTGCTACTTGCTAGTATCATCTACTCCCTCCATAAAAGAAACATAAGAGCGTCTAATATTTCTTTACACAGGGAGTATCATGCAAGATGAGGTCATGCATGATTCTTCCATGCATGATCTATCTCACAGATTAACATGAGCACCCTATCCTACAAAGATTAGACTGAATCTCTTTTGAAAAAAAAAGATTAGACTGAATCTAACTGATAGAAGAATATGAAGAGTATGCCCTTTGCCATGCACGTGCACAGTGCACGTAACGCGCACGTGACTGGCTAGCTAGCTAGTACAAACGTACATACGTGCATTCCTTTCCATCCCCTCGATGCTAGTAGCTAGCTAAATGCATCTGTCAGCCTAACTACTAAGCATCGGTAGCTCCACTTCCATCGACTCACTAGCTAGCTGTAATGAACCGACCAATGCACCCCCCCGCCTATATATAGACCATCGCCAGAACTTTTTTCTTCTTCTTTGCTAACCAACCCTCACGTTCCTCGCAACCCGTAACTCACATGCTTCTATCTCAGCTTCGGTGACCCCTCGGCACCTTCGAGGAGAGGAGACGAGGACAACATGACCTCAGGGGTGTCATGGCGCAATTGGCGAGGCTGTCAGACACGGGGTCGGCGTCGCGACGGTGGCTTGCACACGTTGGAGAGAGATGGGACAATGGCACATGCTTCTGCAAAAAGAAAGAGAATGTGGCGTGAGCAATATGGCCTCTCTAAGAAACAAAACATATGTAAACCAGTATTGTATATCGATCTTATTCTTATTGATACATAACAAAATCAACAGGAAAATGATCACATTATACAACACAATAATAGCATGAGAAAAATATTGATTTCGTCGGAATACACCACCACTGTCGTGGCCACCATTAACGATGCACGCTGTGATACCCTAAACTTAGCATATCAACAAGTCGACACCAAGGCACCAGGGTTCCCAACGCCAAGGTGAGAAAACGTCTCCTTTTTCAGCGGCGCAATATCATCAAGTTTTTCGCACAATTTCTTGCGCCATCTGTTTGCCAACTCGAAATCTGCTCACTGAAAGTTGCATGAAAGTTGGCCAGCACCGACAGCCATCGCCGCTCCCTCCTCGGCTTGCCATGGCGGCGGCTTGAGCGCCTTGAAAGACAAGGGGGGATTAATGACGGTTGCTTCTACAAAACAAATGGATGTCTTGCACCGTATGTGCTGTCTTCCGACCCGACCGGCCGGCCGACCGGTGTCACGTACTAGTGCACCTACGCGTAGGAGTACGTGTGTGCATGCATGCCTGAAGACACGCACGCTGTCTACCCAACGATGCTGGCTAGTTAAAGAACGTCCGTCACGATCGATGCATCCATGTCAGGACATATCATGCTCATTTACAAATTTACTTATGAATATATCCTTAAAGAAGCTAGCAAAATATAAGAATCATTCTTCTTAATTAGTGCTGATATTACACTGCCCAATGATGAACTTATATAGGATTCATCACATAGCATGCATGCATCAAGCCATCAACCTTACTAGCTAATTACTGCATGTCAGGATATATCATGCTCATTGACAAACTTACTTATGAATATATCCTTAAAGAAGCTAGCAAAATAAGAATCATTCTTCTTAATTAGTGTTGATATTACATTGGCCAATGATGAACTTGTATAGGATTCATCACATAGCATGCATGCATCAAGCCATCAACCTAACTAGCTAATTACTGCATGAACCCTCCCTGGTGACTAAGCATCCCTCGCTCCATTTCCCCTTCAGACTCACTGGCTACCGAATAATGAACTGAGCAATGCACCCCGGGCCTATATATAGACGCTCACCGGAACATCCTTTCTTTGCCAGTCAACCCACGCAATTCTCGCAACTCACATACTTCTACCTCAGCTTCGGTGACCCTTCGTCAGGCACCTTCGGGGAGAGGAGACGAGTACAACACAGATGACGAGGCTGTCAAACATGAGGTCGGTGTGGCGAGGGTGGCTGACGCACGAGGAGAGAGATGGGACAATGGCAGATGCTTTTGTAAGAAAAAAGATAGTGCCATGTGATCAATGGTCGCTCTCAGTGGCGGAGCCAGCTATCTGGCAAGGCCTGGCAGCTGCCACACCTAAATTTCAACCAAAGGTACTAGTACACCTACGTGTTGGATATGGACCTGATACTACAAGTACGTAGCTGGTGGGGATGATGTAAAACTCCGCCGAACAGAGCACGAGTACACGCAGGATAATAGAATATGATACTTAAATTTGGATTTTAGTTGTATTTGCGAAACACAAAGTATTTATATATCTAATATTCTAGGCAGTTTTTGGTCAGTTGCATTTTACATGCTTTTCTCCTTCATAAGCTCGGCCACACCTAAAAATTATTTCTGCATTCGCCACTGGTCGCTCTAAACAAAACACAATGAAAAATAAAAGAAGGCTAGGCATATACGATACGTGCGTGGACTCACTCTATGTTGATTTTTTTTTCTTTTTCGAATCACTCTATGTTGATTTCACTGCATGCATGCATCGATCAATATAGTTAGGAACACCAGATGCATTCCTACCTCTTCGGATAGTTACTTCATGATGTTATAAAGAAAAGTTACTTCACGATGGACGTATGCCATGAAGAATACATCAACTTAGCTTACTAAATACGTAGTACCTACTTCATCTAGTAATTAAACATCCTTACAGTTCCTGCCAAAATTTCCCGCTGAAATATGTCTCTTGATTTTTGGGGTGAGAAGATGCAAATTCGTTTGGGTCTTCTGTGCCAACAAAATTCAGAAATCAGTTATGTAAAGTATGAAGCAAACCGGCCTACATCGTACAGGTCTGGAGCACTCACGTGGGGATCATGGCTTGGGGAACTAGTAGTAAACTAGCACACGACAACCATGTGGCAAGGAGAAAAGAGGAAGACAGGGGGAGTGCCGGAGGGCGATGACGGCGAGTGCAACCAACAGGAGGCGAGCGATTGGATAGGGAGATCATATGATGGAACAAGCCCTAGCGGCATGATCGGTTGAGGTTGTGAGGCGTCTATGTTACTGGTTTCGGCTTATAGGATCTGCCACAGCAAGTGATCGGGCGACATGCTCATTTCGCTAGGCTCCTAGCTGGACTAGTGGACTTTTCATATAATTTTCTCTAACAATAGATAGACACCGGGCCCTATTATTTTGGGGCCCCGAGGCGGCCAACCAATTTGGCCTGCCCGATCGACGGGCCTGCAAATAAGGATGTCGGACCACAACGGAAGATAGGTTGCCCCCCTCCCGCTTCTACCTTTGCTTTGATGGACCCTCAGTCGGCCCCTTCGAACCGAGGAGAACAAAGCCGCCGGAACACACACGCGGTACTCGCCGACCACCCTCACCTCATCACTAGAAAATAGTCAAATACAAAAGCTCTAGATTGTTTAAGTCATGTGTCGCAGGTGTGTATAGATACTTTCTCTACGAATTTATACATATATGACATATTTTGAACTAAATCAAATGTCATCAAACTTGGTTGGTTTGACAAAAAAACACTATGATAAACAATCACATGATAGCCATAAAATTAATTTCAATTCTTGTAGCGTTAGCATGATAAGAATAATCTTGTATATAAAATGGGTGACAAAAATAATGTTTGATAGCTAGTAGCATTTATAAACATTATCCTCCTAGTCAACACATTTTAGGATATGTTGTTATTTTATGTGTTGAGATGCTTGATGTCTATCATTTTTCATGTGCATTTCCATTGTAAGTTTAGTTGCAACACCATTGCCATCCTATTATGTTTATTAACCGTTTTCACCTACAAACACATTGAGAGTTTATTGGACGACCTGACACTATTGGCTTAGTTCGATAATTTCCCTGCTAATATTTTCAACTAGATCAAATATCATCAAACATGGCTGGCTTAAAAAAAACAAATGCTATGATAAAAATCATATAATAGTTTTAAATGTTTTTGGCTGTCGTAGAATTCACATGTAAGAATTGTTGTGTTTACCAAAGCCACAAAAGAAATTGTGTTTGATAACTAGTATTTGTACACCATCCTCCTAGTCAGGACATTTTAGGATGAACTCGTTATTTTATGTGATGAGATGGTTCATATCTATCGTTCTTCAACGCCATTGGCTCAGTTGACAAAATTAGCATGCTTGGGTTTTATAGATTAAGGAAAACAATAACTCAAACATTTTTTTCACCAAAGAGCAAGGTACACTTTGGTTGACAAGAAACTTGCCTATAGGAAACTAAAGACACAAACAACATGCCCTATTATTCTTGTCTTTTTGTGCCCGCCACGATGGTTATGATGGTACATACACTAGCCATGGTACAAAATATGCAATGTCGTTTGGCTCGGGGAGCAGCAGCTAGTTGGGCCTAGTTATGTCTTGTACATGGGCGTCTTGGGCTCTTGGTCACTGGACAAGATTCCAGGAAATGCAAAGGGAGGATGAGTGCGTGAATGTGATGGAAAACGAAGCATGAAAATAAAAAAAATCCTACGAACACTCAAGATCTAATTTAGGAGATTCAAAGCAACAAGAGAGGAGTGTTTTTACATACCCTTATAGACCAAAGTGTTAGTGTTGTAACACGATTGATGTAGTCGTACTCTTCACGGTCCAATCCGATCTAGTGCCGAACGGACGACACCTCCGAGATTAGCACACGTTCAACTCGATGGCGTCCTCTGTTTCTTGATCCAGCAAGCGGGGGAGAGGAGGTAGATGAGATAGGAACCAGCACGGTGGTATGGTGGTGGTGGTGACAGCAGAATTCCGGCAAGGCTTCGCGAAGCGCGTGCCGAAGAAACGTGGGAGGAGTTGGGAGAGGCAATGGGCAAGGCTGAAAGGGGTGGCTGCCCCCATGCTCCCCCCCTTCTATATATTGGCTAGGGGCAGGGAGGGCGGCCAAAACCCTCCTAGGGCTGGCCATATGGGAGAAATCCCTTTAAACTTGGAGATAACATCTTATCTTTAGATTTAACCCTTTAAATTTAGAGATAAGACCTTATCTCTAGATTTAAACGACATGTGCCTTGGGCAATGGTGCGGCTAGCCCACGTGGGCTGTAGCCCCACCCCTCGGTCCATGTGGGCCCTTCCCGAGTTATTGGGCCCCACGGTGGAACCCCCGGAACCTTCTAGAACCTTCCGGGTACTCTACCGAAAATGCCTGAACTTTTCCGGAACCCTGAATCTGACTTCCCATATATAAATATTTACCTCCTGACCATTCCGAAGCTCCTCATGATATCTTGGATTCCATTCGGGACTCTGAACAACCTTCATACTTTCTGCTATTAATATCTCAATACTACCGTAGCACTGTCGAATGTTAAACGTGCGACCCTACGGGTTCGGAACATGCAAACATGACCGAGACTCCTCTTCGGTCAGTAACCAATAGCAGGACCTGGATAACCATATTGATTCCTACATATTCAACAAATATCTTTATCGGTTGAACCACGATGTCAAGGATTCAGTTAATCCCATTGCAATTCCCTTTGTCCGGCGATATGTTACTTGCCCGAGATTCGATAGCCGGTATCTCCATACCTAGTTCAATCTCGTTACTGGCAGGTCTCTTTACTTGTTTCATAATACAAGATCCCATGACTAAACTCATTAGTCACATGAAGCTTCTTATGATGGTGTATTACCAAGAGGCCCAGAGATATCACCCCGTCACATGGAGTGATAGATCCTAGTCTCGATCCATGCAACCCAACAGACACATTGGGAGATACCTATAGAGCACCTTTATGATCACCCAGTTATGAAGTGATGTTTGATAGCACACAAGGCATTCCTCCGGTATTCAGGAGTGGCACCATCTCATGGTCTAAGGAACTGATACTTGACATGAAGAAAGCTATAACAAATAACTAAACGATCTGATGCTAAGCTTACGGTTGAGTCTATCCTTCACATCATTCTCCTAATGATGTGATCCCATTATCAAATGACAACTCATCTCTATGGTTAGGAGACCTTAACCATTTTTGATCAACGAGCTAGTCTAGTAGAGACTTACTAGGGTCACAGTGTAATTTATGTATTTGCACATGTATTTAAGTTTCCGATCAATATAATTCTAGCATGAATAATAAACATTTATCATGAACGGGAAATATTATAATAACAATTTTATTATTGCCTCTAGAACATATTTCCAACTGTGTCCCACTTGCACTAGAGTTAACAATCTAGTTTACATCGTAATAAATCTAACACCCATGGAGTCTTGATGCTGATCATGTTTTGTTCGTGAAAGAGGTTTAGTCAATGGGTCTGCCATATTCAGATCCATATGTACTTTGCAAAGTTTTATGTCTCCATCCTTAAAGCAATTACGAATGGAGTTGAAGCGGTGTTTGATGTGCTTGGTCTTCTTGAAAATAGCAATGGCACAAGTGTTGTCACAAAACATAGTAATTGGATCTGATGCACTAGGTATTACCCCCAGGTCGGATATGAACTCCTTCATCCAGACTCTTTCTTGCGCTTCTTCCGAAGCAGCTATATATTCTGCTTCACATGTAGATCCTGGTACTATGCTTTGCTTGGAATTGCACCAATCGACTGCTCCACCATTTAAAATAAATACGCATCCAGTTTGTGACTTCGGGTCATCCAGATCAGTGTCAAAGCTATTATCGACATAACCCTTTACGACAAGCTCTTCGTCACCTCCATAAACGAGAAACATGTCCTTGGTCCTCTTTAGGTACTTGAGGATATTTTTGACCGCTGTCTAGTGATCCACTCCTGGACTACTTTGGTACCTCCCTGCCAGACTTATGGAAAGGCACACATCAGGTCCGGTACACAGCATGACATATTAAAGAGCCTATGGCCGAGGCATAGGTGATTGCTTTCATCCTTTCTCTTTCTTCTGCCGTGGTCGGGCTTTGAGTCCGACTCAACCTCACACCTTGCAACACAGGCAATAACCCCTTCTTTGACTGGTCCATTTTAAACTTGTTAAGGTATGTACTCTGTGAAAGTCCTATTAGGCGTCTTGATCTATCTCTATAGATCTTAATTCCCAATATGTAAGCAGCTTCACACAGGTCTTTCATTGAAAAACTCTTGTTCAAATAACCCTTTATGCTTTCCAGAAATTCTATATCATTTCCAATCAATAATATGTCATCCACATATAGTATTAGAAATGCTATAGAGCTCTCACTCACTTTCTTGTAAATACAAGCTTCTCCGTAAGTTTGTATAAAACCAAAAGCTTTGATCACCTTATCAAAGCATATATTCCAACTCTGAGATGCTTGCATCAATCCATAGATGGATCACTGGAGCTTGCATACCTTGTTAGCATCCTTAGGATCGACAAAACATTTCTCTTGCATCATATAGAACTCTTCCTTAAGGAAACCGTTAAGGAACACTATTTTGACGTCCATTTGCCAGATTTCATAATCGTAATATGCGGCAAGTGCTAACATAATTCTGACATACTTAAGCATGGCTACGGGTGAGAATGTCTCATCGTAGTCAACCCCTTAAACTTGTCGAAAACCCTTTGCGACAAGTCAAGCTTTATAGATGGTGAGATTACCATCAGCGTCTCTCTTCTTCTTAAAAATCCATTTGTTCTCAATGGTCTTTCGGTCATCAGGTAAGTTTACCAAAGTTCACATTTTGTTCTCATACATGGATCCTATCTTGGATTTCATGGCCTCAAGCCATTTTTGGAATCGGGGCTCATCGTTGCTTCTTCATAGTTCGTAGGTCGTCGTTGTCCAACAACATGACTTCCAGGATAGGATTACCATACCACTCTGGTGCGGAACATATCCTGGTCGACCTACGAAGTTCAGTAGCAGCTTGATCTGAAGCTTCATGATCATCATCATTAGCTTCCTCTCTGGCTAGTGTAGGCATCACGGGAACTTCTTTCTCTTATGTACTACTCTCCAATTCGAGGGAAACTCCTTCTCTAGAAAGGACACATTCTTGGCAACAAAGATTTTGCCCTTGGATTTGTGGCAGAACGTGTACCCAATAGTCTCTTTAGGGTATCCTATGAAGACGCACTCCTCCGCTTTGGTTTTGAGCTTATCAGGCCGAAGCCTCTTGACATATACATCGCATCCCCAAACTTTAAGAAATGCCAGCTTAGGTTTCTTGCCAAACCATAATTCATATGGTGTCATTTCAACGGATTTAGACGGTGCCCTATTTAAAGTGAATGGGGCTGTCTCTAATGCATAACCCCAAAACGACAGCGGCATGTCGGTAAGAGACATCATAGAATGCATCATATCTAATAAAGTACGATTACAACGTTCGGACATACCATTACGCTGCGGTGTTACAGGTGGTGTGAGTTGTGAAACAATTCCACATTGTCTTAAATGTGTGCAAAACTCGTAACTCAAATATTCACCTCCATGATCAGATCGTAGAAAATTTATTTTCTTGTTACGATGATTCTTCACTTTATTCTGAAATTCCTTGAACTTTTCAAATATTCAGACTTGTATTTCATTAACTAAATATACCCATATCTACTTAAATCATCCATGAAGGTAAGAAAATAAAGATATCCGCCGCGTGCTTCAACACTCACCGGACCACATACATTGGTATGTATTATTTTCAATAACTCACTTGCCCACTTCAAACAAGATTTTTGGTTGTTACAACAGAAATTGCATTTAACTAGAACTAGTTCTCTATAATCTTGCTATACAAACAATCACTTGTAGTCGACCGATGGTGCTTATTTCTTGCCAAAGATAAGGTTTCCATATGGTAAATAGTGGTAGATGGGACCAACTTTGGAAGTTTTTGAGAAGGCGGAAAGCAGGATGCACGGGGCCCAGTTCTGCGTGTCCAGATGACATGCACATCAGTCTAGTGATGCTTTTCAAAAAAAATAAAATCAGTCTAGTGATGCAAGTGCTTCGACCCGCACCAGCAGCTGCATTTGTTTGGGGTTGTGCGTCTATCGTATAAATGCGGGCACTCCAGCCGCTGGAATGGCACCTAAAAAGGACGTACGTGGCATGCAAGATGTGACATAGTTATTGGACTCACTGATGGGAGTGATGGCCTTGAATGTATAATTTCCGAGGGGGACGCCGTCCACTGGGAGTTGAGTGGGTGCTAGAACGTTGGCACTCCGGGTTCCCAAAATACCAAGTGCACCATCGATGACCCCCTTCAGAGACCCAGAACCAATTTTGTTTTCACCAGCGACTTTTCTTCATTGGTTGCCTCCACTATCTCATTCTACTTCAAGAACAGAATCGACACTACCAAACTATTAGTGCACTTGTTTGGCTGTATACAGGCGTCAAGGTTTCCTGCGCTATATAGGAAGGACACCTGACAAGTTTCATGGTTTGAGATTTTGTAAGCACATATGATCAAAACATTATTCTGCTCCCGTGTTTTATAGTACTCATAATGCCTTACATGCATTCACTCAACCGCCCCAAAAGCAGCACGCATCCCGCGCTTCCTCACGCGTTTTCAATGGCCAACAATATTACTGTGCCAAAATGGCATGAATGCTTCATGCCTTTGGGACCTCTACAAGGTAGGAACTGTCCGGTTATGTCCAAACCTGGGGTAGGTCCACAGGAAAACCAATATGCGTGCAAGAGTGCATGCAGCTTCCACTTGATCTCGAGCTGAGTGACAACCAAAATATACGGTAGGCCTCTCCTTTTTGTACCATGAAGTTCAGGTCCTTCAATCTGATGGTGATAATGGAACCCCAGCCCCTCTCTTTGTTGCGCCCTCTTCGAAAAACGGCACACCGATTTACGAGACCCACTGCCACACACGATCAAAATAGGTAATAGTTATTGGTTCTCAGGAATCGCAATTATAGTTAACCGCGGAAGGCGATGCCGTCTAGTGCATGTTGCCATGCAAAATTGGGAGACAAAAAGAATATGCTTGTCGTGACACATGGTTGTCTTATACTACTCGACAAAACAGCAAACTTGACCAACTTTTGCAAGGAGCTTCTAGCTAGTGTTTTACTCGCCAAGGCACCAAAGATAGACTACGAATAATAATAGATGGACAAACTAAACGAGATTCTTGATTGATTTCTAGTGTCTCTGCCAACAAGGTTTGCTCGCCGATGAGTAACTAGGTCAAACAATGCACGGCTAGTGACTGGTTCTCTACAAAAATATGACCTGGTACGATGTTTCAATTTCGTTGCAATAGTAGAGAAATACGTCATCTTACTGCAACTTATAACGTTTATGCGATGGAAACCTGTTCTGCACCTATTCCACGTAATATCACTATCTAAGAAACTAACAAAGAAGACACCATGTTTGGTGACACTGATTTAAAACATGTCTCTAATGACATATCAGAGACGTGTTTACACCTATGAGTCTCTAATATATTTATCTGGTCCTCAATATAGTCAAATTGCGATGCAGACGTGGCTCAGCAAGACGAGTCTGCAAGAACCAAACCAATTAGTTTCAGTTACAATAGTATTTGTTGATTGGCATTTTAAAATACTATAGAGGCAGAATCTGTACAGGGAAAGTGGATAAAGTTGTAGTGTTTTCTTTGATCTTTTCTTCAAGTGCTTGTACTCTAAATTTGGTTAAGGATTATGGGGGTTACACATTTTTGAACTTGGTTTCCTTGCTGTCAGTTTTTCAGTGTAGTTCAGTTCTGAATCTGTTACACTTAAGAGGCCTAACTACTCCATATCACTATGGGAGTTACAAATTTTCAGGAATTTCATCAAGTTAAGAATGATCCAGGGTAGTTAAAGCCATTGTTCTGGCTTGTGAACTGAAATGTGAGGTTATAGCAAGCATGTCTCACTATATATATATATATAATATATATATATATATATATATATATATATATATATATAAGGTTTTGGGAAAAGAAATAATTTATGAGGTATGCTCGTATTCATTTGAAGCCTTGATGATTAAGACCTTCATTATCATCTAAAAATGCACTTGTGCTGTTTTGCATGTGAATAGTGGAGTGGGCAATGCAAAGCGCCATTGTTAGTTGGAGTCATTTTTTTTAATTCAATTCTTCCTAGAGTTTCCATGAAAACACGGCAAAGAATGTTGGGAGCTTGAATGATAACAAAATCTAAAGCTTCATATGTCCTAGATATGATTTCCATGAAAAACAAGATGAATGAACTATATTGGCAACATTCTCGCTTGGCACGTAAGAAGGTTCGATGCACCTCTGCGTTGTCCAACATCCCTTTTGGTACGCATTCACACATACCATGAATAGAGAACGGCAAATCAAATCCTGCCATAAGATTAGCCTTCATGCATGTTCAACTAATGTAGATCGTTTCATACAGTGTTAAACAATCCCATCTCTCCTAAAAAAAATCCCATCTTTTCGTTTTTCATAAGCTCACTTACATGAATTCTTCCCAATAAAAACGACCCCACTGAAATAAATTCTTCCACTTTTCTCTCATCCAAAGGTAACCCTATTTGGAGACAGCACATGAAAGATTTCGATCTGGGAGTAAGCTAGCGTGGTTGTGAATTGTCACAAAACAAGATCTCAGGTTGCGAGACAACATGAGAAGCAAATGTTGAACACCTTTATCTTTGTGATATTCAGTAATTAAACGATGAGCATATCCTTCGTGATGTTCAGTAATTAAACACGAAGACTCAGCTTCAGTCGTCTGAACTTTGCACACCTTCACCCGAATATTATAGTTTTGGCCACCTAAGAAATTGTATGGCTGAAGCAAATAAGAGATTGACCCAACAGGCCTTGGACAGGCGCATCTAATAGCGAACTATGTCTCTATATCTATGAGCTGTTCAGGATACAAGCCCAGGTAATGCAGTGCAGAATATCTGTTCGCGTAAAATAAGTGTTACCACTGAAAGGAATATGTGTTCACAAGTACTCCCTTCATGCTAAAATAAGTGTCTCAACTTTGTATCAATTTTGCACAACTACCCCAAGTCACAGAGGGGGTTGATTAGATGACTCGCACAGGGACACGGATTTTTGGCACATGCGGCCACGCAATGCCGAAATAACATGCGTCCGTGCGCTCGTCATGATTGATACTTATTATCGTCCTGTTCGCAATACCTTGCACATTAATCGCTAGCGTCCGTGGATACGTCATGCTATATACCCGGAGTGGATCAGACGACATTTATGTTTGTATGGATACAACCTTGACAGCTACCGCGCCACAACCACTGTTCTCGAGATGGCATAACTGCTCCTGACGACATATTGTTTTATTGCACTTCTGGACTTCACGTTTGGCCAATTGGTCCGCCCTTGAATGTTTGTAATATTATAACATCTTCATCGTAACAAAATTTGTCAGTTCCAAGGAAAACAGAACGGTTATCCAGCGAGGTTTTTAGTTTGGCCTTTTCTAATGTAAAATGTATTTTTTATTTTTAAAAATACTAACTAAGAATGTGTACATTTTAAAAAAAATCTACATCCTAAATTTTAAAAACTTCACGAATTAAAAACAACAAAAATTATAAAAATGTTCTCAAATTTTGAAATATTCATGAATTTTCAAAATATTCATAAATTTTATTAAATAAAAACATGGTCCACTAATTTTAGAAAATTCAAGAACTACAAAATGTTCATGATTTTTTAAAAAAATATTTACCAATCTAGAAAAATATTCACGCATATAATTCATGAATTTGACAATTGTTCACTTCTAAAACATATTCAGATGTTTGGAAAATGTTAAAAAATAGTTCATGATTTTAGAAGTGAGGAAAATAAAGTTTAGAAGGAAAAAAAGGAAGAAAATGAAAAGGACAAAGAAAAATGAAGAAGGAAAAAGGGGTAAACCAACAGAGAAATTACAAAAAAGGACGAAAGATTCCCTAAATCAGAAGAATCTTCACGGGGTGTGTGTTGATCAACAACAGCCCTATGCAAGAACTAGGAATAGCAATTGCAGTGTGTTAGTACTCCTTCTGCTCGTTTTTACTCCGCGTATAAGATTTGTATCAAGTCAAACTTTGTAAACTTTGAGCAAATTTAGATAAAAAATATCAACATATACAGTACCAAATGCATATAATATGAAATTAATTTTCATAATGAATCTGATGATAAGTATTTATTAGGTATTGTGAATGTTGATACCTTTTTCTAAAAGTTTGGTCAAACTAGAGGTACTTTTACTAAGAGAAAACTTATATGCAGACTAAAGGTTTTTTACTCCGCATATAAGATTTGTCTCAAGTCAAACTTTGTAAAGTTTGAGCAAATTTATATTAAAAAATATCAACATCTACAGTACCGAATGCATATAATGTGAAATTAATTTTCATAATGAATCTGATGATAAGTATTTATTAGGTATTGTCAATATTGATACCTTTTTCTAAAAGTTTGGTCAAACTAGAGGTACTTTTACTAAGAGAAAACTTATATGCAGACTAAAGGTGAGTATCGTACCAAGCTGAATGCTAAACTCACAAGCTAGCTCCCTCCGTCTCCAAATAGATGGTGTATAAACCAAGTCAAAAAGTCAATGATTTCTAAATCTGACCGAGCCTATATGTAAATAAATGAAGATAAATATTACCAGAATAATATCAGTATATCCACCATTAGATATATTTTCATAATGTATTTATTCAACAATGTAGTTGTTAATAATTTCTTCTATATATTTATCAAATTTTAAAATAACTGATTTTCAACTGAATTTAAATGTCATTATCTATTTAGAGACGAAGGAGTATGTCAGTAAGTACTGTAGGGGAGGGACGTCATGCAAAAGTCTTTCTGCCTCTGCACTTTCAAAAAAGAAATTTTTTCATAAAAGCACTTTCAAAAAATTCTTTCTACCTCTTCCCGTGGAAGAAAACTACAGTCAAACGTGCCCATACGGTAGGATACAGACACGCCATTAGCAGTTTAGCATTACAACAAACTGTATTACGACCAAGTCCGCACATGCATGATCAAAGTTGACCCGCGCAATACCCAACGTGCTAATCCTCTCCAATGATCACCCTCGCGGTAAACGACGCACTGACATCATGCTCATTCCCCAGTTGAGCTAATCATCGGCTTGTCGTCCGGTATAATGGACGTACCAAGTTGTCAAATTGCTTGAACGAGCAAGCTGTTAACTGTTGGTCTATTACTACTAGATGGCAACTTGATTAGTAGTTGAGCTTTGACATTCCGGGCGTGTGTTAGTTGCGGCCCGTCCATGACAGCAGTTCACCGCAGATCCAGAGTGTACGTGCTCATCCAGGAAAACGTGTGTGCAGTCGATCGGCAGTTTCCCATTCTCCCGCATTGCCCTGCCTTGGGCTAAATACTACTACCACACCACCACCACCACCACTACTAATCTAATTCGCTTCAATAATCACCCTTGCAGTACACGATGCAATAACAAAACATTCCCCGATTAGTCATGGCCTTGTCGCCCAGTCTAATCTCTAATGCGCTGGACCAGCAGCTGCTCAACTAACATCGCGGTAAGAATGTCAACTGCTTGAGCTGTATCTCCATTGTGCTCCCCACGTTCGCTTCCCACTTGCCACTTCCGGCAACATTCCTCCCACGTTTGTCATCCAGAGATCAGGCTCTCCCCCTTGGAGCTAGCTTGCTATAAATTGCAGGCAGAGCAGCGTGTATTCTCATCAGTCCACCCAAGCTGATCACGACAAACACCAGGAACAGCCCCCCGAGCTAGCGACGACCATGGCCAAGCTTGCCGCCGTCCTGACCCTCATCGCGCTGCTCGGCTGCGCGGTGCGTACCTGCCAAGCAGAGTACGGGAATCCCACCTCTGTTCCGTCCATACCGAGCATAACTAGTCCCCCGCCGCCATACACCCCGACTACACCTAGTCCTCCCCCACCATACACCCCGAGCACACCTAGCCCTCCACCGCCCGCCCCAGCTACCCCAAGTCCTCCACCACCATACACCCCGACTACACCAAGCCCTCCACCGCCCACCCGAGCTACCCCAAGTCCTCCGCCGCCATACACCCCGAGCACACCTAGCCCTCCACCACCCGCCCCAGCTACCCCAAGTCCTCCGCCCCCGTACACCCCGAACACACCTAGCCCTCCACCGCCCACCCCTAGCTCACCCATCAAAGGACTCGCGTTTGACTACTACAAGAAGTCATGCCCTCGCGCGGAAGACATCGTGAGAGAAGTTGTGCGTGATGCCAGCGCCGGTATTAAGGCTGGACTCATCCGTCTCTTCTTCCATGACTGCTTCGTCAGGGTAAGATTTTTTAACACTGGAACCTTCACATATATAAATGTTTGTTGTGTCATGAAATATATGTAGGCTGATGTCCGTGTGGTGTTTAATGGTTTATTTGTAGGGTTGTGATGCCTCCGTGCTTCTAGATCAAGTGGACCCCAACAGCCCACCAGAGAAGTTGGGCGTCCCGAACCTGAGCCTGCGTGGCTTCGAGGTGATCGATGCCGCCAAGGCTAGAATCGAGAAGGAGTGTGGGAGCGACATCGTCTCATGCGCTGATGTCCTGGCCTTCGCTGGGCGTGATGCCACCTACTTTCTTAGCAACAAGAAGGTCTACTTCAACATGACAGCTGGCCGTTATGATGGACGTGTGTCTTTCATGAATGAAACACTCCCCAACCTGCCACCACCCTTCGGCACCGTGGACCAGCTCAAGGCCAACTTCGCCTCCAAGGGGCTGACTGCCGACGAGATGGTTACCCTCTCTGGTGCACACACCGTCGGAATCTCCCATTGCTCATCCTTCAACTCATCCTTCTCCGACCGCCTCAACCCAAGCACCTCCGACATGGACCCCACGCTAATGAGCTCTCTCCGGGAGCAATGCAAGTCAGACAATGGGACTGACAACACAGTGGTGCAGGACATCAAGACCCCTAACAAGGTCGACAACAAGTACTATAAGAATGTCCTTAGCCATGAGGTGCTCTTTGATTCAGATGCCGCGCTCATGACGGCAGATGATACAAGTGCAGCGGTGCGTGCCAATGCCAAGGACAATGATGTGTGGGAGGAGAAGTTCAAGGCAGCCATGGTAAGGATGGGCTCTATCGAAGTCAAGACCAGGGCCGATTTTTTCGATGGTGCCACTGTTGAGATCAGGAGGAACTGTCGCATCGTCAACTCATACTAAACTTGTTGATCTTATCACATCATCGCAAGTTTTTCAACCAGTTGAGATTGAGAATAAGCTCGTGCTTTCTCGGGTTTCCATTGATGTTTATTTTGATTACATTTGTAATGTTATTATTTTCCCCTCTTGTTGTATTTATTATTTCATTTTATTGTGTTGTGGCATTTTGTTTTTCAACTTCGCCTTATGAAAGTTGTTGTACAAGAATTTGCTCCTGTAATTCTTTGTTACTTATATTAACATCATAATTATCTTGCCGTGTTCCTATGTCTTTCTATTGTTTCCAAATAAAACTATTATTTGATCAACCTATTCTTTTAATTATCTAAGGGCTTCTTAGCTTATAAAATTCAGAATTGCTATAACTAAATAGTTGATTCTTGCTAAGCAATTTTGTCCGCATACCAGCACAATATGCAAACCATGCATGGAAAAGGCCCACTACAACATGCAACCATCCATTTAAACAAGCTTTTTCTTCTCAAAAAATTTTTAAACAAACTTTTCATACTATTATGCTAATTATATTCAAAACTTTTTTACAACTATATAATAATCAAGTACAATAAATCATATGTATTTTTTGTTTCATTTCTCATATTATTAATCTACATATTCATGTTCCACAAACCAACTCCCAATGAAGTAAATGCAACCAATTCTTGCATTAATGCATGGGGCATTATCTCTTATAACTAAGTAGATGATCTCCAATAACCACTAGTAGAAAAAGGCACATTTGTCCCGGTTCCAGAGGCCCATTTGTCCTGGTTCTGGAACCGGGACTAAAGGGTCGGCCTAAAGCCCAACCGGTTCGCTTACGCACCGGGATAGATGGGGCTCCACGTGGTCGCTGCGGCGAGCTCAGGCAGGAGGGCCTTTAGTCCCGGTTGGTAACACCAACCGGGACAAAAAAGCATCCACGCGTCAGCAGTTCAGGGGCTGGGGTTTTGTTTTTTTAAAGGGGGGGGGGTTGGAGGGTTAATTTAGGGGTTTCATATATTGTGTTAGCTAGCTAATAGAGAGAAGTGACCTCTCTTATCTCCGTGCTTGGTCGACGCTACGTATTATACGTATAGAGAGAACTCGCAACACACTAGCTAGTAAGCAAATGAAGGAAACCATTAAGTACACAAGATCGTCATGAACATATACAGAGAGAAGTGATCGACCTCCTCCTTCTCCGAGAGATTGATCGAACAGCAAGTTTACGTATATCTATCCGACACTACTAGCTACTTATATACAATATAAGATCTCTTACAATCCCTAACATCTGAAGTCAAGTTACACATGGTATTCTCCGACTTTATTGATGATGTGGTCAAGAAAGAATCCCACAATTTTCTCTTGAATTGCTTTTATGCGATCCTGTGGTAGGAGATCATCCCGCATCTGCCAGATCTAAATCGAAGAAGAAGGTCAATACATGTGTATGAATGAAACTCAACACAAATGATGGTAATAAAATAAAATTGTGAATAATTTTGCTTACACACTTCATATTGTTTTTCAGAGTAGCCCCGCTTATTCTTGGTCGTCTCGTTGTAGATGAACTCGCAAACGTAGTATCCACAGAAATCATTCCTGGGTTCCTGCCACAAGCACTTTACGAGAAATAGAGGTCAATCAAACTGATAAGCAAGCATGCTACATGGTATTGATGAAACTAGCTAGAATCAATGGGAGATGCGCGGAACTAGGTAGTAGTACTTACTTTCGGGTGTTTAAATTTTAGCTCGGTAGGCAGTCCCGGAGAAATTGCGGTGAACTCTTTCCAAACCTTGCCAGACAAAGAAAATAATTACTTGATATCATGAAATGAACAAAGTGGCCGATATAGTGCGATAATGATCGATTGAACTTACTTCTGGAGCATCTCAGTCGTGTTCGCATACTCCTGGGGATCTTTTCGTCTCGAGTCTAATACGGTTACTAGTCGCTGCTCAAGCTTAATCTCTAAGAGAATAAAGTGGTAGCTGCGCACGCATGCATAACTGAAAGAACATGCGGTGCCCCCATGTTTGGTTTTGGTAATTGATGACAATCTCTATGGACTAATGGTTGCCTTGAGTTATATTTGAAGGTTTTGTCCATAGGCTTTTCTTGGAGTACATGTGTTGGTTTCAAGGAGAGTTTGTGTTGACCAAGGTGCTATTAAGGAATTATCCAAAGCTTGGTCATGTGAGAGTTGAGCTTATTGCAAGCATGTCTTGAAGAATAAGATTGTGTGATCATTCATGTTTACCTTCAAGACATCATCCAAATGAAGAGAGTTGGAAAGATTGAAGGTTGATCAAGACTAAGTCAAGAGTGAATCAACTTGATCAACTCACAAAGCGTAGAAGATGTACCGAGAGGGATCAAGTGATCCCATGGTTTGGTAAGCATTGTCCATTGTGCTTTGTGTACTAACCCATGGTCTATGTGAGAGTTCTACGTGGGGTTAGGTACGTGTTCATGGGCTTGTGTCAAGAGGAAGATATCACTCAACCCATGGAGAGGATGACATCAAGTGGTAATCGTCATCAAGATTGCCGTGTGCAAGTTCAAGTGGATCATCGCGAAGAGATCAAGTGCTTGAAGCTTGCCATCCATTGTGGTGACAATGGACTTGTGAAGATGTGCCGAAGAGTGGCTCACCCATAGTGGACTATGGGGGAGCAATCATCTAGTCTTCATCGAGCCAACACAATTAAGAAAGGTGGTCCAACTTGAGGGAGTCAAGATCGTCATCATCTAGCTCAAGTGGACCATGTGCAAGGCAAAGTTTTGCCCTTGATAGGTTTTCTATTTTACCGGTCTCATGATGGTAGTTTGGAGACCGGGTTATAGGATCGTTTGCCGTACTATCAAGGGGGGCTCTCAAGTTGGTAGCTTGATCGTATCGTTAGTAGAGAGCTCAAACCATTGCATCCTTGAATCATCTTTCTTGGTTCTTGTTTGTTTCTCTTTGTGAGTCTTAGATCTTATGGTCATCTTGATGACAAGCTTGACTTCATCGAAAACGGAGTTCGCATGCGTCTTCTATGATGTTTTCGGTGTTGTAGGTCTTACCGGTCTTTTCCGAGGAAGGGTTCTCACCATTTTATTATGGGCCTTTTATCATTTGCTTCTTATTGATATTTCTTTGAAGATTGTGTTAGCCCTTGTCGCTAGCTTTCCAACAAACTTGGTTTCATCGAATTCGGAGTCCGTTTGCAAAAGTTGTGGCAGTTTTGGTGTTCTGAAAAGGCTGCAGCGGTACTACCGCGAATTGGAGCGGACGTAATTTTTTACTACCGCTCCAGAGCAGTACTACCGCGGCTCCTACAGCGGTAGTACCGCTCCGGACCAAAAACTCGTCCCAAGTCTTGCGGTGGTAGGCCCGGATGTATTTTTTAGTACCGCTCGCAAGCAGTAGTACCGCTACCATTTGCGGTAGTACCGTGAGGACGAGCGGTAGTACCGCTCCGGCGGTTCTTCTAGCCTTTTGCCTCCTCGCTGTTGTTTTTCAAAGGGGTACTTCCGCCCTAGTGGTAGTACCGCTCCTTGGAGCGGTAGTACCGCTCTGTGCGGGCTGTGAGCATAACGGTTGGATTTTTCCCCACCTATAAAAGGGGGTCTTCTTCCCCAATGAACCTTATCCTTTTAGCTCGTGTTCTTCCCCCATTGTTGACCTTCTTCGAGCTTTCTAACTCTCAATCCCTCCAATGATTCTTGCTAGTTCTTGAGGGAAAAGAGAGAGGAGATCTAGATCCACGTTTCCACCAATCACTTTCTCCTCTTTGTGAGGGGAACCCCTTGGATCTAGATCTTGGAGTTCTTGGTGTTCTCCTTCTTGTTCTTCCTCTCATTTTCCTCCCTAGCATTAGTTGCTTCGGTGGGATTTGAGAGAGAAGGACTTGGGCACTCCGTGTGCCCTTGCCATTGCATTTGGTGCATCGGTTTGAGTTCTCCACGGTGATACGTGGAAGTGAAGTTTGAGAAGCTTATTACTCTTGGGTGTTTGGGCACCCTAGAGCTTGTTCCTCTTGGGTGCCTTGGCGCCCTAGACGGTTGGTGTTGTTCGGAGCTCAATCATTGTGGTGTAAAGCTCCGGGCAAGCGTCGGGGTCTCCAATTAGGCTGCGGAGACGCCCCGAGCAATTTGACGGGTACCGGTGACTGCCCCCAAGGGTTGCCAAAGTGTACGGGTTCGGTGACCGCCCCCAAGGGTTGCCATTTGTACGGGTTCGGTGACCGCCCTCAAGGGTCCCTTAGTGGAATCACAGCATCTTGCATTGTGCGAGGGCGTGAGGAGATTACGGTGGCCCTAGTGGCTTCTTGCGGAGCATTGTGCCTCCACACCGCTCCAAACGGAGATTAGCATCCGCAAGGGTGTGAACTTCGGGATACATCGTCGTCTCCGCGTGCCTCGGTTATCTCTTACCCGAGCCCTTTACTTATGCACTTTACTTTGTGATAACCATATTGTTCTTTGTCATATATCTTGCTATCTCATAGTTGCTTATCTTGCTTAGCATAAGTTGTTGGTGCACATAGGTGAGCCTAGTTGTTTTAGGTTTTATGCTTGGCAAATTAACCGCTAGGTTTATTCCACATTTGTTCAAGCCTAAACCGTAATTATTTTAAAGCGCCTATTCACCCCCCTTTAGGTGAAATCCATGATCTTTCAATTTGTATCAGAGCCTCGTCTCTCTTTGTTAGGCTTAACCGCCTAGAGAGTAAAGATGTCGACTAGGGGATTAGGATTCTCTCACACTCTTAGTTTCGATGGCACAAATTTTGATGTTTGGGTAATTCACATGCTTAATCTCTTTAGGGTCATGGACCCAAATTTAGAGCGAATTTTAGATATGGGTTTTTCTCCTCCAAAGGATCCTCAAAGATTATCTTTAGAGGATGAGAAAAACTCTTATCTCAATGCTCAAGCTTCTAATGTGCTTTTCGATGCTTTGAGCAATGTAGTTATATTTCAACTCATGCCGTTCCGGGATGCTCATGAGTTGTGGACAAAGCTTCAAGATAAATATGGCGTGTCCATGTGTTTGTGGGGATGATTGTTCTCCCTCCACATCTGGCCGTATAGTCTTCTCAACTTCTTCTACTTCACCTACATGTGGCTTGCCACAAGGTAATGATATGGTGATTAGTGTTGGTCATTGCAATGATGATAGTATGTTTATTGTGGATGATCCTTCATCACTATCTTATTGCAATTCTCCTTCTTTGGGCTTTAACACTTCGAGCACTCCAAATGTTTCACATGCTTGTGTTGATAGTCCTTGCATATCATGTATAAATTGCTTGACTAAATCCCATGATGATATGTTTACTATGTCTTGTTGCCATGATAAAAATGCATATATGTCCTCGAATTGTTGTGCTAACAATGTAGAGGAAACCCAACACCCCATGGAACAAGATGTGGTCTTGAATGGTGCTTCAACGGATCCTTCATCATCATCTATTGTATTTTGCCTTATGGCCAAGGCTTCAAAGGTATCTCCCACTTTGAATCCCAATATATCTTGTGATGATGGAAAGAGTGATGATGATGTTGATTATGATGAAGAGAATGATAATGTTGCCTCCTTAAAAACTAAGGGGGAAATGATTTTTAAAGCTCTTCACAAAAATAAACTTGCTCGTTCCAACTTCATGGAAATCATGTCTCTTGCCATTGAAGGCAAGAAATACATTGAGGAGTTGGAATCTCATCTAGAGGAGCATGAGGTCACCATTGAGTAAATGGAAGCTCATGAGCATGATTACGCAAATGAGATCGCGGAGCTATCTCAAGCTCTTGAACATGAACAAACCACATCCGAATCTCTTGAGGAGACCTTTGCTCTAGAATTATCTAGAATAAAGGAATCTCATGATAGAGCACTCTAGGTGGCCAATGATTTCAAAACTAAAAATGCTAAGCTTGAAGTTGCTCATGCTAGACTCCTTGAGGATTTTGAGCACCTCAAAAATGGCTCAAGGGTCATCAAGGGTGAGCTCATCAAACTCACCGAGTCTCATGCTCAACTTAAAGCTTCATATTCAAAAGAGCTTGCCAAGTTGTCTTCTCCTCTTGTTGCTAATGATGATGCTTGTGCTACTAACTCTATCTCTTGTGAAGCATCCATATTAAAGGAGAATGTTGAGCTAAGGGCTCAACTTGAGTTGTATCTAGCAATTATGGGATGTTGGAAGAAAATCATGTAGTCCTCACAAGCTCTCATGATGATCTTCTAGTATCCCATAATGAGCTAAAGATAGCTCATGAGTCCATGATTTCTAAGGTAACATCTAGTGAGCCTCATGTGGACATTAGCACTACTTTTAGTCAAAATGCTATATTGCCTGGTGCTAGTCGTAATTCGTCTATGCATAACATTGGTACATCTTGTGATGAATTGCTTTCCTTGCCTTGTTGCTCCAATGATGAAGCTTATACTTCCTCTAGTACTTGTGTTGAGACTAACCATGTAGAGGAAATCAAAGAGCTCAAGGCCCAAGTCACTTCTTTGAAGAAAGACTTGGAAAAGTGTCATGAAGGGAAATCCACACTCAACAATATCTTGAGTGTGCAAAAATCCCCCAATGACAAAGGTGGACTTGGATTCAACTCCAAGAAGAAGAAGAAGTCCAAGATGAACAAGAAGAAGGGCCAAGAATACGTCAAGAATTTGGCCAAGATTGTTTGCTTCAAGTGCAAAGTAGAAGGGCATCATGTTAGATCTTGCCCATTGAAGAAGAAGGCCATTAGTGACAAGCAACGAGGGAAGCGTCCACAAGTTCGATCTCATGCTCAACCACAAGTTGAAGAAAGTCCTCTTCCCAAGAATCCTCAAGCTAATGCTTCTCAAGTTGAGAAATCAAGTGAGAAGAAAGTGAAGAGTAGACGTTGCTACTTATGTCGTGAGAAAGGTCACCTCGCCTCTTCATGCACTCGTGGTAACTTATCCAACCCAATTATTATTGATGATATCTATTCTCTTGGGAAGGATAAGGTTGGCAATGTGTTTGCCAAAGTTGTTGGTACTCAAAGTGGTGTCAAGAAGAGAACCATTTGGGTAGCCAAGCCTATTGTGACTAACCTCTTAGGACCCAACTTGGTTGGGGACCAACAAGCTCAAACTTGATCAATAGGTGTTGTTGGAGGGCACTGGAGACTTGGCTACTTTATGAAGAATTAAGGGGACTTCATCATTCTAATTGTCTCAAGCCAAGTTATTCGAATTATCAAGTTTCTATCTTATATCCAATGTTTCTCCATGCGGTAACTCGTGCTTAAAGTGTTTACATTGATAGTTACTTACCCCTTTGCATGTTTGGTTTTGTTCCTTGCATGTGTTTGTATATGTTGTGCTTCCAACTTGATTATCTTGTGCAATCAAGTATGTGTGTGTTGGTTTGCACATCATGTACGTGTGTCATGCATTGAGCCTTTTGCATCTTGTTCATATCTTAGTTGGCTCTTGTGAGAGATTAATGGAATATCCCATTATGGGGGAGTGATGTGCTTTGTGCACCTCACAATCCTATAAATATGTGTACATGAGTAATACCATCTAGTATTGAGATTTCAAGATTATCTAGTCGCTATGTGGTATGTCTTCTCATGAGAAATTCAAATTCTAAATTATCAATTAATCTTGTGTTGGATCGTTATTTTGCCTCTTGTTTATCCTTAATTGGTATCACATTATGGGGGAGTAATATGCTACGTGTATATTACTAGCCTAGAAAATGTGTACATTTGAGATATTGTCATCTAGAGTTGATATTGTAAATTATCTTGTTCCTAGGTGGCATGCTAGCTCTACAAGTTGCAATTTGCTTGTTGTTTGGTGTGGAGATGATGTCGGATATCCTTGCTATCTACCATCGGGAACTATTTCCATTTACTTCTTGTCTTTTGACAATTGGTACTCACTTTTGTGGTAGAATTTATTGATCATCTTTACATTGGCTTTTGCTTTTTATTTGCCCTTTCTCTTGCCAAGGTTTGTATCAACTCCCTTTGTCTTCCATACCACTTGTGGATCTTGTGTATTTCTTGATCTAGTCTAGTGTTTTCTAGATATAGTGAAAGTGGTGATCCCACCTTGTGCATTTTGTATTCAAATGCAAATTCTCTATAATGCACTAGTCTTGGGGGAGCTATCCTATTTTCTATAAAACACTCATCTTGCGATCCTTGTCAAGTGTGTGTTGGTGGAAGGCAAGCCGTTTTCCTTTTGGTACTTTATGCCATCATGAAACTTTGTAGAGAGCTTGGTTTATTTGGAACCATCCTCTCTTTTGGGAGTTTGATGTCTCTTCTTTGTGTATATCAATGGATATCTCATTCCTTGTTGTATCCATTATGGATACCCTCCAAGTGATGATTTATTCATTTGGTATCTTTTCTTTCCTTGGTATTTCTTTGTCTTTTGGTATCGGTTCTTGAAAGTCTTGAGCATGCATATTTACTTCTTGTAGTTTCTTTGGCATGTTTTCTTTCTTTGACCCAATATATAGGGAGAACTCCACCAAGTCTCAAATTGGATGAGATGTGCATGAAATTCATTTTCATATCTATATGCACATATTTATGTGGACTTTGTCCTATGTGTTGTTGGTTCTCTAACTCTTTGGTCCCAATGAGTTTGGATACCATTTTGTTTGTGTTGTTGTTCTAGGAACAAGTGGAGATGCATTGGATGCTCGGCTCACTCACAAGGAAGGTGGTGTCACCATGTGCTTATTGGAGTCAAGCTAGGATGATTAATGAACTACTATCTAC
This sequence comes from Triticum urartu, assembly GCF_003073215.2. Taxonomy (NCBI): domain Eukaryota; kingdom Viridiplantae; phylum Streptophyta; class Magnoliopsida; order Poales; family Poaceae; genus Triticum; species Triticum urartu. Next base: position 550,810,446 of record NC_053027.1, read on the forward strand.
CTTTAATTGGCATCTACTACATCCATCCAATGGTATCTCGGTAACAATTATCATCATCTACTTCATGCACACATTTCTTGCATTAACCTTTCGTAGGTTGTATCATGGCATGTTATCCATTCTCTCTTGTGATACTTGTTTCCTTTCTCAAAGCATCCCAACAATGATGTCTTGTTGCTAGTTGTGATGTCTTTGATGTTCGTGTGGTTGGAATTCATTTATATGCAATAAGACCATATCTAGCCTTGTGCTATGCTCTCAAGCAAATATCTTATTGGTATATGTATGACTTCCGTTTGGATATCTTGTTCCTTCATGTTGTAACTATTTCGGGTGTACATCCTTCTTTGTAGATATATATCATCATGATTTCGTCTACCTAGAACCTTATACACTTGAGAGAAATTACATCTCTAGATGATATCCTTTCTTTCACGCCCACCTTGCCTTTCTTATGTTATTTCTTTGGTGGCTCCGTGAAAGCTTTTGCCTTGAGTGCGTATTGTATCTCGTTGCATCTTGATGCACTCTTGTGTGGTGAAGATTATTTTCCTCATGCTTATCTCTACGAGGCTTTTTCCATCTTAATAGGTATCCCTCCTCTTGATGAGGCTTTCATCTTCTATCTTCGCCACGGGTTGTCACAAGCATAGGTTCTTTATATGCTTATTAGTTAGCTTGTGAACCCATTTGCTAGTTGTATGTGGGAATGATAGGCCTTGCACTGTGTTGCCTCATTTTTTCAAGACTTTATTGATGCTTAATGCTCATTCGTACATTAATCTTCTCAAGTGCATTGCCTTGACTCACACACATCATTTTGGTTGAGCCCATTCTTAAGTTGCCTTTTTCACTTTTTGCTCAACCATGTGTTTGTTACATGTACTAGGCTTAGTTTCCTATATGCTCACTTGCACTTGTTGTAAGTTTCTATTGATTTTGGAGGAGCTATGATCCTATTTTGTGCACTTTGTTTCCAAATTCAAATGTTCTTATGTGTGCACATATCATGGGGAGCCTCTCTAGTTTCTTTAGAACACTCCTTTGCTCATATCATAATATCTTTTATTCATGTGGCTTGTAGGATCATTGGCCTAGTTGGTTCAATTGGTATCTTTTGATAACTTGCTTCAATAGATATCTTTTGATTGCTTGATTGCTTGTTTCTCTCTTTGTTATGTCTTTCTGGCATATCTCCTTTTGCAATCTTTGGGCCTCAATATAGTTTGTCTTCCTCCAAGTATTTACCGTTGGATGTGTGTATTGCATTCCACTCTCTTGTTGAGAAATACACAATTTATGGAGGACCACAATCTATATTGTCCCTCTAAGCTTTTCGCCCATTTTGGCAATCGATGCCAATGGGGGAGAAGTTTCAGAGAGTTTTGTGGAGAAGCTTTGGTTTATGTTTCCTTAGCTTTTGCATCTCATTCGCATGCATTATTGGTTGTTGCAGTGCATGGTGATGCATAATTCCTTGTATAAACTCTCTTGAAAATGATTGTCATCAATTACTAAAATGGGGGAGATTGAAAGAACATGCGGTGCCCCCATGTTTGGTTTTGGTAATTGATGACAATCTCTATGGACTAATGGTTGCCTTGAGTTATATTTGAAGGTTTTGTCCATAGGCTTTTCTTGGAGTACATGTGTTGGTTTCAAGGAGAGTTTGTGTTGACCAAGGTGCTATTAAGGAATTATCCAAATCTTGCTCATGTGAGAGTTGAGCTTATTGCAAGCATGTCTTGAAGAAGAAGATTGTGTGATCATTCATGTTTACCTTCAAGACATCATCCAAATGAAGAGAGTTGGAAAGATTCAAGGTTGATCAAGACTAAGTCAAGAGTGAATCAACTTGATCAACTCACAAAGCGTAGAAGATGTACCGAGAGGGATCAAGTGATCCCATGGTTTGGTAAGCATTGTCCATTGTGCTTTGTGTACTAACCCATGGTCTATGTGAGAGTTCTACGTGGGGTTAGGTACGTGTTCATGGGCTTGTGTCAAGAGGAAGATATCACTCAACCCATGGAGAGGATGACATCAAGTGGTGATCGTCATCAAGATTGCCGTGTGCAAGTTCAAGTGGATGATCGCGAAGAGATCAAGTGCTTGAAGCTTGCCGTCCATTGTGGTGACAATGGACTTGTGAAGATGTGCCGAAGAGTGGCTCACCCATAGTGGACTATGGGGGAGCAATCATCTAGTCTTCATCGAGCCAACACAATTAAGAAAGGTGGTCCAACTTGAGGGAGTCAAGATCGTCATCATCTAGCTCAAGTGGACCATGTGCAAGGCAAAGGTTTGCCCTGGATAGGTTTTCTATTTTACCGGTCTCATGGTGGTAGTTTGGAGACCGGGTTATAGGATCGTTTGCCGTACTATCAAGGGGGGTTCTCAAGTTGGTAGCTTGATCGTATCGTTAGTAGAGAGCTCAAACCATTGCATCCTTGCATCATCTTTCTTGGTTCTTGTTTGGTTCTCTTTGTGAGTCTTAGAGCTTATGGTCATCTTGATGACAAGCTTGAGTTCATCGAAAACGGAGTTCGCATGCGTCTTCTATTATGTTTTCGGTGTTGTAGGTTTTACCGGTCTTTTCCGAGGAAGGGTTCTCACCATTTTCTTATGGGCCTTTTCTCATTTGCTTCTTATTGATATTTCTTTGAAGATTGTGTTAGCCCTTGTCGCTAGCTTTCCAACAAACTTGGTTTCATCGAATTCGGAGTCCGTTTGCAAAAGTTGTGGCAGTTTTGGTGTTCTGAAAAGGCTGCAACGGTACTACCGCGAATTGGAGCGGATATAATTTTTTACTACCGCTCCAGAGCAATACTACCGCGGCTCCTACAGCGGTAGTACCGCTCCGGACCAAAAACTCGTCCCAAGTCTTGCGGTGGTAGGCCCGGATGTATTTTTTTAGTACCGCTCGCAAGCAGTAGTACCGCTACCATTTGCGGTAGTACCGTGAGGTCGAGCGGTAGTACCATGAGGACGAGTGGTAGTACCGCTCCGGCGGTTCTTCTGGCCTTTTGCCTCCTCGCTGTTGTTTTTCAAAGGGGTACTTCCGCCCTAGCGGTAGTACCGCTCCTTGGAGCGGTAGTACCGCTCTGTGCGGGCTGTGAGCATAACGGTTGGATTTTTCCCCACCTATAAAAGGGGGTCTTCTTCCCCAATGAACCTTATCCTTTTAGCTCGTGTTCTTCCCCCATTGTTGACCTTCTTCGAGCTTGCTAACTCTCAATCCCTCCAATGATTCTTGCTAGTTCTTGAGGGAAAAGAGAGAGGAGATCTAGATCCACGTTTCCACTAACAACCCTAACCCTAACCCAAACAACCCTAACCCTAGCAATAACCCTAACCTTAACATATACTAACAACCCTAACCCTAACCCAAACATACTAAAAAGCCCAACCCTAGCAAAATGCCAAACAACCATCACATATTTCCATACAAATTGCGCTGATTGTGCAGCTCTTTTCACCTAGGCGCTGCACAAGGTAGTGCAGCTCCTTTCGCCTAGGCACTGCAAAATTAGGGGTGGGGCCTGGTCTTACCTTGGGGTGCCACACTGGACAGAGTGTAGCGCCTGTCAGTCAGGTGCTACTCAGTGTAGTGCAACACCGATCTGTCTGGCGCTACACAAAAGGGTTAGCTAGGTAAAAAAAATCGTCCATGGTTTAGTTTGTGAAATAGTTGCGCCTCGAGGTTAGTTTTAGTCCATTTTGCCACCAGAGAGCATGTTGCTATTGATAGTTTGCAGCCGGCGCCCATAGCAGGTCATCACGCGGCGTGCGCCCAGTAGCCCACAGAGGAGCCTGCGATGAGGGGGAAGGGGCGAGCCTGCGTGAGTGATTCGACGCCCAGCAAGGAGAGGGGAGTCTGCAGATTGGGTTAGGGCCAGGTGCGCCACTAGACATCGGCCACAAACCCCCAAAATTCTAGTTGTGCCACAACTAACATAGTGTTGCATGCATGCAATCCTAGCAGGGCTCGTCGGCTGCCGTGCTTCTGCCCTTTTTACCTGTTCGGCAGGAATTTTATGTTACCAATGATGAAGCGACAGCCTTTGTATGGTGAGCAAAAGATGAGAGGGGGGCTGATACAGTGCCCCGGTGGCTACCAGATGATTTGGCTAATTTCGGTGATGGTTGTACCTTGTGCCCACATGTGACCAAGGAAAAGAAAGACTCCCATCAAATACGTTGGTTAGGTTGCCGGTTGCTAGTGTGGCTCAGGAGCAAAAATAGTGTAAACGGGACCCAAAATTCGTTAAGCTAAATGCGGATGCAACATTCTATGAGAACGAAGGAATAACAACTGTCCTGAGAGGTGACAATGATAACTTTATAGCTGCTCAATGCAAGTATATATCTTTTGCTGCTCATGTGGTTACAAATGAAGCTATGGCCATGAGAGATGGACTTGACTTGGCCAATTCTCTAGAGTTCAATGGTCTAGACTCTAGAAGCCGAGTCTGATTCTATGCAAGTGATCAACTTTTGCACCGAACAGTAGATGGTTGGTGGGATGTGACGCCAGCTATTTCATGGAGTGTGTAGACACAACTATGTCAATAGGAAAGATCATCTTTAAACATTGTTATCGGCCATCTAATCAAGCGGCATATGAGCTAAGTAATCATAGTTTTTATATTGAACTTTCTCTTGTTTGGATGAACGCGTCGCTTGACACCTTGATCAGCAAGCTCGGAGACAATGTACAATTATTTAATTTTAACAAAACTAGCCATGATTGCTTTTTAAGAAAAAAGGTTACCCGGTTGCCGCTGACGACTAGTACTACTATATAATTTGGAAAAAGAAAAGTGCACTAACACGCCTTTTCCTCGTAAAATAGGGCAGCTCGATCATACGCATCGATTGCCTCGCTGTACCTGGCGGTCAGAGGAGTTTCAGTGGTTGTACCCGCTGCTCATAACAAAACCATCTAATGCGAGTTAGGTATCCAGTTGCCACTAACTGCAATTTAGAAAGAAAATGAAAAGAAAATAATGCAATGTAGTATATACCACGCCTTGTCCCTATAATATGGCACCTCCACTGCCTCACCGTACAGCAAGAAGGGGGACATGGCTCAGGCTCCTTCCAAGGTAGAAGACGGTGCTACCATGAGCGCTGCACCATCCAAATCAATAAGCCCCAAAGATTTGATATCCACGCTCCCAACAAGTAGTGATGACTGGTGCTCGGGGCCGCTCGTTCTGTACAAGAACTACTGGCTGAGGTCCACGGTGCTGGAGCGGATCCTGCTGGCCCAGGCCACCATGAAGCCCCGGGATGACGACATCATCCTTGCCACACAGCCCAAAAGCGGCACCACCTGGCTCAAGGCCCTCGCCTTCGCCATCACCAACCGAAGCCGGTACGGCTTCGGCGACCACCCCCTCCTCACCCACCACCCTCACCAGCTCGTGCTGAGCATCGAGTTCCACGGCCCGGGCGGGGACCATACCGACCTCAATGCACTTGCGTCTCCTCGGCTTCTCTCCACGCACATTCCCATGTCGCTGCTCCCGCCGGGGATGAGCCCATCCAGCGGCCGTCGCGTCGTGTACCTCTGCCGAGACCCCAAGGACACGTTCGTGTCTCGGTGGCAGTGGCACTTCGACAACAAGATCTTCCACGGTTCCACCATGGAGCTGGACAAAGCCTACGACTTGTTCTGCCGGGGGCTCTCGCCTTACGGGCCTTTCTGGGAGCACTACCTGGAGTACTGGAAGGCAAGCTTGGTGACGCCGGACAAGGTCCTTTTCTTGAAGTACGAAGAGATCAAGGAAGACTCGGTGAGAGTCGTGCAAAAGCTTGCAGCGTTCCTCCGTGTCCCTTTCAGCCAGGAGGAGGAAAGCTCTGGTGTCCCGGAAGAGGTGGCGAGGCTCTGCAGCTTTGAGACAGTGACGAGCCTACAGGTTAACCAGGTAAGTGTTGTCAATGATCACGGAGATCACAGGTTTCCTGCTAATTCAGCCTTCTTTAGAAAAGGACAAGTTGGGGACTGGGCGAACCACATGAGCCGAGAGATGGGGGAAAACATGGATCAGATCACCAAAGACAGGCTCAAGGGATCTGGACTCGCCTTCTGATTTGCATTTCTATTTTCTTATCTGCACACCTCTGTTTCGTACTCATAGTCTCATACACATTTCGGACTAAAGAAGTTTCTTTAAACGGTGTTGTCTTTTGTAAAAAAAAAGGTGAGTGGCTCGACATGCCATGAGCATCTTGAAAGTCTGTGAATAAAAAAGATAAGACTTTGTCTGAGTACAAGAATTTTTCTCCTATTCACACGTTTTTTAGTTTAATTGTTATCCCATCATAATTTCGGGATCTCGTAATGCGGAGAAAATAAAGGATCTCGTAACATTCAGAGGTAACACTAAGACATAATCAGTGCACCTTGTACTAAAACTGTGGTTTGGCTTGGTTCTGGTCCGGAGAACATTGTAAACTAGTAGAATGCTCATGCGTTGTCACGGGCCATAGATTTTTTTTCCGGTTACATATATAAGCATAATACATGTATAGAAGTGATAATCCATAGCAATCAAAAAGCAATTGAAGTCCACTTCACTTGCGATGTAAGTTCATAAAAATCTAACTGAACGATGTGTACATAGAGAGCAATGATCAGTTGTTTTTCTATTATAAACTAAGATTTACTTGCATACAATAATGTGAGGAATGTTGTCTTTAGCTTCATTTGCATAATACCATGTGATTCGCATCCCGATATTCGTAAGCAATAAATTGTAGGCTACCTATAGGTCACTTGAATGGTCTTCTCTCTAATTGTAGGCTAGGCTATGAGGCACTTATGTCACCTCATAGCAACTGCTCATTTCTCCTTTTCTTTAAGAAAAAATGTTCACACCTCTCACTCACTCACCCCACAACCGCCTCCTGCTCTCCTCACACAGCCAACCAGCCACCGGGCGCTGCCACATCTCATCTCCCCACCATAGCGTTGTCGCCTCCATCTCTCCCCCAACACCTCCGCTCTACGCCAAGGCGAAGCTCACACTCTCCTCTCCCTGTTGCCTGTCCTCCCCTCCATGGCGTCACGCACCCCCTCTTCTTCCCGCCTCCCTTTCTCCCCAACAACCTCTCATGTTGTCGCCTCGACACCGAGCCCACCCATCCGCCGGTCTGGCATCAAGGGCAACGGGATTTAACCGGGAGGTGTAGTAGGGATATTAGCTCTCCATTAGTGTCGGCCACGTTGCCGACTCGTTCTTATGTGGGTTGGACGACCTAGGACACAGTTTTGGGGCGTGGCAAGGAGGGATGACACACTCGTCGTCGAGCCCTGTCTTCTACCCCAGCTGAGCTGCGCAAGCATAGTCGCGAAGCCACGCCGTCAATCTCCATGACGAGGTCGACCCAACCGATTCCTAGTGCCAAGGAGTGCACACCATCACGCCGGTAGGAACGCCACGGCGATGCGACCTGCTACTCACCATAGCACCACCACCTTCTCCGAGTGCGGTGACCACTGAAGGATTGACACCACAGACACTCAAGTTCGCCCCTTCTAATGCCACCCACCCTACTCGTCTGTTGCTGCTGCCGACCCGGTTGTCCTCATCTCAATTAGCTCCCTAGGTTATATTTCTGTCCGACTGTCCCCGAATGTTGTGTAGTGAGTTTTCTAACTTCACCATCGCATGCCAGAGATAACTCTGAGCTAATTAATTTTGTGGATCAACATGTCACGGACATCAATATGGTGCCTATAATTGGTATCTTGTTTTGTCTAATTATTTTGGCAGAAACCAAAATTTTGCTTATTTTAAACAGAAAGTTGTGTGTGCGTAGATTGAAATAAAGATCTGTGGCAACAATATCAAATAACATGGACTGCATGATATATGATATTTCCCATGTAAACAAATTTGCTTATAGAGGGAGTACTTATCAGTAGATCTACTTGTAAAGATATCTTGCAACAGAACTTAACAAAATGCTAATTGTTACTCCCTATATAAACAAATATAAGACCTTTTAGAACATGTAGTGATCTAAAAGCTCTTATATTTCTTTACAAAGGGAGTACATATTATATATTACAAATTAAGCTCCCAACCTGAATTTTTTAAAATATTACATGGTTACAAATTAACCTCCCAACAAACCTTATGATATATATTAGGGGAGTGCTTGGAATTCATTTGTGCAGTTCTTTCCTAACACAATTTTGCTACTCACTAAATCAGTTAATTGTTTTAGTTCGGAACCAATGAATGATCAGTACTTACTTATATATCTTCTTTGTCAAATGTGCAATATTGAAATATATATTACGAACAAAAGGAGGCACCAAAACGCCGCTCTCCATTAGATCTAACATTTCTGCAGTTTAGCCACTTCTGTCCCTCCATGTATGAGTATCAATTGAACATCTGAATGCTCACTTCTGATAGATAGTTTGACAGCTTGGGCATGTGCTTTAACCAATTCTGTCCTTCCATAAGATGCTTTGACATGTGTTGTCGAAAGGATTCTTTTAATGAAAACTGCAGAAACCCATACATAGTTCGCATATATAAACAGAAAAATTAACCTCTCTTGTTAGCGCTACATAGTTCACTCATATTGTGCATGCAAAGGCTACATATTTAGTTTGAGTGTAGTTAAAACATCTTCTGAGGGCTTTATTGTGCTTTCCCAAATTGATTCGTTTCTAGGAGATTATGTTACATTTTATTATTGTTCAAAAACATCACTCCATGCAATTTTTGTCTTCAGCTCCCTTATATTGTTCTGAACCACTGATCCATACTCAGACCGAATAGAGAGGTAACCAGTTTAGTGAGGCAAACAAATTCATGTTTCTTGCGGGCAAAGCCGTATGTTCTATTAAATGAACAGTGGGTGAAATTTAAGGTTTGTTAGATTTCGACAATGAAAAACGAGGTATGGAATTGGTCGACTTACCTGGACGCTTGGAGAGAGGCAATGTCGCAGAGATGATTTCCAGAGAGCCATGGCGTAGTGATGTGGTAGACGTCATTTTGTACCTCAATGTGTGACTGGCGTAATGATGATGATTTTCTGGAGAGACATCAGCATAGCAAAGAGACATAGGTCAACGCAGACCTGGCCCATGTGACTTGGCTGCATTGAGATTGTGAATAATGACATATGTAAAGAGGCCAAACTAACCAAGTTTGTGTGCGTGTGACCTGGCTGCATTCGATTGCAATCACATATTCAAAGAATTAATCTTCTCATTCCATCTTCCAATACGACTTAATTGTCTTAAAAAAATATACCTTACCAGGCCAAGGTACCTAATATTTGGCTCGCGTACTGAATAAACTTTTTCGCAGAAGTACCACATATTAGTACATCATCTCTTTTTCAGCATTTGGGTGCATAACCTATAATTAGAAAATGAATGTACGACAGACTGTTTTCAAGATAATATCAGTCTTCTCTTTACGTTCTATCAGGCCAGCATGATGGAAAATTTGAGCAAGCTATTTCAATGTGTCGAAGACCTGCAACAGAGCACAGAGGGATCGATCTTCTGAACATGAGCTATGGAATTCATGACATAAACTGTAGATATGGCAGTCTGAATAATTTCTGAAGGGTGTGTCCTTAATCTGAAATTGATAGAAGTTCATGGACGAGATTAACATAACAATATCAAAATCTAGGTAGGCTGAAATCTTCTCCATATTTGAACCGAACTAAGACTTGTGGGAAATGTCCGGGTGTTCCTCAGGTTTCCCAGAAAAATAAAAAACGAGCCCAAGTATATCGAGTGATACTGCAGTTTTTAGAACCTTACAGATGCAAGAAAAAATCCCAACAATTTTCTTCATAACAGATAAGCATTAGCACAAAGACCACTCAATCCTAGTTGATTAAACAGGCAAATATCCATTGACACTAATTTATGAGAAGTGCAAAAGAGCATATTTATTGCTATTGTGGGCACAAGTTTTTTTAGGGAGAAATCGATGCTACCTTACTTGTGAATTGCACAGTTCTATATTTCTTGTCAATACCAGAATTCCCTCAAAAACTTGCGAGTGATTTTCTCAAGTTTCATGGACAATGAAAATAAGTTTGTTAGAAAAGGAATAATTGTGCATTAACATCTAATTGGAGTTTGAATGCATATCAATGTCAAAGGTGAACTGAAGATGACAAGAAAGAAAAAACAACTAACTTTTAAATGATGCTTAAATTGAGATGATGTGGAAAACCATTTCTTGCTTCGATTCCATCAACAACTAATTTGTGCAAACTTTTGAGAGATGTGCTAATTGGTAGATAGGCCGACCTATTTAAGTCCAACCTGAATAACATGACAACGTGGTTGGCAGGGAAAACAGGAGCGAGATGATGTGGAAAACCATCTCTTGCATCAATTCCATCAGCAACTGATTTGTGCAAACTTCAGATTTCCTGGTCATGTCAGAAGAGTTTACCACAACTTAATGCAAAATAAGATGTCAAAATATATCATCATTAGCACTATAAAAAAAATACACTTCCGTGATGATACGTGTTTGTCACAGTAGGTCGCTTTTTTTGTCATGCATGTACATCCATGACAAATTTATGACAGAATCAAGATAGTCATACCTGTGCTGTCGTAGAAGTGTTCCATGACATTATCAAAATTATCATCACGGAAGTGTCCACTTCCATGATGATAAATCGCGCGTCACAGAAGTGCTTTTGTCAAGGGTGACCGACACGTGGCATCCACCGTAATGAAACGTCGTTAAGCTATCGAGTCGGGTTTTGGATCCGATAACCCGTTAACAGCACCGACCAATGGGGATTTTCCACGTGTAAAATCATCATTGGATAGAGGAAACATGTGTCGGCTCATCGTTGGGACAGATGTCATCCACTCATTGAACAGGAGGCGCCTATGATAGGTCGACACGTGGCACGGCCCAACAGTGGCCCATTCCGGTGAAAAGGCCGGCCCAGTAAAAGTTAGCAGGCCGGCCCATATAAGGCCTACTTGTGTCAGGTCCATTTAAGCCCACGGCCCATACGAGATGTGCCAATTCGGCCCGTTAAAGATTTGACACTATTGTAGCCCATCATCAGTTCGAGCCCGTTAACAGCCCGCTATATATTTGGGCTCAATATCGGCCTGATGAGATTTCGGCCTGTTAACGGCCCATTTAATGGATGGGCCAATTTTCAGGATGTACATCTTTCAGCCTTTTAGCGACCCATTTAAATGTTGGGCTAATTTCCGGCCCGGTGTGTCTTTCAGCCTGTTGACGGCCCATAAATCTGATGGGCCATTTGTAGTCGGACATGAGTTTCGGCCTTTTAGCGGCCATTTAAGTGTTGGGCCAATTTCTGGCCCGGTGTCACTTTCAACCTGTTGACGGCCCATAAATCAGTTGGGCCCATTGTAGTCGGACCTGAGTTTTTGCCTTTTAGCGACCCATTTAAGTGTTGGCCAATTCCCGGCCCTGTGTGCCTTTCGGCCTGTTAATGAACCATAAATGAGTTGGGCCATTTGTAGTCGGATCTTAGTTTTGGCCTCTTAACGGCCCATGCCCTTCATGGTCCAATACCAGCCCGGTTTCTCTTTCGGCCTGCTAAAGACCCACAACACAGTTGGGCCGTGTACAATACGACCTGACTTTCGGCCTCTTAGCGGCCCATGCTCTTCATGGTCCAATACAAGCCTGCTGTCTCTTTCGGCCTGCTAAAGGCCTACAGTATAGTTGGGCCATATGTAGCCCAAACTTAATAATGGCCTGTTAACGGCCCGTGAAATAAATTAGGGCCACCTGTTGCCCGCTTCGATGTCGGCCTGTTAACGACCTGGGAGGTAAGAGGGCTGACCATTAACTTTCGGCCTAGTAACGGCCCATTAACTTAATGGGCCCACTAAAGTTCGTTCATGTCTTTAGGCCAAATTAGATAATTTGAGTCCATTACGACGAGCAAAGGTACGACATACAGGGAATAACGTTGCACATCCAGAATATATTACAGGAAATTACATCCACTGGGTAATCAAAGATTGATGCCAGTGCAAATAAATGAGCAGAACCTAACCATCTACAACGTCACAATCTGCAACCTCAGCACAAATGACGCCCATAAGCATGTGGGCAAGTTCTTGCTGCTTTTCCACAGTCTTTGAAAACATTGATTAGTTGTTGTGTCACACGACTCTGCACCCCTGATTCATCCACCATTTCCATCATTGCTTCAGCCATTAATTGGTTCACAAACATACATTTATTCCGTCGCATTCGAGACAGAGGATACTGAACAGATTCAGATGGCGATTTTGGCGGACTTGTATTATTGATAGTGGAGAGTGTCTTGACCACTGCATCATAACATAAATTAGGATGGGAACCAAACAGATTAATCATGAGTTATTGCCATATTACCTGGCCTAGATTTACTGGAAAGAAACAATGGGGTTGCCTTGCTGTTTTCAGAGTTTGTCTTCTTATCTTCAGCAGCCTGCATAAAATTAACACACTAGCATTGCTATCATTGGTCAAGTCAGATAATAGGAAAGCAACATTGACACAACGAACGTTTGGGCAACTAGCCTACACCAAATTAGCACAATATGTCACAACTATCATCAGCCAGGTAAGGTAATACGAAAGCAACATTGACACAATGAATGAATGGGCAACCAAAGAAACACTACAATTCAGTAATGTGTGTGATATGAGATAGCACATTCATGCAGCTCAGTACGCAAAACTACCAGGCAGTTTTCCTTACAAAAATCAACATTGGCGCCTTTAACATTTTGCTACAACTAATTTTAGATCAAATAAAGGTTAGATTAAGGCCGATTAACAAAATACATGCTGATGTAAAAATATAGTGATATACAACAGGTACTTACATCAGCACTGGAGCACAGAGAATTCCCGCAAGATATTTTCCTCGAATACTATTGTCACGTCCCTAGCTTCTGGTGCTGCCTAGTGTTTGTATCTTGCTTGCATCATGTCTAAATTTCTGAAACTTGGAATTGAGGAAACTGGAAGCCTCATAAACTTAAATAAAAGAAGGGCAAAGAACCCTGGAAATCTCATTCTTTGTTTCCAAGATGTCCTTTTGCAATGTTTGAGAATTTTGGCAAGAGCTATATGTCAAACCAGAATTTAGGAACATTTTTAAGGATTTATTTTTGGGACTCTGAATTTAAATCAATAGCTATTTGAATTTGAGTTATATTCATATAACTAGAATATAATTTCAAATATCTTTGAAACATTTTATGTGCATTTGGAAATGTCCATTTTGCAACATAAAATTATTCAAAGGGTTTTGTCACTGTTTTGAATTTTGAACAGTGGCAGAATATTTAACAAAAGAAAACATAACAGAAAAATAAAACAGAGCAACCTTACCTGTAGCTTACCTGTCCAGTCCACCTGACCCAACTCCTGCTGGTCCAGCCCACCAGAGAGGTCCGACCCACTAGCTCCAGCGAGCTTCTTCAAGCTGCTGCCAGTAGGAGCACCTGCATGCCAGGCATGCCGCAGCCGAGCAGCGCCACCTCCTGCTTGGCCTCCCCGTGCTGGTCCCCTCGCTCTGGACCGCCCTCGACCCCCTCTAACCCCCCCCTCACTCTGGAGCTCTTTCCCTCTCCTCTAGTTCCCTCTCCGAGCACGACCGAACACGCCCGTCGCCGTCGCTCACCGTTACCGTCGCCACCGGCCACCCTACCCCTCTCCGTACCGCCTAGAGGCTCCGCCGTGACTCCCTCTTCCTCTCGACCAAGCCACGTGATGCCAAATGCGCCGCAGCCTCGCCTAGGCCGCCGTCTTCAACCTTCGGCCGTGGATCGCCGCCGACGATTCGCCTACTCCAAAGCCTCCCCGAGCCCGCTAAGCATCTCGCCGTTGTTGCTGCCAGACCCGCTGTGAGCCTCCGTGCTGAAACCCTCTCTTCCCCCTCGCGTTCGCGAGCTCCAGGATGCATCTCCGCCATGGCCGAGAGCTTGGCTCAGCCGCGCATAACGCCGCCGTTGTTCTAGCCACCGCCACTCGCGTCTGAGCTCACCACCGAACTGACCGCACTCCCTTGAGCATAACGCACACACCCATCCATCTCCCCGTGCTCTGTAGCCCGGTCTAGCTCAACACCTGAACGCCGGCCGCCGCTACGAGCTCGACTCCGGCGAGCTCGCTCCACCCCAGCCCCTTCCGTTTGCCCTACCAGATGCGCGCGAGTCCCAGCTACGCGTAGGACCAAACTACGGTCGATTTGGTTGACCGTGGGCAAAACCCGAGCCAACCCAGTGTGTCTCCGCCGCGTTTTGGTCGCCGCCGGCGTAACTCCGGCGATGTGACGTGGCAGATTAGTTTAGGCTAATGACGTAGTTAGTTACCACCTAGTGAGACTGACAGAAGGGCCCCGCCAACTAATTAAGCTTAGATTAAGTTTCTGCTTAGTATTAACTAATCCCAGTGGCCCCACATGTCAGCATTGACCATGTTGACGTGACCATTGACTAGGCCCACACGTCAGCGTCCCTAAACAGCACTGAGACACTGACCAGTGGGTCCCACTGGTCAGGTTTGACCTGGACCGGGTCTGTTGACCTGCTGAGGTCAGCATGACACAATGCTGACGCAGTAATGCCTTTTCTGGATTTATTCTTATTCAGGAAATTCTAGAAAATAGTATAAACTACTAAAAATCATAGAAATTCAACCATAACTCCAAATGAAACAAATTATATATGACAAATGATCAGAAAAATCCAAAGAATCTGTTTATGGCATTTTCATGCATGTTAGAGCAACTTATATCCTCTGTTTAGGACAATTCAAATAAATGGCATTTAATAAAGCACATATGGAGTTTGAATTTAAACCTAGTGTTCAAACCAACTCCATTTAACTTGTTGCTAGTTGCATTAGGCCAATCAACAGCATATTGCCATGTCACATTCATGCATCATATTGTTGCATTGCATTGATTGTGTTTCCCTCTATTGCCGGTGTTTGTCCCCTCTCAGTAGACGACGTTCCGACGATTTGATCGTTGACACTAATGAAGACCCAATGCTATCTTCGGAAGTGCCAGGCAAGCAAAACCCCCTTGTTCATTCCGATACAATCCCACTCTCGCTCCTGCTCTCTTTTACCGCATTAGGACAACAATGTTTCAACTGTTACATGCTGCGGTAGCTGAACCCCTTTCCTCTGCATGACCTGTCATTGCCACAGTAAATAGATGAAACCCACTAGCATGAGTAGGAGTTGTTTGAGCCCTGATGTGCCTACTCATTCATGTTTGTTTGTCATGCCTGCTACTGCTTAGAGTTGAGTCAGGTCTGATTCATCGAGAATGAATTGGAATGGTGATGAACATGTCCTACTGTGTGTGAGCTAAGTGTCTGAACACGATTTGGTAAAGGTAGCGGTGAGAGGCCATGTAGGAGTACATGGTGGGTTGTCTCATTGCAGCCGTCCTCAGGAACTGAGCTCTGTGTTTGTGATCCATGAACAGTTACTACCACACATTGGGTTCCGGTAACTCGACACCTCTCGACTTATTAATCAACTCGATCTCTGTCCAGGAGTTGCAACTAGTTTCTGGTGTTTGTAGGTAGTGTTAGTAGTCTACCAAGTGGCACCCGGCACAGGTGGGCTTGGGACAGACTAGGCACAGTGGCACGGTGTACCAAGTGGCACCCGGATGGTCGGCTTGGGAACCCTGCACACATCGTTTGGGGTCGTGAGCGACACCCCGGCCGGATCTCCTTGCGGATGGAACCCGAATAGGCGATAAACCTGGACTAGAGACTTGTTGGTTAGTCAGGTCGTGGCCGACTCCCTCGCCAGGCTTCCGCTTGAAGGTTGCCGAGATACACGATGTGTACATGATGGTAAGTGGCGAGAGCATGTGTGAAGAAGTACACCCCTGCAGGGTTATCATTATCTATTCGAATAGCCGGATTCCATGGATATGGAAACTTGGACCCCTTGCATAGTTCATAGACAAGTGGAAGTGGATACTCTAAAATGCGCAAGATAAGCGTGAGTGCTATGGATGGCGTTCTCGTAGGGAGACGGGAGCGGATCCATAGTGGAGTATTGATATGGTGAATATGTGGGCTCGTGTGCGCCACCGCAAAAGAGTTACTTGCAGTCGTAGTTCAGGATAGCCACCGAGTCAAAGCTGGCTTGCTGCAGTTAAACCCCACCATCCCTTTGTTGATAATGATGCATATGTAGTTAGTTCTGATGTAAGTCTTGCTGAGTATATTTTTACTCACATTGGCTTAATTTATGTTTTGAAGAGAGACTTCAGTCTCGCTAGTAGTTCCGCGTGGACTTCGACGTTTAGCTTGTTACCTCAGCTATGATCTTGTACCCTTGGGAGGGTCTTGTAGATAGTCAGGCTTCTCAACCTTCTTCATTTGTAGTTGTTTGTACTCAGACAAGTTAAGCTTCAGCATGTGCTTGTTGCTTGTATGCTTTGTATGTTGGGTCATGAGACCCATGTTTGTAATATCTCGCTCCTCGGAGCCTAATGAATAAATACTCTGAGTCGTAGAGTCTTGTTGTGATGCCATGTTGTATTGCACATATTGAGCATATTCTGTGTATGATTGAAATGCTTGGTATGTGTGGGATCCGACAACCTAGTTGTTTATCCTTGGTAGCCTCTCTTATGGGGAAATGTAGTCTTGTGCTTCCATGAGCCATAGTAGTCCGCTACAGCCCGGTTCACCGGAGTCCTGCTAGCCCAGCACTACTGCTCCTGAACACTTGACTGGCCGGCATGTGATTCACTTCGTTCCTGTGTCTGTCCCCTCGGGGAAATGTCACGCGGTGACATCGGAGTCCTGCCTAGCCTGCTACAGGCCGGTTCACCGGAGTCCTGTTAGCCCAGTGCTACAGCTCGGATTCGCACGCTGCTGACCGACATGCTCGATGTTGATTCATGTATGCCCGTCCCCGTAAGTTAGTGCCACTTTGGGTTCACGACTAGTCATGTCGGCCCGGGTTCTCTGTCATATGGATGCTAGCGACACTATCATATACATGAGCCAAAAGGCGCAAACGGTCCCGAGCCATGGTAAGGCGACACCCGTGGGGATACCGTGTGTGAGGCCGCAAAGTGATATGAGGTGTTACCGGCTAGATCGATGTGACTTAGAATCGGGGTCCTGACAGCTTTGGTATCAGAGCCTGACTGCCTGTAGGATTACCAAGCCAAGCTGGTCGAAGTTGAGTCTAGAAATGATTTAGTTATATAAGAGAATTGATTGTGGAAGGGAATGTAAGGCTCTTTTTTCTTCTTCTTATACCCTATGCCCTTCTCATTTGAGTCATCTTATCTTTTCTACGGGGTTAAGAACTAGGCTTCTCTTCTATCTCTCAGGATGATGTGTTACTAAACCGTAGTTGCCTAGGATTGTTGAGTTCAAGCCTCAGTTCAGTTCCTACTACTTCCATATATTCATAGCTGGCTCAGAACCTTGATATTGTGATGTTGAGTGGTTATGCCACCATTTTGCAGGATGTCTCAAATCATTTTGAGCATTTACAGCCGTTATGCTGTCCGAGTCATCCCAGGTTTCCAAACAGTGTGATGCATCTGCAAATCCCTTCCTCCCGTTCCCGATGTCCTTTTGGGCCAGATTAAGCACACTAATCGGTGAGTTGAGGTACTCTATTGTCTCGACATATATGTTGGAGTTGTTATTATGACACTAGGGTATCTTAGAGTTAGTAATCTAGCCATGTTTGGTGTTCCCAGTGTGATGATTCTGGCCACCATTCTCTAAAGCATCTCGTGATGTTATTTAGTTAGTAGGTATTCTACTCCTTGGTTTTGAACCCAAGATTCACCCTACTTCATGTTGTTAGTATTTGCTAGTTCCCTTAAGATATTAGTAACCTTGTGATAGTCCTCGAGGCCCGTGGTATATCGTTCTTCCAATACCATGAGCCAATATGGCAGAAGTTCTTTTGAACCAAAAGATCACAACCAGAGTGCTCTTGATGAGTTCTCCATTCATAATTGTGATTCTGCCAGCTCTACCTTTCTGCATGGGTTATCCGAAAGAAATATCACTACTAGGAAAAGGCCTACTAATGGCGCACCAGTTTTGCCTACTAATGGCGCATCACTGGTGTGCCATTAGTATCACGCCACTAGTATTTATTACTAATGGCGCACCACCCAGTGCGCCATTAGTATATAACACCATGCGCCATTAGTATGCCTCCCAGGGGCCATATTAAACCATGTGCTTTGGCACACTAATGGGGCACTGCGGATGGATGCGCCATTAGTATACTTGGCATACTAATGGCGCACTGTTTGGTGATGCGCCATTAGTATACTTTGGCATACTAATGTCGCACTCTGTAGTGATGCGCCTTTGTATGAATATTAGGTTTTTTTACTTTTCTGATTTTTGCATAGGTTACAAAATATATTATTGGACAGAATATAGACAGTAGCACACAGCAACAGCAGATTCATCGAATACAATAGAATATTAGTCTCCGAATACAATTCATCATATTAGTCTCCGAATTCAAAAGATCGAACAAAGATAGAACATTACAAGTCTTGAGACCGCGAGTAGCGAGTTTGTCAGAAGTAATACTAATCCTAACAAGTCCTACTAATCATCATCATACAACTTCTACTCGTTATTAATAACAAGTCATACGATCATCATCTTGATAGTCATCGAACCAACCCTACTTAATTGTTCTTAGCACATGATCATCAGTATTAGGCAGGACCTAAATACCCTATGTAAGCTAAAATAGCATAAAACAATATAGACCCCGACTCACCATTATGGAGAATGGAGAACATCCTGTCTCCAATTCTTGCGCTTCGCTTCCTTTTGCTTCCAAGAACCTCCTTACGACTATCCATACATTTTTTCCATCCTTTGATTTTCATGTCTCCACTTCTTTTAGAAATCTCGTATGGACAGTTGAGATTCGTAGGATGACCTGGCTGTATGTTCAAAACATTAAGACTACCTTTCTTATACATCAAATGAGGCACACAATTCTCTGGGATTATCTGTTGAAAAACATAGCAATAACTTTATAGTTAGCAATGATGTACTAGTTCTAGAAGTATGCAAAAGATGCACGGATGTCGTAATAGTAAAAATCTTACCAGGGTATCTCCATGGTAGTTACCATAGTTGAACATATGCACTAGTGGCACGTATTTACCATAATGTTGAGGAGTTTGATTGTGGATATTGTAATTCTCAATGTCAGTACAAAATCCGACCAGATGATTTTTCTCCTTGTAAGTTGTTAATTTGGAGCCATCGGTGTAGTGGGTTTTGTCTACCATCTCCCGCACATTCTTTGAACAATAAAAATAAGCTGTCAATGGAAATAAGCTGTCAACTATTTTGAAATAAACAATATAAATTAGCTAATAACTATGTTTGAGAAACTCACATAGCGGTAGAACTGGAGGCATATCAACAAGGACCCAAATGTCCATATTGTCTTGGTTGATGTCAGGATTACCAAGATCCATGGTGATAAGCATACCCTCATCAAAACCATACATCTTGCAAAATGCTTCCCAATTTTTGCAACCAAAATGGGTTACGCTCTCAGAATTATATAGATTTACTTCAAAGTCCACATCGTGATGAGTCCTTAGGTGAATTTTCTTTGTTTCAGAAATTTCATGGTCTTCAAAATCCATCCTCGCCAAGACATAGCGTCTTGCATGGCATGGGATAAGCTATACTTGAATTGTAAAAGATGAAAATTACACGTTGAAATAGTTGAAGTCATGCTTAATTATGAAAATAACACTTGTCGTCGTTGTGTACCGTTTCAACTTCAAAGGTCTCCTCGAGCTTAATGCTGAAGCGTCGATCATCGTCCAGGTGAGGCATGTCGCACAGACCTCGATCGTCGTGGCACCAGTCGCACTCCCCCGGGAGACTTTCGTCATCCGATGACGACATATCCTACGTTCATAATTCAAAACTACATCATTTAGGGTTTGTCGACACCGAGGCATCCTAAAAGCTAAGCTTTTATCATTTAGGGTTTGTCGACGCCGAGGCACCCTAAAAGCCTAAGCTTTCATCATTTAGGTTCTTATCGACACCGAGGCACCCTAAAAGCCAAGGTTTTATCATTTAGGGTTTGTCGATGCCGAGGCACCCTAAAAGCCTAAGCTTTCATCATTTAGGTTCTTATCGACACCGAGGCACCCTAAAACCTATGGTTTAATGCAGCAAGAATAAAGGGGCAGTTGATCCTACTTAATTAAGTACTAAGATACCCCGGCCCATGCATTAGTCGCAAGTACCCCATATGTCCTATTTTTAGCAAAGTCATGCTAAAATTCACAGAAAATTTCAGCATGACCTTTGTTGAAAATAGGACACATGGAGTACCCGAATTTGCCGGAACGGAAGTTAATCGACATTCCGACAAACTCAAGGGCCTCTCGGGGTACCTGCAAATTCATCACGACACAATGGTCGGAGACAAAACCCAGCAAACTAGCAAGATGATCATCATCTTTGCAAGTCATTACCTGTCAAACGCAGAAGTGCATAACACAAGCTCAACGACATAGACCAAGATGATCATCAATTTTGAATCAATAGACATACTTCTCAAAAGAGGCATGATCAAATTCTGGTGCCCTTGACTTACTAGTATTTATCTCTTATGACTGATGAATGTGCATTGAGTCCAGAAGCAAAGACTCTACAGTGAAATGAAAAAACCTTGGAAATATATTTATGATAACTCTAAATGGATCAGAAGGTGCAGATGCACTTGTAAAAAAAAGGTATGCACTTGCACCAGCTTTGTTCTGATTATGACACCATTCCGTTAAGAAGGCAAAATAACATTATCATCCCAATTCATGGTTGAAGTTGAAGACTCTAAGCTTTAAAATGCCAAGTCTCACTTATGCATGTTAACTTATTTACCAATTCAGAACTATCACCAGAAAATAGTAAATCCACATTGACCACATAATATTATTTTGCAACCACTCAGTTTGTCCTTGACTGGGACACTTGAAGCACAAAACAACTAATGCAGAGCTAGGTCTACTTTGGTTCTGACAGATCACATCCTGATGCATATGTGGGGGTTTTTACTTAGAAAATGCAAAACTTCTATTATTGTTTTTATTTTTAACCAGAGCCTAACCACCTCTACAGTTTACAAACTAATTCAGATAATCACTAATCAGGCATGGAAAATTATTTTAGCCATGATCCCTGAGGATTAGAGCCTCCACAAGTCAGAGAAAATTAGTGTCTCCACTTATGTTGTCAATGCTTGTCGTATGTTTGGCTTAAGGGTTTTCCTTTTCAAATTCTGACTCTGTTTCTAAACAAAGTAGGCTTCTATCCTGTCTAGAATGTAATGAACATGTCTTGGATAAGCTGAGTGTTGTAATGAAGATGTCTTGGTGAGACTTGATATATGTCCAAAATTAGAAAAATCACAAGGTACTTTCTCTACCTAATAAACTCCATATGACCACATAAAACCCTGTTTAACACACCTGTAAAGAGGAACAGCCCCCCTAAGGAGCTAGAAAGCTATATGAAACAAAATTATCAAGCATAGGCATACAAATTCAGTACTGTATGAAACAAAATAGGTACAACAAGTAGCTGCTAGAGTCATATGCTGAGAGTAGGTGTCAGCTTAAGACATTTTGAAATAGTAAATAACTAAAGGGCACTTGATTATGCACTTAGTAACAAGGTATATTGCATGATTCATAATTTTATAGGAGACCAATAGTAGAAATTTGATTGGGAGTGCTCCATTTCACTAGTGGCCCATTTCACTCACTTTTGCAAAGCATCTGGGCACCAAAGTGTCCATAGGCAGCAACAACTCTACCCCGGTTTCAGCTAAAGACAAGCCGAGCACGGCTAATCCAGGTACAATACACGAAGCTACAGAGAGTAGCTACCCAATGATGCCCGCGTTCATGAGTGCCATGCCGATCTTGACGACAAGGTAAAGAAAGGCCAAGGAAACTAAATCCCCGAAAAATGTTTGCCCTCGATCAAGGCATGATCCATCCTTCCTAACCATCACTGTCAATCTAGCTACTAGCTCTATGTGGCCCTAGGGTTTGCAAGGGAGGGGGTGGAGGAGAAGGGAGGAATCACCCGGGGGAGGGTATGTAGGAATGGAGGAAGACGTCGGGGGTGCGGGCGCGGGCGGAGGGGCTTGGGCGGGAGGACGTCGAGTGCGCGGGCGCGGGCGGAGGGGGGACGGCGAGGGAGGCGGCGCTCGGCTCGGCGTCGCGTGGCCTGGCTGAGCTAAGGTAGAGGCAGTCGTCGTCTCCTCCTCCTCCTGGTCCTCGTCCTCCGGCTCGGGGCGCGGGGGCGCGGGGGAGCTGCTGGGGGGATAGCGATCGAGATGGCGAGGGAGAGGGACGAAGGGGATCTGGCAAGAGGGAGAGGGGGGAATTAGCTAGGGGGGGGGAGGCGTACTAATGGCGCACCCGCGGTTGGTGCGCCATTAGTAATTTTTTTTACATAGCAATGGCGCACCAGGCAGAGGTGCGCCATTAGTAATCTTTTTTATATAAATAGCAATGGCGCACCAGGCAGAGGTGCGCCATTAGTAATCTTTTTTTTATAAATAGCAATGGCGCACCAGCCAGAGGTGCGCCATAAGTAATTTATTTTTATTTTTTGTTGCATGTAATAATTTTTTAGAAAATGAATATGAATATGAAACATTAATATTTTTTTTATAAAAACAGTAATAATTGTTGTTTAACAACAATTATAGTCTACACTTATTATTATTTTTTTAAAAAAATGAATATGAATATGAAACGGGGGGTGCTCGTTGGCGGCGGTGGAGCGGGGGAGGGTGCGGGGGGTTCTCGTCGGCGGTGGTGGAGCGGGGGAGGGGGGGGGGGGTGCTCGTCGGCGGTGGTGGAGCGGGGTAGGGTGCGGGGGGTGCTCGTCGGCGGCGGTGGAGCGGGGGAGGGTGCGGTGGGTCGTCGGCGGCGGTGGAGCTAGCGGGGGAGGGTGCGGGTGGGATCGAGATCAAGATGGAGGGGGATAGCGATCGAGATGAAGGGGCATCGAGATTGAGATGGAGGGGATAGCGATTGAGATGGAGGGGGATCGAGATCGAGTGTCCTCATGAATATTCAATATTTTATAATATTGAATATGAAAAAATATCATCAAATTTGAAAAAATATTCATGAATTCAAAAAGTGCCCATGAAATTTAAAAATATTCATGATATCAAAAAGTGCCCATGAAATACAACCGAGAAATGAAGACTACGATTTAAATACAGTCAATCTTAGCTAGCTATCTGTTCATAATCTTCTTGCCCTTCTTTTTCGCAAATGGAGTTCTTCTGTGGAACGGACGTCCTTTAGGTAGGGTGGTCCTGCTTCTTCTTGTGGTGTATGCTGCTACTACTTCATCGTCATCGTCATGTTCGATCTTCGGGTCGCCGTACTTGTCGAAGTATTGCTCATTGGCTACTCCATCCATTCCGATGATCTTCCTTTTGCCTCTCCTCACGACAACACGACTGGGCTTTGACGGGTCTGTAATGAAGAAGCATTGGTCCACTTGGGAAGCCAGTACCCATGGCTCATTTTTCGCGGTGACGTTTGCGCCCGCGGTCTTGGATTTGGCTTCGGGTATAACCATGGTGGTGAAATACCGGTCTTCTTTTAGGACGCTCTTGGCCCATCTGACACGGAACATCGGGACCTTCTCTCCAGCGTAGCTCAGCTCCCAGATCTCCTCGATCCTTCCTTAGTATCTGTCCTTGTCGTTACCGGTGTAGGATTCCATCGTTACCCTGGAGTTCTGATAACCATCGCTCTTCATGTCCTTGTCCTCGGTGTAGAATGTGTAGCCGTTGATATCGTACGCCTCATAGGTCATCAGGTTGTGCTCGGCGCCCTGTGATAAGGCAAATATGAATTGTTCTTCCGCGGAAGAATCCTCATGTAAAGGGTACGACAGAAGCTTCTGCTTGAACCAACGCGTGAAACATGAGTTGTGCTCTTTGATTATATCTCCGTCTGTCCTCTGTTGGCCTCGGTCATTGTACGTATTCTCAATAAAGGTTTTGTGCTCTACCACCCAAGGATCGACCACGTCTATGTGTTGTAGCGCGACTAGGTTTGCTCTTTCAAAGTCGGCGAGTCGACCCTCGAAGTCGACATGCATTTCGCGGCGACCCTCACGGTGACCCCATCCAGCGAGCCTGCCGAGGTGCCTGTTGACGGGCAGACCAACGGGGTTCTCGATGCCTAGATAATTCGTGTAGTAGGAGATGCACTCTTCGGTCAGAAAGCCCCTAGCTATACTTCCCTCTGGACGTGACATGTTGCGAACGTATCCTTTGATGACACCATTCATCCTTTCGAACGGCATCATGTTGTGCCGGAACGTCGGCCCGAGTTGGATGATATCCTCCATGATATGGACCAGCAGATGCACCATAACATCGAAGAATGCGGGCGGGAAGTACATCTCAAGCTCGCATAGTATCACCACGATCTCTTCCTGTAGCCTTCTGAGTTGCCTCACGCCAACCGACTTCCGAGAGATGACGTCGAAAAAGTTGCATAGGCCAAATAGCATTTCACGGACGTGCGCGTCCATGATCCCACGGATTGCAACTGGAAGTATCTGCGTCATCAGCATGTGATAGTCGTGAGACTTCATCCCGTTGAACTTCTGCTTCGCTGGGTCTAGGTATCTGCTTATCTTCCCTGCGTAACCGTAAGGAAGTTTTACTCCTATGAGGCAGGTGAAAAACTGCTTGATCTCCTCCTGACTTAGAGTGAAGCACGCGGGAGGGTAGTCATTTCCGGTCTTCTTGGCCTTTTTGCCTTTGCGACGACTTTCTGTGTCCTGCTTCGCCTCATCATCATCATCATCATTAGCGTGAAGCTCCTGCCTGATGCCCATTGATTTCAAGTCTGCCCTTGCTTTCGGCCCATCTTTGGTCCTCTCTGGCATGTTGAGCAGGGTACCAAGCAGACTCTCGCACACGTTCTTCGTGATATGCATGGCATCAAGGCTGCGAGGCACATGGTGGATCTTCCAGTACGGCAAGTCCCAGAAAACAGACCTCGTTTTCCATACCTTCAGCAGCGGCTCTGGCGCCTTTCGCTTCTTTCCCAGCTCTGGCGCCTTTTGCTTGTTTCCCGGCAGTGGGAAATATTTCCAATTTTTCAACAGCCCGTCTATTTCCTTGCCACTCCTCGTACGCGGGCGTCATCGGAGTTCGGTTTCACCATCGAACAGATCCTTGCGTTTCCTCCACGGGTCATCGTCGCGAAGCCACCTTCGATGTCCCATGAACATGGTTTTCGAAGACCCGGGATCTCTATCTAGCTGGCGATACGTTGTGTCATCCATGCACCTAACGCATCCAGAAAATCCGTGGACCACCTGCCCCGCGAGATATCCGTAACCGAGATAGTCGTGCACCGTCGTGAGCAGTGCGGCTCTCATAGGGAAATATTCTTTCTCTTCAGCGTCCCACGTATTGGCTGGCGTTTTCCACAGCTTGTCTAGCTCCTCTTTCAGCAGCCCCAGATACAGATTGATGTCGTTCCCTGGTTGTTTCGACCCTTCAATTAGCATTCTCATGTGAATGTAGTTCCTCTTCATGCACAACCAGGGGGAAGGTTGTACATCCACACAAACACAGGCCAGGTGCTATGTGTGCTTCTCTGGCTGCCAAACGGATTGACTCCATCGGTGCTCGCGCCCAGCACGATGTTCCTTGGATCCTTCCCAAATTCTGGGTGTTCGAAGTTCAACGCTTGCCACTGGCTCCCATCCTTAGGGTGACTCAGCATCTTGTCTTTTTTATTTATCTCAGGATCATTTGTGTCATCTTCTCGCTTCTTCTCCTCCCTATCCGCATGCCAACATAGGAGCTTTGCTACCTTAGGGTCCATGAAATACCGCTGTAGACGAGGAGTGATCGGAAAGTACCACACCACTTTTCGAGGAGCTTTCTTCCTCTTCTTGTATCGAGTGACGCCGCACACCGGACATATGGTAGACTCCGCGTGCTCGCCCCGATAAATGATGCAATTGTTCATGCACACATGGTATTTCACATGCGGTAAATCCATAGGACACACGACTTTCTTCGCCTCCTCGAAACTGGTCGGGCACTTGTTCCCCTTGGGAAGACGTTCGTGCCAGAATGACATGTTCTCGTCGAAGCATGCGTCGGTCATTTTGTGTTTTACCTTCATCTCCAAAGCCATGAGCGTTACTTTCAGGCGGGTATCCTCGGGTCTGCATCCTTTATACAATGGAGTAACCGCGTCTATCTCCAGTTGATCCAGCTTGGCTTTCTCTCGGGCGGCAGCTCTTGCGTTATCCGTCTGCTTGAGAAGCAGCTCTTGAATATGAGGGTCCTGCACCCAGCCCATCGATGGTCCATCGTCGTCTGCTCCTCCGACATCTTGATCTTCATGATCATGCCCTTCGTCTGCTCCGACATCTTCCTCATCATCATGTCCGGCATCTTCTACATGATGACTGTGTACAGCATCACCGTCGTGATCATGTCCTGGAGATTCTTCGTCTTCTTGCCCGCCCGAGCCGTGGTGGTTGTCTTGTTGCCCTTCTTCATTTCTTTCCCGGCCCCCATGGACGACTTCATAGTCATCTTCATCACCTTGCCACCGATAGCCATCCATTAAACCACGCAAGAGCAGGTGGTCCCGCACCTGCCCGGAATTCGGGTCCGCAATAAGGCTCTTCAGCTTGCATCTTCGACATGGACATCTTATCTCCGTCTCGTTCTTTTGTAGCATCTCGGCCTTCACGGAGCTCAAAAACCTATTCACGATGCCTTCGGTCATCGTGTGGACCATGGTCGCCTATGGGGTAGAGCAAAACGATATTTTAGAACCAAGAAAAAATTTGGCATGACTTTCCCTAAAAATAGGACCAAAAAGAATGCATAGTGCCAAAATTCTCGCCAAAACGGAAATGAATCAACATTCTGGCAAAATATTGGCAACTATCGCATTTCAAATACCGGTACCCGCAAACACAAACATATATGCAACACCCCAAACATATGCAACACCACAAACATACATAGATCTAGCTAGGCCACAAAAAGTGCATGTGCACGTTGTTGGAGCGAGCTAGCTAGGGAGAAAAAAAGTAGATCTACAACATGAACATAGCTTTCTCCTTACTTACCTATCAAAAAAAGGTAATTTCAACACTTAATTTTAATGAATCTATGGTGCAAATGAGGTGAGGAGGAGGAGGCAGCCGACAAGCTTAGAGAAGGAGGTGGGGGGAATGAAGTGGGGAAAGTGAGTGTGTAGGTCTGGCTGTCCAAAAATATCTAGCTGGTCCCAGGTTACTAATGGCACACCACACAGCCATGCGCCATTAGTAACCCAACATACTAATGGCACACCACACAGACATCGCCATTAGTAGTTTTGCAAAAAAGTAAAAAAAAATTTATACTAATGGCGCACCGTGGCACAGTGCGCCATTACTAGTTTAAACTAGTAATGGCGCACTATGCAACGGTGCGCCATTAGTAGTTTTGCAAAAAAGTAAAAAAAAATACAGTAGTGGCGCACTCTATGGCTGGTGCGCCATTAGTAGTTCTAACTACTAATGGCGCACTCTGCCCGGATGCGCCATTAGTATGTTTGAAAAAATGAAAAAAAAACATTTTGTTACTAGTGGCGCACCGTGTGCCTGGTGCGCCATTAGTGTCTTCCACACTAATGGCGCATCTCCACATGGTGCGCCATTAGTGTCAATTTCATCTTTAGCCCTTTTCCTAGTAGTGTATGTTGAACTCATTCGACATACTAATCTATGCATCCACAACTGAGAAAGTTATATGTTCCTTTGAGTTGTCCCCCTTCAGTTATATTCCAACCTTCATCTATCAATTGATAGTCAAGAGTATGTGAGCATTCGTTCATCGGTGCCTATTATTCTTGTGGTCCGTCGAGCCGTTCTATTTTAGAATGACTAGGATAAACAAACTTCAGTACCTAATCCATATCTAGGATTGGGTCAAAGCAGTTGTATTCCGTAGATCAAAATGCC
Source organism: Triticum urartu (assembly GCF_003073215.2). Classification (NCBI taxonomy): domain Eukaryota; kingdom Viridiplantae; phylum Streptophyta; class Magnoliopsida; order Poales; family Poaceae; genus Triticum; species Triticum urartu. Next base: position 550,838,566 of record NC_053027.1, read on the forward strand.
AATCCATCTTTTGATTTTGTTCTACCCTGAAGTATTGCCCTCTTGATGCCAGGAATGTCATGATAATTGCACCAACTCTTATAAATTCTTGTTGCAGTGATACTTCTTGCCATCATTGTTCATTCCTCGGTTCCCGTGTTATTGTAACCGAAATGCTGACAAGTGAATTGTGATGTGTGAAATCAATACTCCTAGCAACCGTGTTGCTTGGTAGTTAATGGATACTAATATCATTCTTAGCGTGTTGGTTATCGAAACACTATTCTAGGATTGATCGTGCTGCCTTGTCCTTATTTCTGGTGAACTCTTCGATCTTTGAGTTAGGATTGAAACCCTTGCTCGTTTGATCATATCTTCTTGTCTGAAAAGCAAGATTGTTCTCGAGCTCAGTAACATATCGGTGGTTCGTGATTTTCCAAATATCTTCCCGGAGGTATCACCAGGCTGTCACCTGATCGCTATGTTGAGTTCGTGATCAAGTTGGGTTCTTGTAGCCACCCTTTTCTCCAAGAATTTGTGTTGGATACCCTGAAATAGTTGGTTAAGCTAAATGACAACTTGGAGAGTTGGAATATGATAGCTTGTCCGACTTAGTTCATCCCAAAGGGATATCCTTGTGTTTTGATAGTTGTTGAAGTAAGATGATATCTTCATCAATTGGTCCTCGTGATCAGTTGCTGGGTCTATCATCTTGTCAAAACATTGACTTGAGTATGGGCTATCGTCAAGTCAAATCAGAACCAACGATGTTTGTAATGTTGCCTTACTCGTGGTTGATCCCTCGAGCATACACCATTACATATTTTGGTCTGACAAATGCAATCACCGTGTTCACATGATGGTGGAAGTTCAGTGATATGGAAATTCCGATGAGTTGCTGTTGAGCCCATCAGTAGCATTTTGTCTCCCCCATGATTCATGTTGAACATCAACTTAGTATTGGAAACTTTGTAAGCAATGCATTCGTGTTCCGTTCATGAAGCTTATGCTTGGATGGAAGAAGTGACTTCCTCAAATTCATGTGCATTTGGAGCAAGTTGCCGCCATGAGTTCGAGAAAGATTGTTTTGTTTCCTCTGGTACCATCCCAAGTTAGTTATGCATGTGCGAATGTATTATATGGTTTGGTAGATTAATTACCTCCACTCCATATGTATTCCCTAGCACACCAAGCCACTGATTGATTTGTTCAAGGAGAAGAAGTTCCTTCTTAAGAGCATGCCTTATGCAAGGATTTTGTTATCCTCGATGATGGTTCCCCACCTGAACTTGGTAGTGTTTTTATTATAAGACTACTACATGGTCATGCTTGTCTGGGACAACATGTTCACATGTGTTAGCAGAACCAGCTCATGTTTTGGAGCTTACTACCATAGTCCATTTCCCAAGAATCTAGCAATGCCATCTCGTTGATTTGTGTTGCAAACTTTCATTTTCTTCTAGACTCGATGGGTCTGGAATATCCTGTTACCATCCAGATCTGAATCTCAGGAAGATATGATGGTTGGGACTTTTCCAAGATCTATGATGTAGGTCCCCGACAAGGTTGATGTTCTGGCCGACACACCTATCCAGAAGATCTATCATTGTAGTATCTTGATTGAGCTATTTGACCATTTTCTCCATAAGGATTTAGTCCAACTTATTCCAGAAGTTGTTCCTTCGGGGTCCTTGTGCTCTCAATTTCCTCGAATATGCTAAACCCATTCAAACAGTGGAATCACTCTCTACTGTTGAGTTTTCCCCCAGTTACAGGATCCTTCCCAGCATTTGCATTTTATTCCCAGCTTGCACCTCAGTAATTGTTGTCCAGGATCATCTTCGAAAGTGGGCTTACCATGGGTCCCATCCATTTCCGATGATAAGCAAAATCAACCATTGTGTTGTCTTCAGCAAGGTAGTCCAGACCATCTATTCTAGTTAGGGTATGTCATTCTTTCGAACTTCTTCAAATGATTGCTCGAGATTTTCCCTAGGCTGGTATAGAGAATTTTATTGATCTCTGGATCAAAAGTAATTATTTTTGCCACTTAAGGGATGATTCTACCGGTCACCCTCCTCCAAGATGTCTCGTTTTGGTGTCATGGCAACTCAATTCCTCGCTACGTTGGCAACCGTCCACCACCCTCTTAGGTGTGGAATTGTTGCCTACCTAGTGAACCTTTGTCATGTGTTTCACTCCATTCCTCTCGATGTATGCTTCGTGTCTCAGCTCGAGAGTTGTTTCAGCGTCTCGCTCCACGAGTTGATCCTGAGTTGTTTGATCTTTGATAAGATCAATCCTTCTAGAGTTTTCCCTTTCCTCTCATTGTCATGTTAGTTGTAGTTCTCAAAGCAAGACGTCGAGATCAAGGTGATGCAATGAATCAACATCCTCGAGAAAGACATCTGGATCGTGAAGATTGTGTTAGCTTGTGTCCCTCTGTCTTTTTACCTCAGGACTTGAATCTCGGGACGAGATTCTTGTTTAGTAGGGGTGAGCTATCACATCCCTAGCTTCTGGTGCTGCCTAGTGTTTGTATCTTGCTTGCATCATGTCTAAATTTCTGAAACTTGGAATTGAGGAAAGTGGAAGCCTCATAAACTTAAATAAAAGAAGGGCAAAGAACCCTGGAAATCTCATTCTTTGTTTCCAAGATGTCCTTTTGCAATGTTTGAGAATTTTGGCAAGAGCTCTATATAAAACCAGAATTTAGGAACATTTTTAAGGGTTTATTTTTGGGACTCTGAATTTAAATCAATAGCTATTTGAATTTGAGTTATATTCATATAACTAGAATATAATTTCAAATATCTTTGAAACATTTTATGTGCATTTGGAAATGTCCATTTTGCAACATAAAATTATTCAAAGGGTTTTGTCGCTGTTTTGAAATTGTTTTGAATTTTGAACAGTGGCAGAATATTTAACAAAAGAAAACATAACAGAAAAATAAAACAGAGCACAACCTTACCTGGAGCTTACCTGTCCAGTCCACCTGGCCCAACTCCTGCTTGTCCAGCCCACCAGAGAGGCCCGGCCCAGCTCCAGCGTGCTTCTTCAAGCTGCTGCCAGTAGGAGCAGCTGCGTGCCAGGCATGCCGCAGCCGAGCAGCGCCCCCTCCTGCTTTGCCTCCCCGTGCTGGTCCCCTCGCTCTGGACTGCCCTCGACCCCCTCTAACTCCCCCCTCACTCTGGAGCTCTCTCCCTCTCCTCTAGCTCTCTCTCCGAGCACGACCGAACATGCCCGTCGCCGCCGCTCGCCGTTACCACCGCCACCGGCCACCCAACCCCTCTCCGTACCGCCCAGAGGCTCCGCCGCGACTCCCTCTTCCTCTCGACCAAGCCACGTGACGCGAGACGCGCCGCAGCCTCGCCTAGGCCGTCGTCTTCAACCTTCGGCCGTGGATCGCCGCCGACGATTCACCGACTCCGAAGCCTCCCTGAGCCCGCTGAGCATCTCGCCGTTGTTGATGCGAGACCTACTGTGAGCCTCCGTGCTGAAACCCTCTCTTCCCCCTCGCGTTCGCGAGCTCTAGGATGCATCTTCGCCATGGCCGAGAGCTCGGCTCCGCCGCGCATGACGCCGCCGTTGTTCTAGCCACCGCCACTCGCGTCTGAGCTCACTAACGAACTGACCGCACTCCCTGAGCATAACTCACACACCCATCCATCTCCCCGTGCTTTGTAGCCCCGTCTCGCTCAACACCCGAACGCCGGCCGGCGCTACAAGCTCAACTCCCGCAAGCTCGCTCCACCCCAGCCCCTTCCGTTTGCCCTACCAGATGCGCGCGAGTCCCAGCTACGCGTAGGACCAAACTACGGTCGATTTGGTTGACCGTGGGCAAAACCCGAGCCAACCCAGTGTCACCGCCGGCGTAACTCCGGCGATGTGATGTGGTAGATTAGTTTAGGCTAATGACGCAGTTAGTTACCACCTACTGAGACTGACAGAAGGGCCCCGCCACCTAATTAAGCTTAGATTAGGTTTCTACTTAGTATTAACTAATCCTAGTGGCCCCACGCGTTAGCATTGACCATGTTGACGTGGCCATTGACTGGGCCCACACGTCAGCGTCCCTAAACAGCACTGAGACACTGACCAGTGGGTCCCAATGGCCAGGTTTGACCTGGACCGGGTTTGTTGACCTGCTGAGGTCAACATGACACAATGCTGACGCAGTAATGCCTTTTCTTGAGAAATTCCAGAAAATAGTATAAACTTCCAAATGAAACAAATTATATATGAAAAATGATCAGAAAAATCCAAAGAATCTGTTTATGGCATTTTCATGCATGTTAGAGCAACTTATATCCTCTGTTTAGGACAATTCCAATAAATGGCATTTAATAAAGCACATATGGAGTTTGAATTTGGACCTAGTGTTCAAACCAACACCATTTAACTTGTTGCTAGTTGCATTAGGCCAATCAAGAGCATATTGCCATGTCAAATTCATTCATCATATTGTTGCATTGCATTGATTGTGTTTCCCTCTATTGCCGGTGTTTGTCCCCTCTCAGCAGACGACGTTCCGACGATTTGATCATTGACACTAATGAAGACCCAATGCTATCTTCGGAAGTGTCAGGCAAGAAAAACCCCCATGCTCATTCTGATACAATCCCACTCTCTCGCTCCTGCTCTCTTTTACCGCATTAGGACAACAACGTTTCAACTGTTACATGATGCGGTAGCTGAACCCCTTTCCTCTGCATGACCTGTCATTACCACGGTAAATAGATGAAACCCACTAGCATGAGTAGGAGTTGTTTGAGCCCTGATATGCCTACTCATTCATGTTTGTTTGTCATGCCTGCTACTGCTTAGAATTGAGTTAGGTCTGATTCATCGGGAATGAAATGGAAGGTGATGAACATGTCCTACTGTGTGTGAGCTAAGTGTGTGAACACGATTTGGTAAAGGTAGCAGTGAGAGGCCATGTAGGAGTACATGGTGGGTTGTCTCATTGCAGCTGTCCTCAGGAACTGAGTTCTATGTTTGTGATCCATGAACAGTTACTACCAAACATTGGGCTCCGGTAACTCGACCCCTCTCGGCTTATTAATCAACTCGATCTCTGTCCAGGAGTTGCAACTAGTTTCTGGTGTTTGTAGGTAGTGTTAGTAGTCTACCAAGTGGCACCCGGTATAGGTGGGCTTGGGACAGACTAGGCACAGTGGCATGGTGTACCAAGTGGCACCTGGATGGTGGGCTTGGGAACCCTGCACACATCGTTTGGGGCCGTGAGCGACACCCCGGCCAGATCTCCTTGCGGATGGAACCCGAATAGGCGATAAACCCGGACTAGAGACTTGTTGGTTAGTCAGGTCGTCACCGACTCCCTCGCCAGGCTTCCGCTTGAAGGTTGCCGAGATACACGATGTGTACATGGTGGTAAGTGGCGAGAGCGTGTGTGAAGAAGTACACCCCTGCAGGGTTACCATTATCTATTCGAATAGCCGGATTCCTCGGATATGGAAACTTGGACCCCTTGCATAGTTCATAGACAAGTGGAAGTGGATACTCTAAAATGCGCAAGATAAGCGTGAGTGCTATGGATGGCGTTCTCGTAGGGAGACGGGAGCGGATCCATAGTGGAGTATTGATATGGTGAATATGTGGGCTCGTGTGCGCCACCGCAAAAGAGTTACTTGCAGTCGTAGTTCAGGATAGCCACCGAGTCAAAGCTGGCTTGCTGCAGTTAAACCCCACCATCCCTTTGTTGATAATGATGCACATGTAGTTAGTTCTGATGTAAGTCTTGCTGAGTACATTTGTACTCACGTTTGCTTAATTTATGTTTTGCAGAGAGACTTCAGTCTCGCTAGTAGTTCCGCGTGGACTTCGACGTTTAGCTTGTTACCTCAGCTACGATCTTGTACCCTTGGGAGGGTCTTGTAGATAGTCAGGCTTCTCAGCCTTCTTCATTTGTAGTTGTCTGTACTCAGACAAGTTAAGCTTCCGCATGTGCCTGTTGCTTGTATGCTCTGTATGTTGGGTCATGAGACCTATGTTTGTAATATCTCGCTCCTCGGAGCCTAATGAATAAATACTCTGAGTCGTAGAGTCTTGTTGTGATGCCATGTTGTATTGCACATATTGAGCATATTCTGTGTATGATTGAAATGCTTGGAATGTATGGGATCCGACAACCTAGTTGTTTATCCTTGGTAGCCTCTCTTATGGGGAAATGTAGTCTTGTGCTTCCATGAGCCATAGTAGTCCGCTACAGCCCGGTTCACCGGAGTCCTGCTAGCCCAGCACTACTGCTCCTGAACACTTGACTGGCCGGCATGTGATTCACTTCGTTCCTGTGTCTGTCCCCTCAGGGAAATGTCACGCGGTGACATCCGGAGTCCTGCCTAGCCTGCTACAGCCCGGTTCACCGGAGTCCTCTTAGCGCAGTGCTACAGCCCGGATTCGCATGCTGCTGACCGACATGCTCGATGTTGATTCATGTATGCCTGTCCCCGTAAGTTAGTGCCACTTTGGGTTCACGACTAGTCATGTCGGCCCGGGTTCTCAGTCATATGGATGCTAGCGACACGATCATATACGTGAGCCAAAAGGCGCAAACGGTCCCGGGCCATGGTAAGGCGACACACGTGGGGATACCGTGCATGAGGCCGCAAAGTGATATGAGGTGTTACCGGCTAGATCAATGTGACTTAGAATCGGGGTCCTGACAACGTTCCCAATGGAGGAAGTATTGTATCGTTTAACCTTATTTTCTAAAAGACAGACAGGTAATAAACATGTAGAAAATATGATTAGAATGCTATAAATTTCATGATGCGAGGATACGCACACGCTTCTTAGAATGGAGTTGACATTCTTTTGCTGGACTGGCGCGGACTAGTTCTTTGGCCACTAGAATCTGCTTATTATCAGTGGGAGTTGGGTTTCTCTGTGCTGGAGGAGTATCTATGAAAAATGGAGTTGGTTTATTATCTCCTGGCGTTTGGATCTTTTGCAAAGACCTGGTTTTTAACCCTTCAGATTCTAACCTAGCCATCTTCCCCTTGCATGCCTTATATAGAAGAATGGTGATTCAGTTATAAAACATGCTACAACAGAGATGGAATAGGTACTGAAGAATAGAAAGGCATGACATATTGACATGTATTCACTCCATCCGGAAATAAATGGATGGGTCTATGCGTATTTCAGTTCTAGATACATCCAGTTTTATCCATTTCTACGACATTTAATCCGGACAGAGGGAGTATGATGTAAGAGCTAGGTATACGACAGGACAACACAGTAAAAAAACACTGAAAACCCCACTGCAGAACCAAAGTATTCAAACCCACTGATATGAGATAGTACACTCATGCAGCTCAGGATGCAAAACTACCAGGCAATTTTCCTTGCAAAAATCAACATTGTGGCCTTTAATCATACATTTTGCTACAACGAAATTTAGATCAGATAAAGGTTGGGTTCAAGCCGATTAACAAAATACATGCTGATGTAAAAATATAGTGATATACAACAGGTACTTACATCTACATTGTAGCACAGAGAATTCCTGCAAGAATCTTTCCTCATAAACGATACCATTGCAGAAAATCTTCTATTTGTTAAGCTTATTTTCTAAAAGAGAGATGGGTAAGAAACATGTAGAAAATATGATCAGCATGCTAAAAATTTCATGATGCAAGGATACGCACATGCTTCTTAGAATTGAGTTGACATATTTTTGCTAGACTGGAGCGGACTAGTTCTTTGGCCACTGGAATCTGCTTATTATCAGTAGGAGTTGGGTTTCTCTGTGCTGGAGTAGTATCTTTAAAAACTGGAGTTGGTTTATTATCTCCTGGTGTTTGGATCTTTTGCAAAGGCCTTGTTTGTAACCCTTCAGATTCTAACATAGTCGTCTTCCCCTTGCATGCCTTGTATAGAAGAATGGTGCTTTAATTATAAAACATGCGGCAGGAGAGAGATGGAATAGGTACTGAAGAATAGAAAGGCATGACATATTGACATGTATTCTCTCCATCCGGAAAAAATGGATGGATCTAGGCGTATTTCAGTTCTAGATATATCCTTTTTTATCCATTTCGGCAACATGTAATCCGGACGGAGGGAGTATGGTGTAAGAGCTAGGGATACAACATGACAACACAACAAAAAAACACTAGTTGAATGTAAAAATGTATGCTAGCGGAATACATACAGAAATAACTAAGGCAACATACATGTGTATGATTGGGAAAATAAGATGGCATTGCAACAGAGCACTAGAATAGCACTTCAATGTAAAAAACATGGTATGGTAGACAGATGAAGTACATACTGATGAATAACAATGCATAAGATATTCAGAAGCATGATGTTCAAATTAAGCAGATGGCATTGTGATAGAGTAGAATGAAAATACTTAAATTTGAAAACATGTTATCATGAATGGAATAGGTACTGAAAAACAGGAAGGCATGACATATTTACATGCATGATCAGCATGCTAAGCACATGGCATTGCAACAGAGTAGATACACTCCAGAACATTATATGCATGTTGTACCCATATCACAGGCCAAGTTAGAGCAAGGACCTTGTGGGGTGAAGAGGATTCATCATCTTTCTGCAAGTCTTCTGAAGAACTACCTTTACAAGTTCCATCATATTGGGTATCCTTGACATCAAGTTTATTGGCCTTTACATTGCTCCGTGAGGTTCTTGTGGATATATCAGTGTGTGAAATTATATCTGACATGCATGGAAGACAACTAGTAGTTAGATTTATGTAATGAGTGCCTATAGGAGACGACATAAATAGTAGGACTGGGGTTAACTAGCAGCAACAGGTCTCATAAACTAAAGGGAGAACACAGATTAAAGCTACAGAATATGTATCATTTGTACTCAAGATTAACTAGATGGCACACAAAAGTATTAAAGAACAACATGGGAAATACTAGAAGTGGTATAATACTATAATCACCAGCCTATGGGATAGCATTGGCTGATGGATGATAACTATGGAACAGTGTTACCTAAAGAACAAGTATCTTAGCTGAACTATGGAACAACGTTAACTCCTGAACAAGACCCGTAAGAGATCAGCATGAATATAAAGTGAAATGTGGTGATCTATTTTCCATGCTTAGATGAATAACAAAGCCATAAATGTTGCACACAAGTAAGATGAGGATACAACCTATCTGGCTGCCATCCATAGGAGTGAGCATCATGTGCTGACTTGTCGATGGCCCTGCAGTTGTTGTGGTTGTGCATGTCGGGCACGCGCATTCGATGTAGGGAACTGTTGAGTGGGGACTATAGCTCCCTTCTGGTGTATGCTTCCCTTGTTGGAGCAGCTGCGGTGAGTTGGAAGACGATGTGTCTGAAGATGCAGATAACGCATAATGTTAAGAACGACATATCTCATTGATCTGAAGAAATACACTAAGAGATCAACAACAAGGTACGAGAGTGGTCACATGTCTGTTGACTCAAGACTAAATTGGGGTCACATGATTTTATTTTATTTTGGTACTGTTCGATCTACGCCGGATGGCTGGCCGTCTTGTGCCTCCCGGCTGACACTGTTCGGAATCTTCCTCGAAGAGCTAGCGACCGACGGCAGAGCAGCCTGCCTCCGCCGTCTGTGGCCCCGGCCAAAACCCCGCTCCCCGCCCCACCACACTGCCGTGTTTGCGCCGCCCCCGGGCCAATCCACAAAGACTCCCCGTCATCCAGATCCGGCGGTGGTAGTACCTTCCACCCACGCAACTCTAAAAGATAGCCATCTAAGCGCTGCTTGCGCGGCGAACTTTGCGGCCCCGCACCCTTACGTTAGACAGCAGCCAACCGGCAGCCTAGGAGCTCTGCCGCCTCGAGGGGTGCTGCTTCCCATTGCAAATCGATTGGCCCAGAATAAAAATCCAGACAACTGACGCCTAAATAAAGTGATTTGAGATGAGGGTGCAACCTATCTGGTGGCATGGTGAAGTAGGCAGGTCCAGCTACCGAGTCAGTGAGGCCGGCGCGGTTGCGGTGGCGACCGGCGGCAGGGAAAGAGCGATGTTGCGACGGTCGACGGCTATGCCGAAGCAGCGCCAGGACTCTGGACAGATCCAAAGTTGGAGCCGCTCCGGCGCCGTGAACAACGACGGGGGTGAATCGGCTTCAGTACAGTTCACGCGGCCGTCGTCGAGGCAGCACCAGCAGCACGGAATAAGAGGCGCACGGCCCAGTGCATGATGGCAAATGGACAGCGTCTCCGGCATTAGGGAGGAGGGCGGCTGTGAAATTGGTGCGGTGGAGGGCGCCATGGAGGTGGGGCTGAGGTTTCGCGGCTCGGGAGAAGGGAGCTTCCCGGGGAGAAGGTGATTTTGCGCCCACGAGGTATGAATGGGGGCGGGCGGGGGAAATTGGGAGGGGAGTGGAACCATGTCTTATAGACGCATTTGTCTGAAATGTGAGGGGGAGTTACAGTTCTACCCTTGCCTATAGGCTTCTCGGCTTGTGTCTGTGTACTGAGGGTCGGGGATAGTAGAGTAACTTTTCTTCTCTGGGCGGGAGCGATTTCGGGCGAGGAGGGTGTGTTTTGAACTATAGTGGGCGCGAGCGATTTCGGGCGAGGAGAGCGTGTTTTGAAATAGTGGGCGCGAGCTATTTCGTGTGAGGAGAGCGTGTTTTGCCGACCATGGTTTATGAATTATCCGGCACATGTCATTTCGGCCGAGGAGAAGGCGCGCTTGGATGAAGTTACGAACCTACCCTCGATGTACAACGGGCCAATTGATGCGTGTCCCACATAGGACGGTAATTTCACGTCTCCCATTTATTTGCTCGGGCGAATTCCACCGAGCAGAGAGGATGTTTAGCGGTTCGTTCAAATTTTGGGAGAAGAAGCATCCACGTCTACCTTACCAAGTCAATTCGGATCAAATTTTGAAATATTACCTCGCCACTTCTTTTTTAGATGGAGAGATGATGCTCGGGAGTAATGTGTTTTTACATGCTCGTTGCTAGGGATTTACTATATGACAAATAGTTGACCCACTCAAAAACGTGAATCAAACCCAAAATGAAATATCTTGATTCAATGAAATAGCTCATTCAGTAGGTCAAAATAGTGAACTAAATCCAAAATTGAACACTTCAATCGAGTAGCATGTTGTACAGTATTATAGTACTCCATGAACATGTTGAAAGTCAAATTAATGAACTTGTTTGATATACGCGTATATCCGTTCATGTGTGGATTGCAGACAACATGTTCTCCAATTTAAATATTTGAATGCAAGTTTATATCGAAAAATGGTTTATATCAGTCTTTGATGCATAAAACGCGACCTTCCTCTCTCCCGGACTCATGTTCTCTCTCTCTCTCTCTCTCTCTCTCTCTCTAGCCGACAATCTTCAATTCTGTCACACGCGTCCGACACAAAAACCTTGTTCGTCCCTCTCCCTTTCTCTCCATCTCTCTCTCTCTCTCTCTCTCTCTCTCTCTCTTTGTGTGTGTGTGTGGGGGGGGGGGGTCTTTCTAGTTCGCATGCATATATACACCATCTATAGGTCTCTCTTGCACACTATGTATGATACTCTAGCTAGTCCAAGCTAGATATCTCGGGTGCACTCATCGTACGCACACAGATTCCTTGGCTCTTTGCCTGTAACTCTCTCACGCACCACTATGTCATCTCGGAGCTCTTCCCCCCCTCTCTCAAACTCTCCATCCACCTGGGTCACACATACACATGCGTATCTCACTCGCACTCGATAGGCCCATCTAAAACTCTATCTCTCCCCCTCGTTCTCTCTCCATCTCACACGCGCACACACACAATCTCATGCCCATCTAGCCAAGTATGATGGTCTCTCACTCAATTGTAGGCACACGCAGTCCCCCTATATGTATATGACTAGCTAATCTTAGTCTCCATCACAAACATGTGCATGTGGTCTATCTCGATTTCTCTCGGGGCATCTTTCTATCGTGCACGCACTCCCTCGATCTCCCACCCATATAGTCCCCTCACGATCTCGACGGGATCTCTCTATCACAAACACACCCTCTCTCCCTCCTCATGCGTCCATGCCATCCATGTGTCCCTCTCAACCTTTGTTCCTTGTTGGCCACACCTCTATTGGACATGTGCTACAGGGGTGTCTCTCTCCATTGCAAACAATCACACACTAGCTACCTTCGAGTATCTCCTCGCCTCGCTTTTCCATCTCGGAGATGCATAAGTGATTTGTTCGCATAAGAAACGAGAAAACACACACTCTCTCTAATTTATCGTTTGTTGTCACTTTCTCTTTCACACACATACTCTGTTTGCACACTTACTCATTCTCCTTCACACACACTTGATCTTTCTCGACTGAGGCACTCTCCTCGGTCCATAGCATATAGATTTATTGAAAAGTCAAACATCACAAAGTTTGACCATGTACGTGGAGAAAAAGAATTACATCTAGTACGGCAAACATATGCCATTAGATTCACCATGAGATGTAGTTTTGTATGATGTATCTTTGGTATTGTAGATATAAATAACATTTGCGTAAACCTGATCAAAGTTTCCAAAGTTTGACTTCTAAAAAATTTACATGCACTGCATTATCGAGCGGATGGAATATCTCTTTCCCCCCTCTCAGCTATCTGACGCACCACTCAGCCTTATCGGGGCTCCTCAATCTCTCTCAAACTTTATTGGTCAGTTTGGTTCGTGACCTGACCCTCATGCCTTGGTGGCCGGTACTGCCTGGTGTGGACGTGAGGTGTAAAATATTTCTGCCTTGGCAAGCTTGTGTGGTGCTGAAGCGTTTGGTTCATGCTTGGGCCAGGCAAAGCATAAACGTCCCATCAATCAATCCATGCATCAATTATTTAATGCTAATATCCATCCATGTTGCTGTTAGCCTCGTGGCCACACGACCAGGCATGACCAGGTGTTCGAAATCGGTCGCCTGGGCCAGGCTACTTGCAGTGTCTGGAGTTCAGCCAGGCTAATTAAAGTACAAGGGAACCCAGGCCAGGCGGGCTTTCTTTTTCACAGGGTAGCAACCAAACAAGCGTGCATGAAATCCAGCCACAACCCCAGGCCAGGCAAAAGATGCTCAGGACGCAAGCTAAACTGGCCTTATATCTCCCTGGTTCACACATACACATGTCTCGCTCGCGCTATACATATAGACCTATCCAACACTCTCCGCCCTTATTCTCTCTCCATGTGACACGCACCCCCCTAAGTACCATAATCCTTCAATCCATCATAGGCGCAAGGACTCCCCCCCTCCCAAGTATGATTATCTCTTACTAGCCAACAGGAACACACGTATTGTCTCCTTCCATCCATACGTCTATCTCGATATCTCTCGGGGCATCTTCTATCACGCACACACCTTGTCACTCGATCTCCCGCCCATGTAGTCCCATCACAATCTCCAGGGGATCTCTCTATGACAAACGTACACTCTCTCCTCACCATGTCTGCATTTTCTCCATACGTCTCTCTCGACCTCTCTCCCTTGTTTGTCAGACCCCTCTTGGCCACGTGCTAGGGGTCTTGCTCTCTTGGTTCCAAACAACCACACACTATCTCCTCACCTTGCCTATGCATGTGTGATATGTTTGCATAATACACGCACGCTTTTTCTCTACTTTTATCCTGTGTTGTCCATGTCTCTTTCAAACACGCACACACACTTTTTTCACTCACTCTCTCTCTCTCTCCTTAGGGACTCTGTCACGTCCATAAGCATATGGATGTTTTGAAAAGTCAAACCTCAGAAACATTTTACCAGGTATATGTGGAGAAAAACATTTACATCTGGAACGAATTAGATTCATCACAACATGTACTTACTTCATACTATCATTTATCTTTGGTATTGTAGATATAAGTAATTTCTTTATAAACTTGGTCAAAGTTTCAAAAGTTTGACTTAAAAAAATGTTGGAACTACATTATCGAACGGAGGGAGTAGCTCTTTCTCTCTCTCTCTCTCTCCCTCTGCTATCTCTCATGGGCCTCCCCTCTCACTCGAACTCCCTATACCGACGGATTATACGCTCAGTATGTCAGCGTATAGCTCCGTATATTGTTTAGTTGACCGGTCAACCAATCCACATGCTGCCTTGTCAGCTCGTGTTCTGTATCTTCGTGTGCTGGCCCATGTGGCAGTGGGTGAAAATAAGTAAACTACAGGAACATCTGACACATGGTGAAGTAAACAAAGTTGAAACCACTCGGGGTAGCACCCCGCACGCTAGTAAATTGAGGGCGCATTGAGGACAAACTTCTTGCGCGCGAAGGACGCACTTGCGCACAATTCACCACTGCACGGCTGTAACACCCCGGATGTGACTTACCCAATATGTACTCCAACTCCGACCTTAAGTTATTTTATTTTCTCGGGTTCGGGTTTTTGTCTCCGTGTGTTGTTCTCGTTTTCGTGCATCTCATATCATGTCATCATGTGCATTGCATTTCCATACGTGTTCGTCTCATGCATTCGAGCTTTTTCCCCGTTGTCCGTTTTGCATTCCGGCGCTTCGTTCTCCTCCGGTGGTCATTTCTACCTTTCTTTCATGTGTGGGGATTAAACATTTCCGGATTGGACCAAGACTTGCCAAGCGGCCTTGGTTTACTACCGGTAGACCGCCTGTCAAGTTTCGTACCATTTGGACTTCGTTTGATGCTCCAACGGTTAACCAAGCGACCAAAAAGGCCTCGTGTGTGTTGCAGCCCAACACCCCTCCATGTTGGCCCAAAAGCCACCAAAACCCTCTCCATCATCTAGAGCGTTCGATCACGATCGCGTGGCCGAAAACCGCACCTCATTTGGACTCTCCTAGCTCCCTCTATGCCTATAAATAGGTCCTCCTCCGAAAATCTGGATCTCTCCCCCGTCCAAACCCTAAAACCACCTCGCGCCGGCCGGACACGTCCGAATCGGGCCGGACACGTCCGCCGCCGTCCCCTCGCCCTCTCCCGTCGCGCCACGTTGCTCCCCACCGACCCGCCGCCGTCGAGGCCCGTGGGGCCTAGATCCGGCTCCCGCGGCCCGAAGCCGTCCGCCGCCCGCGCCCGAGGCGCCGCCCGACCGCGCTCGCCGGCCCCGCTGCCTCCGCCGCGCGCCCTGCCGCCGACCTCGCCGCTCCGGCGACCTTCGCATCCGGCCGGCCGCCGCCGCCTTTTGCCCACCGCCGCCTCGACGACCGTCCAAGCCCGCGCCGTCGTGCCCCAAGTCCGGCGAGCCGCCCCGGTCTCTTCTTCCTCGACAGCTCCGGCCACCACCCCTCTTCTCCGGCGAGAGGATCCGGCCATCCTCGTGAAACATGCCCCGGATCTTAGATCTGGATTCAAAACCCTAGGGTTGACCTTTTTTCTCCTAAGTCTGCAGATTATTTGCTCCTGTTCATCGTGCTATAACTCCGCATCCGTAGCTCCATTTTGGGCATATAGCATATCAAAATGTTCATCTCAGAGAGTACATCATTTCATCTCATTGCATCATTTTCATTTGAGTTCATCTTGATGCCCGAAATGCTGTTAGAAGAGTGCTATCTGATCTGAAATTCCACACAAGTGTTAATTTCACTAAGTCTGAGATCTGTCTGCCAAATGCATTTTTGCCATGCTTGTTTGAACCTGTTAATGGATGAATTGGCCGTAGCTCAGTGCTAGACTTTTGTTAAGCATCATGAATGGATTCCTTCCATGTATTTTTATGCCATGTTTGGGTGCTGTAGCATGTTCATCTTGTTGCATTTAGATGGCTACTTGCGGTAAATCGCAGAACGTGGTCATATTTGAATTGCTTGCCATTTCCAAACCGTAACTCCGATTCCGGCGTTCGTACTGGGGCGGGAGTTCGGGAGTATCGCCATAACTCTTATAACGTATGCTTTTCGAAGGTTGAGGTAGATGGTTTCCGAAGTATTTCTTGGTTATGTGTTGAAGGATGGATACAGCTGGATGTAGGATTTGCTAGATTTGGGTGAGATATTATGCTTCCCCTGTATCCCCAACACCTGATTGACCGGAAAGGTTCGGGAGTTTCATAGGTGGGAATTCTAGTAGCTCTAGTTCTTCTTCCACGGATATTTGGTTTGAGATTGGGATTTCTTACCGAGTATTCGTTCTTGATCCGTACCTTGTTGATTTATTTCTCTACCTAAATTCTACGTGGCTTCTCAATTTATGGATATGTGACCATTTCAAGAGGAATACATTCGTTCTTTTTGTTCGGATGTGAAGACTATATGTTGCAATTTTCATTCCATTGGTTTCAGATTCATTTTATCTGGCTATGTGCTAACGGTGGTCAACCTCTTCAGGATGGCTCCCGCAAAGAGCACCAATCAGAATCAGAATCAAGATCCGCCACCACCTCCACCTCCTCTGGAGGCATGGCAAGTTGTGATGGCCGCAACCAATGCAAACACACAGTTGATCATGCAAATTCTCCAATAGCGCAATCAAGGCAACCAAGGGAACCAAGGCAACAATCAGAATCACTTTTCTACACTCAACCAGTTCCTTGCTAACGGGCCGAAGACTTTCAGCAATTGTGTTGAGGCAACCGATGCTGATGATTGGCTAGTGGATCTGTGTAAGCATTTCGAGTGCAGTAACGTCAGGCCTAAGGACTTTGTCAAGTTCGCTTCCTTCCAACTCAAAGGTCAAGCTGCAGAATGGTTCCTGCAGTACAAGGATTCCAGAGGTGGACGTGTGGTCACCTGGGATGAATTCCGTCAAGATTTCAGAGCTCACCATATTCCCCAGAGCGTGGTTGAAAGCAAGCGTGAGGAATTCCGCAACCTGAAGCAAGGCTCTTTGTCTGTCTATGACTACAACAAGTTGTTTCAGAAGCTCGCCCGCTTTGCCAAGCAGGACGTACCTGATGAGAAGAGCATGATATACCAGTTCAGGGGTGGTCTCAGAGAAGAAATTCAGCTAGCTCTTGTTCTCTTCGAGCCCTTGAGGTACGATGAGTTCTACAACATGAGTTCTACAACAAGAGCCCTTGAGGTACGATGAGTCAGAGATGTTACTCCATCTTCCTCTACTCAAGTGGCCAAGCAGCAGAAGTATTGGCTTCCTCCTCCTCCGTTCCTTCAGCCGTATCAGCAGAAGAGCAAAGGTGGCAGTGGATCTTCCCACCCACCCAACCCTGGCTTTCAGAACAAGACTCCGTCTCAAGCTCCAAGATCGAGTGCTCCGTATCACCGTCCGCTTTCAGAGGTCACGTGCAACAAGTGCCAACAGAAGGGTCACTATGCCAACAAGTGTTTCAACCAGAGGCGTCTCCCTCCTCCTCCTCCTGTGAGATCGGCAAGTACAGCTGTGGTCAAGCATAACCCCAAGCACGCCAAGGTCAACTTGATGAATGCAGCTCAGGCAGAGGACTCATCAGATGTCATCATGGGTAACCTTCCTGTTAATGATATTCCTGCAAGAGTTCTTTTTGACACTGGTGCATCGCATTGTTTCATGTCGAGACCTTTTGCATCTAAGCATGATTTTGTTACTCAAGTGTTGTCGAAACCGTTGGCTATTGTCTCTCTGGCCCGTCAAATGACATCTTGAGTATGCGTTCCGGATGTTACGATCACTTTGGGTGACTATAAGTTCTTGTCCTCTCCAAATGTTCTTGGTGACTCGGATATTGATCTTATTCTCGGAATGGATTGGCTTTCTAAGCACAAAGCTCAGCTTGATTGTGCAGCCAGGCAGATTCAATTGACTCATTCGTCTGAGGATGTAATTGTCTTTGCCGCTCGTGATGATACCATCCGTCTATTTTCTCTCAATGAGAAGGGTGAACTGGATGCTATCTCGCAAATTCCAGTCGTTTGCCAATATCAAGACGTCTTTCCAGAAGAGCTTCCAGGAATGCCTCCGCACCGGCCAGTTGAATTCGTCATTGATCTTGAGCCTGGCACGGAACCTGTGTGCAAGCGTCCTTACAAGCTCGGACCTGAAGAGTTGAAGGAGCTGAAGAAGCAACTCGATATTCAAGAGAGAATGGGTCTCATCCGGCCTAGTTCTTCTCCGTGGGGTTGTGGTGTTCTTTTTGTGAAGAAGAAGGATGGAACGGACCGACTTTGTGTTGATTACCGTCCATTGAACAAGAAGACCATCAAGAACAAATACCCACTTCCCAACATCAACGAGCTGTTTGAACAACTCAAAGGTGCTCAAGTATTCTCCAAGCTTGATCTCCGTATGGGTTATCATCAGATTCGAATCCGTGAGCAAGATATTCCCAAGAAGGCTTTCAGGACAAGCTATGGGTCATATGAATACACTGTCATGTCTTTTGGCCTCGTCAACGCCCCTCCGACTTTCTCTCGCATGATGAACTTCATCTTCCATGCCTACACCAATGACTTCGTTTTGGTCTATCTCGACGACATTCTGGTTTTCTCGAAGAACAAGGAAGATCATGCCAAGCACTTGCGTTTGGTACTCGACAAGCTGAGGGAGCACAAGTTCTACGCCAAGTTCTCCAAGTGCGAATTTTGGCTCGATGAGGTTCTTTATCTTGGTCATATCATCTCTGCCAAGTGCATTGCCGTGAATCCTGAGAAGGTGTCTGCAATTGTGAATTGGGAACCTCCTCAGAACGTGAAGCAACTCCGTAGCTTCCTCAATCTCGCAAGCTATTGCCGAAGATTCGTTGAAAAATTTTCTAAGATCGCGAAGCCTCTCTCAAATCTTCTCCAGAAGCACGTCAAGTACGTTTGGTCTCCGGAGTGTGACATTGCTTTCAACACTTTGAAAGAGAAATTGATCACTGCTCCAGTTCTGACTCCGCCTGATGAATCCAAGACGTACGAGGTCTTTTGTGATGCCTCTCTCCAAGGTCTTGGCGCAGTGTTGATGCAAGAGAAGAAAGTTGTTGCTTATACCTCTCGCCAGTTGAAGCCCAACGAGAAGAACTACCCCACTCATGATCTCGAGTTGGCGGCAGTTGTGCATGCTCTTTTGACTTGGAGACATCTCTTATTGGAAAGAAAAGTGGACATCTTCACTGACCACAAGAGTCTCAAGTACATCTTCACTCAGCCTAATCTCAACCTCAGGCAAACTCGATGGGTCGAAATGATTCAAGAGTATAATCCGAGTATCGAGTATACTCCAGGCAAGGCCAATGTGATTGCTGACGCATTGAGCAGAAAGGCTTATTGCAACAGTCTAATTCTCAAGCCTTATCAACCCGAGCTTTGTGAAGCTTTCCGCAAACTTAATCTACAAGTTGTTCCTCAAGGTTTCCTCGCCAACCTTCAAGTCTCTCCTACCTTGGAAGACCAGATTCGCCAAGCCCAGCTTCTTGATGCTATGGTGAAAAAGGTGAAGATTGGGATTGCCAAGAGTCAACCCAAGTGCAAGTGCTACCACCTTGATGACAAGGATACTCTCTTCTTCGAGGATTGTATTGTTGTACCCAAAGGTGACCTCTGTAAAGTGATCATGAACGAGTCTCACAATTCTCTCCTCTCCATCCACCCTGGGAGTACGAAGATGTATCAGGACCTCAAGCAGGCTTATTGGTGGAATCGAATGAAGCGCGAGATTGCTCGATTCGTGAATGAGTGTGATGTCTGCAGAAGAGTGAAGGTAGAACACCAAAGGCTAGCTGGTCTCCTCCAACCTCTTGCCATTCTAGAATGGAAGTTTGACCACAATGAGATGGACTTCGTGACTGGGTTTCCAAAGTCCAAGCGTGGCAATGATGCTATATTCGTTGTCATTGACAAACTCACCAAAGTGGCTCATTTTCTACCTATCAAAGAGTCAATCACTGCAGCTCAATTGGCGGAACTCTATACCTCTCGAATTGTCTCTCTGTACGGTATTCCACAAGTGATATCTTCAGACCGTGGCAGCATCTTTACCTCCAAGTTTTGGGATTCTTTTTAGAAGGCCATGGGCACCAACATCCGCTTCAGCACAGCTTTCCATCCTCAAACTAGCGGTCAAGTCGAGCGTGTCAACCAGATTCTTGAAGATATGCTCAGGGCTTGTGTGATCTCCTTCGGCATGAAGTGGGAGGATTGTCTTCCTTATGCTGAATTCTCCTACAACAACAGTTTTCAAGCAAGTTCGGGCAAGGCCCCATTTGAAATTCTGTATGGCCGTAAGTGCCGTACCCCTCTCAACTGGTCTGAAACCGGTGAACGTCAGCTTCTCGGAAATGACTTAATCACAGAGGCAGAGGAAATGTGCAAAGTCATTCGAGATAACCTCAAAGCAGCCCAATCCCGCCAGAAGAGTTACTATGATAGTAAGCACCGTGATTTGGCTTTCGAGATCGGAGATCATGTTTACCTCCGCGTCTCTCCTATGAAAGGTACTCGTCGCTTCGGTATCAAAGGGAAGCTTGCCCCTAGATACGTGGGACCTTTCAAGATTGTCAGCAAGAGAGGCGATCTTGCCTATCAACTCAAGCTTCCTTCAAACTTTGCAAATGTTCATGACGTGTTCCATGTCTCTCAGCTCCGAAAGTGCTTCAAGACTCCTGACTGCACCATCAACTTCAAGGACATTGAGCTCCAAGAAGATCTCTCCTATCGTGAGCACCCAGTTGCTATTCTTGAAGAGACTGAACGCAAGACTCGCAACAAGTCAATCAAATTCCTCAAAGTCAAGTGGTCACACCATTCCGACCATGAAGCTACCTGGGAATGCGAGGATCACCTCTGTTCTGAGTACCCGGCGTTCTTTCCATCCTAGATCTCGGGACGAGATCCTTTCGTGGTGGTGGAGTGTTGTAACACCCCGGATATGACTTTCCCAATATGTACTCCAACTCTTGCCGTTTCCAGCATTAAGTTATTTTATTTTCTCGGGTTCGGGTTTTTGTCTCCGTGTGTTGTTGTCGTTGTCATGCATCTCATATCATGTCATCATGTGCATTGCATTGCATAGTGTTCATCTCATGCATTCGAGCATTTTCCCCGTTGTCCATTTTGCATTCCGGCGCTTCATTCTCCTCCGGTGGTCATTTCTACGTTTCTTTCGTGTGTGGGGATTAAACATTTCCGGATTGGACCGAGACTTGCCAAGCGGCCTTGGTTTACTACCGGTAGACCGCCTGTCAAGTTTCGTACCATTTGGACTTCGTTTGATACTCCAACGGTTAACCGAGGGACCGATAAGGCGTCGTGTGTGTTGCAGCCCAACACCCCTCCATTTTGGCCCAAAACCCACCAAAACCCTCTCCATCATCTAGAGCGTTCGATCACGATCGCGTGGCCGAAAACCGCACCTCATTTGGACTCTCCTAGCTCCTCCTATGCCTATAAATAGAACCCCCTCCTCAAATCCCGGGTCTCTTCTCCCCCTAACCCTAGAAATCCTCCTCGCGCCGCACGGACATGTCCGCCCGCGTCGGACGCCTCTCCGCCGCCGCCCGCAGACACTCGTAGGCTGCCACATGTCGCTCCGCCGGCGCCTCCCACCGCAACCCACCGAAGCCCGCAAGGGGCCCTCCTCGGCCCACATCGCCCCGCCTCCTCTCGCCCGAAGCCGCCGCCACCCTTCTCGCGTCCGGCCACCCGAGGCCATTGGCGCCGCCGCCCGCCATCGACGCCGGCCGGCGACCTCCCACCGCGACCCCGCCGTCCTCGGCCAGCGCCGCCCTCCGGCGCTCGGGCTGCACCGCCCCGCCGCCCGGTGCTCGCCGCCCCGCCGTCTCCTCTCGCCGGCGTTGCCCGGATCCGGCCTATCTGCTCGCCGGCGACCGGATCCGCCCTCCCCGGCCTCCGTCCGACCACTTCCCCGGCAAGCTCCCGTCGAATTCCGGTCAGATCCGTCGCCACCTCGTAAACCGTGCCGGGTCAACCCTAGACTCGAGGATGAGATTTCGACTAAGTCCCCAAAAATCTCAGATCCATATACTCCTGTTCATCATGCTATAACTCCTCATCTGTAGCTCCGTTTTTGGCATATAGCATATCAAAATGTTCGTCTCAGAGAGGAAATCATTTCATTCCATTGCATCATTTTCATTTGAGTTCATCTTGATGCCCGAAATGCTATTAGAAGAGTGCTACTTGAGATAATTGTCAGATCTGCTGCTCCATTTAGGCATTTGTCATTTTTGCCATGATTATTGTGTGCATGATATGCCCATGAGCTCTACATATGTTTTGTTAAGGGTTTTGCCATATTTCTAGAGGTGCAACCCATGTATTTTTGTGATGTGTGTGGTGACTAGCACAAGCTTGCAAAGTGAGGCACTTGGTATTTCTGATTTCAGGGACTTAGCATTTCCACTAAGTCCTTGATCTGTTTTTCTCATGATGCCATATGTTCATGTTGTTTCCTAGTGATCCGTGCCTCTTTTGAGGATGATCTGTAGGGATGTTTTGTTAATCTTGTAGTGCTCTATCCATCCATGTCTTTGTTTGCAATTATGGATCACCCTAGCTTGAGTCAATCGAGCTCTACTTTTGCTACTTCGTGAATCTGGGCAGATTGTCTACTTGTTAGCGATTTTGCCGAGGATGTTGTAGTTTATCCATGCATGCTATGCTATTGTTCTTGCCATGTCTAGCTTGAATTTTGTGTATTCTTGATGGGTGTATGCTTAGCTTGTCATGACTTGCTCCGTAGTGAGTGCATCGAGCTCGTAAACATGCCTACTTGATATCTGTTTCAGCATGCTCCAGTTTTCACTAAGTCTGTGATCTAATTATGTTTTTGCCATGTTCACATGCTTGCAATTGTATTTTCTGATCCCTTTTGGCTCAAGGTCACTAAGGGACTTTTGTTAAACGCTTTGAGTAGCTCCATGCCATGCTTTACTTTGCCATGTTCAGGTCCTGTAGCATATAGTTTTGTTGCTCCAAAGTGTGCTATCTGATCTGAAATTCCAGACAAGTGTTAATTTCACTAAGTCTGAAATCTGTTTACCATATGCATTTTTGCCATGCTTGTTTGGACCTGTTCATGGATGAATTGGCCGTAGCTCAGTGCTAGACTTTTGTTAAGCAGCATGAATATATCCCTTCCATGTATTTTTATGCCATGTTTGAGTGCTGTAGCATATTCATCTTATTGCATTTAGATGACTACTTGCTGTAAATCGCAGAACGTGGTCATATTTGAATTGCTTGCCATTTCCAAACCGTAACTCTGATTCCGGCGTTCTTTATATCGTTTTCAAGCGATTTCAACTCATATTTCCAGTGGCACACTTGGATTCCCAAGTTGAGGCCAGGTTCATGCATTACTTGTCAAATCTTGCATATGCATCCCGCATCGCATCCCTCATAGCATTCCATGTTTGCATCACATTGTTTGAACCTTGCACGTGGTTGATTGTGTCCTTGTTGCTTGTTTGTCTTGTTTGGGTAGAGCCGGGAGACGAGTTCTCTAACGAGGAGCCCGTTGAGTTTGCTTTCGAGGATCCAGTCAACTCTGACAACTTTGTAGGCAAGATGATCATACCCTCGAAATCACTACTATCTTTGCTTTGCTAGATGCTCGCTCTTTTGCTATGCCAATGCTACGATGCCTACCACTTGCTTTCAAGCCTCCCAAATTGCCATGTCAAACCTCTAACCCACCATGTCCTAGCAAACCGTTGATTGGCTATGTTACCGCTTTGCTCAGCCCCTATTATAGCGTTGCTAGTTGCAGGTGAAGATTGGAGGCCGTTCCTTGTTGGAACATTATTTTACTTGTTGGGATATCATTATATTGCCAAGTTATCTTAATGCATCTATATACTTGGTAAAGGGTGGAAGGCTCGGCCTCTCGCCTAGTGTTTTGTTCCACTCTTGCCGCCCTAGTTTCCGTCATATCGGTGTTATGTTCCCGGATTTTGCGTTCCTTACGCGGTTGGGTTATAATGGGAACCCCTTGATAGTTCGCCTTGATTAAAGCTTTTCCAGCAATGCCCAACCTTGGTTTTACCATTTGCCACCTAGCCTCTTTTTCCCTTGGGTTTCCGCAGCCCAAGGCTCATCTTATTTTAAACCCCCCGGGCCAGTGCTCCTCTGAGTGTTGGTCCAACCTAGAGCCCCTTGCAGCGCCACCTCGGGGAAACTCGAGGGCTGGTTTTAGTTGTACGGATTGCTTATCTGAGTGTGCCCTGAGAACGAGATATGTGCAGCTCCTATCGGGATTTGTCGGCACATTCGGGCGGTGTTGCTGGTCTGGTTTTTAACCTGTCGAAGTGTCTTGAAGAACCGAGGTACCGAGTCTGATCGGAACGTCTCGGGAGGAGGTCTATTCCTTCGTTGACCGTGAGAGCTTGTCATGGGCTAAGTTGGGACTCCCCTGCAGGGTTTTGAACTTTCGAAAGCCGTGCCCGCGGTTATGGGCAGATGGGAATTTGTTAATGTCCGGTTGTAGATAACTTGAACCTTAACTTAACTAAAATGAATCAACAGTGTGAGGAACCGTGATGGCCTCTTCTCGGCGGAGTCTGGGAAGTGGACACAGTGTTGGAGTAATGTTTGTGCAGGTTGTCCTCTAGTTTCTCACTCGCGCTTTGCATCCTCTTCTCGCTCTCTTCTGCGAACAGGATAGCCACCATATTTGCTAGTCGCTTGCTGCAGCTCCACATATATACCTTGCCTTACCTATTAAGCTTAAATAGTCTTGATCGCGAGGGTGCGAGATTGCTGAGTCCCTGTGGCTCACAGATTACTGTTAAACCAGATGCAGGGCCTGATGATTCCGCTCCAGGTGACGCGCTTGAGCTCAAGTGGGAGTTTGACGAGGACTCTCAACGATACTATGTTTCTTTTCCTGATGATCAGTGGTGGTGCCCTGTTGGGGACGATCGGGACCGTGTCGCATGTTGGGTTATCTTTTATTTTGGCGCCGTAGTTGGGCCATGAGTGTTTGGCTGATGTAATGTTATTTATGTACTTGATTGACGTGGCGAGTGTAAGCCAACTATGTTATCTCCCCTTTATTATTTATATTACATGGGATGTTGTGAAGATTGCCTAACTTGCGACATAAGACTTCAATGCGATTATGCCTCTAAGTCATGCCTCGACACGTGGGAGATATAGTCGCATCGAGGGTGTTACAAGTTAAATAGGGCACCATCTAAATCCGTTGAGACGACACCGTATGAACTATGGTTTGGCAAGAAACCTAAGCTGTCGTTTCTTAAAGTTTGAGGTTGCAATGCTTATGTGAAAAAGTTTCAACCTGATAAGCTCAAACCTAAATCGGAGAAGTGCGTCTTCATAGGATATCCAAAGGAAACTATTGGATACACCTTCTGTCACAGATCCGAAGGCAAGACTTTTGTTGCTAAATTCGGAAACTTTCTAGAGAAGGAGTTTTCTCTCGAAAGAAGTGAGTGGGAGAAACTTAATGAGGTAACTATACCTTCTCCCTTATTGGAAAGTAGTTCATCACAGAAATCTGTTCTTGTGATTACTACACCAATTAGTGAGGAAGCTAATGATGATGATCATGTAACTTCAGATCAAGTTACTACCGAACCTCATAGGTAAACCAGAGTGAGATCCGCACCAGAGTGGTACGGTAATCCTGTTCTGGAAGTCATTTTACTTGACCATGACGAGCCTACGAACTATGAGGAAGCGATGATGAGCCCAGATTCCGCGAAATGGCTTGAGGCCATGAAATCTGAGATGAGATCCATGTATGAGAACAAAGTATGGACTTTGGTTGACTTGCCCAATGTTCGACAAGTCATTGAGATTAAATGGATCTTCAATAGGAAGACGGACGCTGATCGGCAAGTGTCTCAACCAGAGGCGTCACTATGCCAACAAGTGTCTCAACCAGAGGCGTCTTCCTCCTCCTCCTGTGAGATCGGCAAGTACAGCTGTTGTCAAGCATAACCCCAAGTACGCCAAGGTCAATATGGTGAATGCAGCTCAGCCAGAGGATTCATCAGATGTCATCATGGGTAACCTTCCTTTAACGATATTCCTGCAAGAGTTCTTCTTGACACTGGTGCATCGCATTGTTTCATGTCGAGACCTTTTGCATCTAAGCATGATTTTGTTACTCAAGTGTTGTCGAAACCATTGGCTATTGTTTCTCCGGCCCATCAAATGACATCTCGAGTATGCATTCCGGATGTTACAATCACTTTGGGTGACTATAAGTTCTTGTCCTCTCCAAATGTTCTTGGTGACTCGGATATTGATCTTATTCGCGGAATGGATTGGCTTTCTAAGCACAAGGCGCATCTTGATTGTGCTGCCAGGCAGATTCAATTGACTCATTCGTCTGAGGATGTAATTGTCTTTGCCGCTCGGGATAATACCATACGTCTGTTTTCTCTCAATGAGAAGGGTGAACTAGATGCAATCTCGCAAATTCCAGTCGTTTGCGAATATCAAGACGTTTTTCCAAAAGAGCTTCCAGGAATGCCTCCGCACCGGCCAGTTCAATTCGTTATTGATCTTGAGCCTAGCACGGAAGCTGTGTGCAAACATCCTTACAAGCTCGGACCTGAAGAGTTGAAGGAGCTGAAGAAGCAACTCGATATTCAAGAAAGAATGGGTCTCATCCGGCCCAGTTCTTCTCCGTGGGGTTGTGGTGTTCTTTTTGTGAAGAAGAAGGATGGAACGGACCGACTTTGTGTTGATTACTGTCCATTGAACAAGAAGACCATCAAGAACAAATACCCACTTCCCAACATCAATGAGCTGTTCGAACAACTCAAAGGTGCTCAAGTATTCTCCAAGCTTGATCTTCGTATGGGTTATCATCAGATTCGAATCCGTGAGCAAGATATTCCCAAGACGGCTTTCAGAACAAGCTATGGTTCATATGAATACATTGTCATGTCTTTTGGCCTCGTCAACGCCCCTCCGACTTTCTCTCGCATGATGAACTTCATCTTCAATGCCTACACCAATGACTTCGTTTTGGTCTATCTCGACGACATTCTGGTTTTCTCGAAGAACAAGGAAGATCATGCCAAGCACTTGCGTTTGGTACTCGACAAGCTGAGGGAGCACAAGTTCTACGCCAAGTTCTCCAAGTGCGAATTTTGGCTCAATGAGCTTCTTTATCTTGGTCATATCATCTCTGCCAAGTGCATTGCCGTGAATCCTGAGAAGGTGTCTGCAATTGTGAATTGGGAACCTCCTCAGAACGTGAAGCAACTCCGTAGCTTCCTCAGTCTCGCAAGCTATTGCCGAAGATTCGTTGAAAACTTTTCTAAGATCGCGAAGCCTCTCTCAAATCTTCTCCAGAAGCACGTCAAGTACGTTTGGTCTCCGGAGTGTGACATTGCTTTCAACACTTTGAAAGAGAAATTGATCACTGCTCCAGTTCTGACTCCGCCTGATGAATCCAAGCCGTACGAGGTCTTTTGTGATGCCTCTCTCCAAGGTCTTGGCGCAGTGTTGATGCAAGAGAAGAAAGTTGTTGCTTATACCTCTCGCCAGTTGAAGCCCAACGAGAAGAACTACCCCACTCATGATCTCGAGTTGGCGGCAGTTGTGCATGCTCTTTTGACTTGGAGACATCTCTTATTGGGAAGAAAAGTGGACATCTTCACTGACCACAAGAGTCTCAAGTACATCTTCACTCAGCCTAATCTCAACCTCAGGCAGACTCGATGGGTCGAAATGATTCAAGAGTATAATCCGAGTATCGAGTATACTCCAGGCAAGGCCAATGTGATTGCTGACGCATTGAGCAGGAAGGCTTATTGTAGCAGTATGATTCTCAAGCCTTATCAACCCGAGCTTTGTGAAGCTTTCTGCAAACTTAATCTGCAAGTTGTTCCTCAAGGTTTCCTCGCCAACCTTCAAGTCTCTCCTACCTTGGAAGACCAGATTCGCCAAGCTCAGCTTCTCGATGCTATGGTGAAAAAGGTGAAGATTGGGATTGCCAAGAGTCAACCCAAGTACAAGTGCTACCGCCTTGATGACAAGGATACTCTCTTCTTTGAGGATCATATTGTTGTACCCAAAGGTGACCTTCGTAAAGTGATCATGAACGAGGCTAACAATTCTCTCCTCTTCATCCACCCTGGGAGCACGAAGATGTATCAGGACCTCAAGCAGGCTTATTGGTGGACTCGAATGAAGCGCGAGATTGCTCAATTCGTGAATGAGTGTGATGTCTGCAGAAGAGTGAAGGCAGAACACCAAAGGCCAGCGGGTCTCCTCCAACCTCTTGCCATTCCAGAATGGAAGTTTGACCACATTGAAATGGACTTCGTGACTGGGTTTCCAAAGTCCAAGCGTGGCAATGATGCTATATTCGTTGTCATCGACAAACTCACTAAAGTGGCTCACTTTCTGCCTATCAAAGAGTCAATCACTGCAGCTCAATTGGCGGAACTCTATACCTCTCGAATTGTCTCTCTGCACGGTATTCCACAAGTGATCTCTTCAGACCGTGGCAGCATCTTTACCTCCAAGTTTTGGGATTCTTTTCAGAAGTCCATGGGCACCAACATCCGCTTCAGCACAGCTTTCCGTCCTCAAACTAGCTGTCAAGTCGAGCGTGTCAACCAGATTCTTGAAGATATGCTCAGGGCTTGTGTGATCTCCTTCGGCATGAAGTGGGAGGATTGTCTTCCATAT